>NC_056725.1:433516472-433526472 GCF_019279795.1 Protopterus annectens
TTCATACTAAAACTCCCAACAACTTTCCAAAACAAACCAACTGTACGTTAAAAGGAAGAAGCCAAACATCATTTGGTGTTCTCCATTCTCTGCAGATCAAACAGGATCCCTGTCACCAATATGCCAAAACCCTATCATATAAAGCAACCATTTGCCTAATTAGCTGAAATTAAACCAATGATGCCCCTCCAAAGCCAGAATAATACCCATACCCTTGTAAAACTTCTGTAGTTAAAACATTTCCTCACTTATCCTAACTACCAACAGTAGCTTCATAATTATTCCCAGGTCATTACCTACCAAATGTACCACCAAAACACTAAAAAGCCCAATGCCTTCCAAAACAAAGCAAGTCCAACTACATACCGTCCTGCCTAACTATAGCATCTTTTACCTCCCAAAGGATGTAATAATGACCAAATGAGATCACCTCACCAACAAATCAATTTAATAGGAATTAATCCCCCACACCCACCATCTATTATAAAGCAAACCTCTAAAAACCACATTGCATTTGCTGACCAGTGCACCGTGCTCTTAATGAATTCAATTCTCCATAACACCAATATGCCCAGCCCCCCAGATTACAACCCAGTGAATCTTCATTTTCCAACGCCAACCCTTACAGCAAAACTTTTCTTGATAATAGCCATAGTCAGTCAGTCTTCAAACTATCAAACCTAACACAACCCTTAAAACATATGACCCACCATCCCAGATTCAGTAACATCAGATAACCTGGTCACATGTGCAACTATACTAATTGGCACTAAAGCCACCTTGACTACTTGAACTGCCTACCTTGTCCCAAAGCCTAAACACAAATTAAAATGTTACAATGCCCTACCATAAACCTTCCTATCCACAGCTGTCCTGGAATCCTGTACCACATCTAATCATTCCAAGCCAACCTAACACACCTCTCTTAAAAACACCAGGGCCTCCTACCACTGCCATATTGTAAAACTGAAAATTAAAAACTTCTACTAAAGCTACAATGCCAGCCAAAGTGAAACTAACTCCAATCAGTAACATCCTTCCTCCAAATGTCCTTCCATCCAATACATCCATCCTCCAAACTTCCTTACATCCTGCCAGCCAACAAACCAAAACCATTCACTCATAAATATGCAAAATTATGGAGCCCAACAAGCTCTGTGATATCCTTAATCTTCTCTTTTCCCCTAAACTTCACCCCTTGAGAATTTCTTTTTCCAAACAGCCATGGCCTGAATCCACTAGTCACTCCCTTGCTCAGACCTACAAGGTTCAGCTTAAACAGTAACCAGTTACCCAACTCTACATATGTGCATACCTTGCAAGCTTTGTCAAACCCTTTACTTAGTCTTAAAGTCCTGCCCATTGCTGCTCAATTCAATGGAGAACAGTGCTGAACTCCCAGAGTAGCATGCCCACCAAACAACCCATCTGCCTACCCTTGCCACAGGGAAACAAACCCAACTACCATGCCCACCAAATGCGACCCAACCTCATGTTGCTGTAACTCTACCCCACCTGTAGACAACCCCAAACTCCCCATAAACAATCCCCAAACTTGCTAAAACCTGACCCTGATATACCTCATCCTCACCTGTCTCCATGCTACACTCTGATGTGTCTTAATGAGTAACGTAGGATTACCTGTGACCTCACTGTACACCACTCCAGTGACAGGAACTTCCACCCCAGTCAAATCCATCACATTTCAAATGCACTTCCTTCAGGCCACCGTCTGATGCCCACTCAGAACTTCCCCATCTGCAATCTCATTGCGATCTGCAAAAGAAAATAAAACTGTAAATCCTCTACACATGCATAAACCAAAACTCAGTGCTATTAGGCACTTGTGCTCCCAACTGTAGTATGCGACACCACAATGAAGCTTAAGATGCTTTAACAAAGTTCCACGTAAAATTTCTTCACACATCTGATGCTGATGATATAACAGATATCAGTGGTAAATAAAATGGAATAATTTGATTAAAAGGGGTATTCTGTAAATAGAAGTATCGCATTTTACCCATCCTGTGGGCTTCATCGGTGAAGTTGTTAGCCAGTAATCAGGGTAAAGAAAATAGACCAGTCCATACTTTTGCTAATACAGCCAAATACAGAACCTGTGACAGCATCTGTTGCAAAGAAGGAGGCTTTAACATACATAACCCCCATAACATTACCAAACTTACCGAGTCTTAGGTGATGTGTGCACGTAGTGATGACACCTGCAATCCCATGAAACTACCACCTTCACTCAACCATTCAGTTCCGCAAGAGAGAAAACACATGCAGACCCCTAAACACATTATCACTATGCCTCCCCTTTAACATCTAGTAAGCTTCCTGTCAAATCTGGGGACTCAGTTCGAGACCCCTACCATTTAAGAAAACAACCAAATATGAGATGAAGCAGTCTACTCCTTTTGCCATGTCTGGACAGAAGCAAATGACTGTGTCCTGCAAATGGTAGCAAAAGTGCAAGCCAGTCATAAATACTTCCTAGAACAAAACATCTGGCCAAAACTATAAATCAATGACAACATTTCTAACTTCAGGCTTAATGATTTGCCAATAATTCACCAAGTAACGACAGTATAATTAGAAATGGACAAAATGAGGCCAAGTCTGGATATTTTACGCATACCTCACATCCAGTGAGGCAACTAGCATGTACCAGGTGGCCGACTTCAAAAGTAAAAGATGTGTATTGACTGGCCGTCCATTATTACAGTAATCCATTCGTTTAAACGATCCAACTATAAAATGTGTACATCCTGTGAGAATCTGTATCCAGGTATGTTACAAGCACCTCTTCCAAACTCCCCCCACCCATCAACTGCCAGTGCAGGCACACCTCCCAAAGGGTACCAAGTTTAAATCCAAATGTCACTCATTTCTCCAACTGCGTCCATCAATGACTCACCAAACCATCCACCCATCAATCCACCCTCAACCCCTTTTTAGCTCCCATTTTGCACATGAGATTGGGTGTCACTTCCACAGTGACAACCACCTTGAGCCAAGGTTTACACTGCCGGATGGCTAGCCCTGTCATGGTACTTCATCATTATCACTCATTCGCACCCACACTCACACCTACAGCCAATTTAGGGTGTCCAATCCCCTTACTGCATGTCTTTGGAATGTGGGAAAAAACAGGAGCACCCGAAGGAAACCCACATGACCACAGGGAAGAAAGACATGCAGAAACAATGCTACTAAATGGATAATTTATTATTACTCCTCCTTATCAGCATACAAGAGCAGGTTAGGCTGCTCCTTACCCTTACATGCAGTACTTATCCTTTGAAAATTAAAAAGGTAAACTGCCTTTTACTTCTT
The DNA here is from genome assembly GCF_019279795.1 of Protopterus annectens. Taxonomy (NCBI): domain Eukaryota; kingdom Metazoa; phylum Chordata; order Ceratodontiformes; family Protopteridae; genus Protopterus; species Protopterus annectens. The sequence goes on from NC_056725.1 coordinate 433,519,812, forward strand.
AGAAGTCCTTATGGACAGTGAAGCATTCAAACCTATTACCTAGCCCAATCCCCTCCTCACCAGAAATAAAGAGGCAAAATATGCCTGACAAATCAATTCTACTTTAAATGTACAAATGTTAATCTCCCCACCCTTATTAACACTTGTTAGTCGTCTTTTGCAGTCCTTAGCTATAGAAATCTCAACAAACAACTATGCCGCCAAATATCCCTTATATCAGTTAGTCTTGGGGCTGGTTCACCATTCATCGTACCCACTACTCATCAGATGCCAGCCACGTAAAAAGTGATCACTTTATGGATTTCATCTCTCATGAGTCAGCTGTCATTATGAAAATATGCTGGCATTTTCAAAGAGACAACTTCCTTCATAACTTTCCTTCAAGCATGCTATCAAAGCAGTTGTAACAATTGCTACCCAACAACCTGCCAAAACTGCACCTCCTGAAAACCAACCCCTAACAGTGACCACTCACTTCTCTCATTGGCAGCAGGACATATGGACATATGGACATATGTTAAATACTCACCTCACTGACTAGCAATCCTTGTTCTTCCTTTTTTGGTTGTTTTTTTAATGCTGTGTAAGCAGAACTCCCAACCTCTTATGCCCTAAAATGTGGGACAAAGGCTTAGCACCGGGGACTACTCTATGAGCCTAGACAAGTGGTAGTACACCCTAACTGCTCATTTAACTTACCCGGCCTGAACGGAACGTTTAGCCCACTTTCATCGGTGACTCCTGCTCAGCCTGCAATTGCTTGTACTACAGTGAGGTACATACTTCTCAACCTCTGAGAGCAAGAAATCTGGACCTAACAATAAATCAAATTGGGGCAAAGGACCAAGAATAGGGACAACTTAAATGTTGTTCTTACAAACTTTGAAAGTTGCTAGAATAACAGCTTTTGTATTAGCATGAATTTCCTGAAGGGTACGACATCTGAATCTCAAATGTTGGTCATTATTTTCTAACTTCACTCCAATGATTTATCACTAATTTGCCAGAAAACCACAATTTTATGGAAAATAAACAAAAAAACAAAAATATAGGGCAAAATCTGCTCCGTAGCACTAGAAGACTGTAAGCACATCTCCCCCCCCTCAATGGCCACCATGCATGGAACACGAAAGGAAACCTGCAAGACTGCATAGCACAGCAGGCAATCCCACACTGCAGGCCATCAACCAATACAATAATGGGTAGAACCAGATACCTCAGAACAAACCCACTAACACAGAAGACATACCCCGACACAGGCAGGCACCGACCAGAAGAGCAAGACTAAACAGCCAGGGCCTGACACTGAAAAAATGAGAAAGTAGCTAGAATAGCAGAAAATACACTGCATGCTGCTTCCCCTGAGTTATGTCATTACTGAGTGCCTGTGACCCTGATTTTATTGCCAGACAACCATGGATTTTATGAGGCGCAGAGGAAAAACATGAATCAAACACTGAACTGTCTAAAAATCTTGACAGGGGAGATTTACTGATACCGTCTGCCACCCCGACAAAAAACTCCTGCAGCCCCTGTGCAACATCCCAACCACAACCCACTGAAATACAATGCCACACATACAACAACCCATGCCACTCCAACCATGTTCACCAGCTCCACTGTCAAGCTTGCACCTATTGATTAAAGAAGTGAAATCAATTTATAATTTAGACGTTGCTGTTAAAATAATAATACCCATGCACTCATTAAATCAGCATGACTGAGAAACATTTGCCTTTACCCCGTTAATCAACCTGCTCACATCAACAGCTTTTCAAAGCCTATACCTACAGAAAAACTCTGCTGTATGCTAATGACCACCCACTGCACTCTCTAGCACTACAAACCTGAACTTGCCAACAAAACAGAACAACAGACCAAAAGACGAGGTAAATTCTGGACATTCTGGGAAAATCTGTACCACTGAGAGCTCTCCCCAACCATATGGTGAGGCGCAATTACTACAGAACCACCTATGCACAGTTTCAACATTATCTAAAATAAGTAACAGTTAATGTACTTATGGAGATGAATATCAGTATAAAATATTCAAACAAAACTATGCGGAGCCTATTGTCCATGCGCCCTACACAACGTTACACTTGGCACTGCGAAAAGGAAGGTGCAGTGTTTCCAGCACAGTGTAAAAATCACTGCATATGCTGCAAGAGACCTAGGAGCACAAGACCAGCACTGACTTCCAAACCACATCAGGGACAGACCCTAACTACAGCTCTCCTCAACCTTAGAAACCTGAAACATCGCCAGAGCAACACCAGTATGCAACTATGAAGGACAAGAATTCATAAACCACACATATAACCTCCCCCATGCACCCAAAGAAACCAAGCACAATAACAGCACACAGATATCAATTTCCATCTCATATCAAAAGGAAAACACCCAAGACTATGCTACACCAGAGCTCCAGACACTGCACAGTCATTGGACACCCTCCAGGCATCACAACAGATCACCTGATACCTGCCTTAGCACAAAACAATGACCCCCCTAAAAAAAAATAATTTATATATCTACCCACCTCCTTGACATATGCTACACCCATCCAAGGGCTACCTGGCCAAGCATATAGGTCATCTCAGACGTAAGCTTGCAGTGTAGCAAGTTCACACCAAAATGTGATTCCTTACCCAGTTACACTTTTAGAAAACTTATAAAACCCCTCCCTACCCTTACCTCATTTCCTCCCAATCGTCCTACTTTCCTATTTAACGCTTTTCTCCCCACCCATCTAGCTTCTTCACCTACCCTCATAAAATCAATTACTACTTCTATCTAAAACCCACCTGAAGATGTCCCAGGACAAACTAATTTGTTACCAGACCTCATTTACAAAAACTTCTCCATCTCAAATGTTCAGAATAGCAACAGGTAAAAATATGTAAACACAAAGTATCAACAAAGCCTAACCACATCCCAAACATATGTTTTTGCAGGGCAGCAAGCAAACCTGCATCCCCACACCCCCACTAATAATATATACAAACTCTAAGGTCTCACCACAGTGGAGGAACGGCATAAATTCTTTCTTGGTGTAACTTCAATGTTGTTGAAATTTTGAACTTATCAAGCACTGATTTTTACAAATATAAAAACAGATGATTATCTCCCCTGCACCCTTTAGGGGTCTAATGACTATATTTATACAATTTCGCAATTACTCGGCCTTGAGAAAGTAAGGCTAATTTTACATATCCCCAAGGTCTAGTGCTCTCAGAGTTACGCTAATAAATGTTTTTAAAGAAAACAGACTAAATACACTAGGTGTTTTAATTCTGATAGAAAGACACTCAAATATATAAAAAAAGGGATTGGTTCCTCATTAACATTATTAACATTCTGTTTCCTCTGACTTGCACTTCACAGGATGAACTTAATAAGAATGAAATGCCATGTTCAGGATCTGAAAAGCATTTTCATGCCTGCTACACAGCGCAAAAGGCTGTTGATCCAATACAGAATTTAATCCCAGTTTTAGCTTTTAAATGCACTTTAAAAAGGAACAATAAAACCATAAAGATGATTACAGTGAATAAAAGGAACATTTATATTTGGTTTGAAAGTCTGATCCACTGGGCCTTTACTGAGGATAGGTAATAGGTTTAATATTTTTGATGACTACAAGTTGCCTTAATGGTTGAGAAATTTCTGTCACTGTCATTGGGTGTTCTATACTACACTTACAGAATGATGGTATTGTACACTGCTGTACTGGTGGGAAGCCACATATTAACTGTGACAAAGAATGATGGTATTGTATACTGCTGTACTGGTGGGAAGCCGCATATTGACTGTGACACAGAATGATGGTATTGTACACTGCTATACTGGTGGGAATCTGCATATTAACTTTGACACAGAATGATGGTATTGTACACTGCTATACTGGTGGGAAGCCACATATTAACTGTGTCACAGAATGATGGTGTCGTACACTGCTATACTGGTGGGAAGACATATATTAACTGTGGCACAGAATTATGGTATTGTACACTGCTATACTGGTGGGAAGACATATATTAACTGTTACACAGAAAGATGGTATTGTACACTGCTATACTGGAGGGAAGCCACATATTAACTGTGACACAGAATGATGGTATTGTACACTGCTATACTGGTGGGAAGCTGCATATTAACTTTGACACAGAATGATGGTATTGTACACTGCTATACTGGTGGGAAGCCACATATTAACTGTGACAAAGAATGATGGTATCGTACATTGCTATATTGGTGGGAAGACATATATTAACTGTGGCACAGAATGATGGTATTGTACACTGCTATATTGGTGGGAAGACATATATTAACTGTGGCACAGAATGATGGTATTGTATACTGCTATACTGGTGGGAAGCCACATATTAACTGTGACAAAGAATAATGATATTGCACACTGTTATGGGGGTGGGTGAGGTTGTGATTTATGACCAAGAGGAATACAAAAATAAAATAAATGAAATTTTACTAAATACTGGAAATTATTGTACAGCTTCACGTAATGAAGTAAATATAGGGTACAATAAAATCAATTTATATTTAGAAGATTTATTGATTGATGAGAGGATTGACATAGATTTATATAACTATTTAAAAGAAGAAAATCCGATTATAGGTACAATAATAGGTATTCACAAGATTCATAAGAATTTAATTAATCCCCCTTTTCGGCCAATAATATCGGGAAACAGATCTAAAACCTTTAAATTTGGGAAGGTAAGTGACAAATGGTTAAAACCTATGTTTACCTCTATAGAGCATATTATAATTGACTCTTGGGACTTTCTAGGGAGACTGAAGGATGATATGGTAAAAAATCAAAGTTTGCTGGTAACAATAGATGTAGTGGACCTTTTTTCCAGTATTCCCCTAGAGGATGGATTGAGAAGGTTGGAAAATTGCTTGGAAAAGGCTAACTATTTGACTAGGGACAGGAGACAGCTAATACTGGAATTTATGGAAATAACCTTAAAATATAATTTTATCCTGTTCGAAGGGGAGTACTTTGTGCAGACTGCAGGAGTAGCAATGGGGGCAGCTTGTGCCCCCATATATGCAAATCTCTACTTATATGACTGGGAAAAGGAATTCATTTTGAGTACTAAATGGTACACAAAAATGTCCAGCTACTACAGGTTTTTGGACGATGTTTTTATGATATGGACTGGAACAAAAGAAGAATTGGATGAGTTCAAGGAGTATATTAACACTAGAAGTAGGTGGTTAAAGTTCACTTTCAACATAGATCCCAAAGTTATGACATTTTTAGATACCAAAATTATAGTTGAAAATGGGAAAATAAAGTCATGCATTTATAGGAAAGAAACTTTTAGTAACAGTTATTTAGAATACACCAGCTGCCACCCCATGAGTCAAAAAAGAAGCATTATTAAGGGGCAATGCATAAGGGCAGCCAGGATGACATCAGACTACCAAGATTTTATTAGAGAAATAGACTGCATAGGAGACATGTTTAGGCAGAGGGGTTACCCTAGGTGGTTGGTCAATGATGTGACAGAATATGTAAAAAGGGAATGGGGTAGGAAATATATACCCCTGATTGGAAAAGGTCCCCTCAAGGAAGGGAATAAGGTAACAAACAAGGAGATGGATGACAAAAACGGTTACACCAGAGCATGTGTCATACAATACACTCCTTGGAGTGCTGAGATAAAAAATTTAATTTCTAAGAATTGGAATATTATTAGGACAGACACACGCATAGAGGAGATAGTAGGAATGTTACCCAAATTTGTGTCCAGGAATGGATTTAATATGAAAAATGAATTAGAAAGGAAAAAAGAAATACATGACAAAGAGATGGAAAAGAGGGGGACCACTAGGTGTGGATCTTGTAACCAGTGCAAATACATTACAAGAGAAACAAGCACAGTATTACAAGACACAAATCGCACGACCATTAGGTATAGTAAGGGGAATTGCAGAACTCAACATGTGGTTTATTTGGCGAAATGCACTGAATGCCCTAGTTACTACGTAGGCAAGACGGATAGGTGCCTTAGGCAAAGAATATACGACCATTATTATAGTATAAAGAGAAATGATGTTAATAATGCCTTGTGGAGACACATAGCAGAGAATAAGGGTTGTAGTCTGTTCTTGTTTGGGATTTTAGAAGTAGTAAAAGCGAATCCGAGGGGTGGGAGCATTAAAAAGAAATTAGGTGAACAGGAAGCCAGATGGCAGATCAAATTAAATGCTTCTTCCTACCCTGGCATTAATGAACACATATCAGTCAAACCTTTTTTAGAAAATCAAGCTAGTTAAGAATAAAGTTTATAATTAAATGGAAATTTTTATTAATTTTTATTAATATTTATTATACAGAAATCTATGATGTTTATTGTACTAATAGTATAAAGTATTTTTAAAAATATTGGAATTTTAGATGGCAATGTCAATTTTATAGCACACTGGCACTTTAAATGATTATTGAGGTGTAATTTAAAATCTAAGATGATTGGTCAATTTGTATATTTAAACATGAATGGAGTGATACCAAATTGTTCTGAAGAAGTCTATTGATTTTAGATGAAAGCGCTAAACGGTGTTTGTATTGAATAAAAGTGATATCGGAGACTAATTGTGCCGGTGTTTTTGTGGTCCGTGTGCAGTA
>NC_056725.1:433531472-433538972 GCF_019279795.1 Protopterus annectens
CATGATCATGTCTCCTGTGAAATATTGGATATTACCATTGGTCCAGCTGTACAGCCATCTCTGCATCATGTGTTAGGCTGTAGTTATATTCAGGGCAGGAAGTCACACAGTTAACTGCTTTTGCTGCAATCTATAACTCCATTAAAGGCTCATTGCCCACCATCATATTCACTGTACAATATGTTCTGTCACAAATCACTGATAATCTTTCTCATTCCATCTGTCTTGTTCACACAGTCACAGTATTAGGCGATGTACTTCCCTGCCACAGTAACAGTTCTAGGCATTTGTTTCATATGTCATACCTACAATGTCAAATGTTCAATTACATTTTCATAGACACAGCACCAGCTGTTTAATTACGCTGTCACAAGAACATGTACTTGTGACTCCCACCATGCCCCAGGATTCCCACTCCTCATTTCTTGATACACTGGAAAGTATTAGGGTACAACCCAACACTCTAATAATGGGCGATTTCAACTACACCACTATTAACTGGGAAAACTACTCATGTACCAACTCTTTTGCTCAACGTTTTCTGGAATTCATAAATTCTGATGCCTTGGATCAACTTATTCACACCCCCACCAGGGGCAGCAATATCCTAGACCTGGTCACTACCAACATGGGCAACCGGTGTTCCACACCAGAGGTCAATTCCTCGTTGGTCAGATCTGACCACAAGCTAATCACCCTTGACATCCACATCCCACCCCCACCCCCAATTAGGGAAACCACTGTAAAAAACTTCTCCAAAGCCAACTTCACACTTCTTGAGACAGAAGTGGCAAACTTCATGACACCCATGCAGATGGACAATAGAGGTACGACTGCTTATAATCACTTACACAAGTGCATGGATCATGCTATCCCTAATAGAATCAAGATGCTATCCTCCAAAAAAAGGAAGCCAATCTGGTGGTCCCCTGCCATAAGCAAATTCTGCAACAGAAGAAAGAAACTGTTGCAAAAAGAGTAAAATCCCATGACTGGAAGAACTCCCTGGTCAGCCTCAGTAAGAAGCTGAGATTCCTCATAAAATCCTCCAAATCTAGTTATGAAAACAAAATCACCACTGATTCTAAAGACAACCACAAAGCATTCTATACCTATGTCAAGAATCTCGATCGCAACACTCAGATCTGCTCTGAGTTACAGCACAATGACACTAAATATACAAACCAACTGATATTGCCAACATCCTGGCAGATAGGTTCAGTGCTAACTTTACCCCCCTCTCACCCACTGGAGGGCCCATCTCTATACCGGAAGAATGCAAAGTTCCTGTAATCATGACTGCACATGTAAAAAACACACTCTCCAAAGCCAAGTACACAGCTTCCATGGGACCTGACAATATCCCAGGCTGTGTTCTACACGAACTACAGAATGAACTGGCACCCTACCATGTTCAGTCATAGCCTCACCTTAGGCTTTGTGCCCACTTAATGGCGCACTGCGACGGTTATCCCACTCCACAAAGGGGGAGCCATGACAGACCCTGGAAACTACCACCCCATTAGCCTGACAGGCCTGGTCTGCAAGGCTATGGAACGTATCATCATGGAACTCATAAACAAAGACATTGATAATCTCCAAACTCTGGACCCTACCCAGTTCGGGTTTGTAAAAGGCAGATCATGTCTCCTAAAACCTGATTGACTTCTTTGAAGCAGTCACCAAAGCCATAGATGAGGGTAAGGTGGTTCACCCAGCTTATCTAGATCTCGCCAAGGCTTTCAACACCATCGCTTACTCTGGAATTATAGATAAGCTCACTAAACTAGGTATAAATCCCTATGTCACAAGATGGGTTGCCAACTGGCTCACAGACAGAACCCACACTGTGAAAGTAGTAGACTCCAACTCCGACTTCAGACCAGTGACAAGTGGAGTACGACAGGGTTCAGTTCTGGGTTCTCTCCTGTTTGGTATCTACTTCTCTGAAGTACAGGCTAACACAGAAGGTCTTTGGCTAACAAAGTTTGCAGATTACTGCAAAATAGGAGCCATAATCAAAACTCCTAACAATGTCGACATACTACAAAAGGGCCTCACTGAGACAGATGCCTGGTGTCAAAGCCATGGTTTGAAGCTCAATGCCAAAAAGTGTATTGTCATCCTCTTTGGTAAAAACTCTGTACCCATGAACTAGCACATAAGTGGTAGTCTACTTAACGCCGAAAGTGTGATAAGAGACCTTGGGACACAGGTGAATAGTAGTCTCTCCTTTGATAATCACATTGCCTCAGTGGTCAAGAAATCCTTCTACATGGCTCATCTCATCACAAAAGGTTTCTCATCCAGAAAAAAAGAGGTCATTGCCCCCCTCTACTCATCACTCATTCACTCATTAGACCCATTATAGAGTACAATGCCCCTTTTGGTATGTACCTCACAAGACATCTACAACAACTGGATAAGCCACAGAAATACCTCACAAAGAAGATTACTGGCCTCAAACAGATGCCCTATGCAGACTGTCTCAGAAAACTCCAGCTTTAGTTTGTCGCATATCGCCTACTCAAAGGTGATCTCTGCCTAACATACAAAGCTATGCCAAACCCAGAGCTGTTGGACATGCTCCACTTAAAGAAATCCCAATCCTTGCGAGCTACACACTCTAGGGACCTAAACCTTGTCATCACCACAATAAACAGAACATGCTGGAGGGATAGATTCCTGTCCCAGAGACTTCCCATACTCTGGAACAGACTACCTATCTATGTCAAACAGAGCTCCTCATTAGCACCCTTCAAGAAAAATCTTGATGATTGGATGGGAAATAAGAAATTCACCCAGGGATCACTTCTGTGGCTCTGCTCAAAAATAGGGTAATCATTTTCTTGGGTGGCGAAAGCCAGGGTACCTTTTTGGCTAGGTTTATATAGGCCCTAGGGCTAATAGCCTAGTACCTACCTATGAACCTATGAACCTATGAACATTATCATAGTTACAGTACCAACTGTTTTTTTTAATACATATTGCATTCATAACTTTGAATGTTTAGGGTTTTTAACCACAGTAACAAAATAAGATGTTTCCACAGTGGAGTATGTTTGGTTCTTCATCTAAATGGCAGAACCAGGTGTTTATTTATATTACCAGATATGCATTCTTCTTATCATCAAATCATCATTAGATGCTCATTAAAACTGATACAGCTGCAGTGTGCTCAGATACATGGTCACAAATAAAGTAACATCTGTTCAGTTACATTGCCACAGTCTTAGGATAATGAGTTCTGGCACCCCATCTCCATGACTGTGAGCAGGTCCCTGTTACCACACCCATTCATGTCTGGGTTTTCAGTAAGTGCTATTCTGTTACTTTCTTTTGCCCACTACATTAAGTGCTCACTTATATGATTGCAGCCATAACAGTATGCCCTTAAGTATATTGTTAATTTTATAAAACATTTAGTCTATCCACACTGTCACAATAAAAGGAATTCAGCTATCTTTTCTCTGTCACAATACCAGGAGTTTAGTCTTTTATGCTTTCAGTATCGCTGTGTTTAGTGTGTAAGCAGCAAAGCTTTAAGAATGGTGCATTATCTTAGTTAAGAACAGGTTTATGCCATCTACCTGCTTTTAGTTCAGCCATGCTGACATTTGCAACATGTTTTCAAGAATTTAGTACACTGTAGTCAGTGCTATTAAGTTATATTACCATAGCTATGGAAAAAAAAACTTTTTTAGCCTCATGAGCTTGACCAGCTACCATTCCTAGCCGCATGTTGACCTATACTTCCTCCTACCTCCCCCTACCTCACTTAGAGTACAGTACAGTATCAATACATTGCAATGGATTACATATGTCTTGTATGAAGAAAGGTAATAGAAAGGTGAAACAGACTACCACTTATAGCTTTTGTATTCATACCTTGTATATGCATCTCTAAACTGTACAGATTTTCACAGAATGTCCAGATTTTTGTCTCATATTTTTGGCCTGTTACTCATAAAATTGTGGCTTTCTGGTAAATCTTTGCCAAATCCTTGAGAACTGAAGTCAGAAAATAATGACAGACATTTGAGATTCAGACTTCATACCCTTCAGGAAATTCATGTTAATGCAAAACCTGTTTTTCTATCAACTTTATAAGTTTGCCAGTGTAATATTTCAAAATGGGCCCTATTTTCTGGCCATTGTCCCCCCATTATTTATGTCTTTGTCCAGATCTCTAAGAGGTTGAAAGCTATGCTTGTATATACCCATGATGAGTTATAACCATAGCGTGTAATGTGGGCTGTACTGGTTATATACAGCACAGTGCTTTGGTGCATACATCTGTACTGGGTGCTGGTGTACATGTTCCCTTGGGATCCACTCATTCTGGGAGCCTGCAGCCTCAGTAACTAACAGGTGTCAATCTTTCTGCAGTGATCATATGATGTCCCTCACAGAGATGACCATACTAGTATTATCCCCTTATTGCCCTTCTTCTATCACTTCTATCAGGCTCCTACCAGCCATGGATGTGTCGCAGGAAATCCAGTTACTGGCACCAGTGGTCACTGTTCACAGATAAATATGACAAATGATGTGAGTGTAACATTCAGGACGTTTGTCAATTTCAGACAGGTACAAGATCTGCTTCACCCCTCACCTTGCATCACAGTTACAGGAATAGATATGTAGTCATGTTATCTTCATTCATACCATAAATGAGCCAGCAAGAGAGTCAGTAATACAACCTCAGAGTGAAAAGTGCTTGTTTGATTATATTGTTATAGATAATACAGCACCTAGGGTACAGAGGCATTGTTAGTCATGGCACAGAGACAACAAGGTCACCACTGCAATGTATAACATTCTTTAGCTATTTTATTCTGTCACTTCTGTATTTTTAGTGTATTTTTCACTTCAGATGGAAGTTTTAGCATAAGTCTTCATGGGCTGAATCATTACATCTGATTTATGAGTAAAGCGTTTTAACAGTTCCACTTTTATCTAGGTAAGAGATTCTTCCAAGACTTGAGAATTCCCAATTGCATGTGACACATAACAAAAATATTTATACTCTTATTACTTGCAGAGGTTTCATCAAATGACACTTATACCTTCCTGAATTCAGTGTTTACGGATACCACAAATGTAAGATAAATAAGGAATGTTGAGATAGTAGCCTGTTCACTACACACTGGTGCACAGCTTGCTAGTCTCATCATCATCATCATCATCATCAGCCCCCTTTCTCCCCTTTTTCTACATGGGGTTGGGGTATCGTGTTAACTGTCACCATCTCTCTCAATTCAATGCCACACTCCTGCCTTCTTCGACACTCATGCCTGACTGTCGCAGATCTTCTTTCACGCAATCCATCCACCTCTTTGCTGGATGCACTCATTTCCTTTTACCTTCTTCCTGTCTGTCCCAAATCTTCTTCACCAGATTGTCTTCTGCTTTTATGTACGTGTCCAAACCACCATAATTTGTTCTGTTTGGTGTTTTCTGCAATTGGAACTACTTTGGCTTCTGCTCTTATGTCCTAATTTCTTCATCTGTCCCACAGTGTGATCCTACCACCCCTCTCAGGCTGTTCATTTCCATCACCTCTAGCTTCGTCATCTGCTCTGCCTTTACTGCTCAGGTTTCTGTACCATACAGTAGTACTGGTCACACCACTGTTTTGTATACCTTAGTTTTCAGTTTCATTGGCATTCTTATGTCATACACTACACCTGACACTGTATGCCAGTTGCCTGTAACCCCTCTGATTCTAGCTTTGATTGCTTCAGTCTGACTTCCCTTCTCCTCAACCACCCCTCCCAGTTACATGAAGCTGTTAACCAGTTCCACTGTCTTCCTTTCTATCTCAATTTTCAGCATCTTATGATTTCCCCAATTTTCTTCCATTACCACTGTCTTATCTATAGTTTCATCCCATGTGGCTTCAGTTTTGCATTCCATTTCACTATCCTTTGCTGAAGTTCTAGCTCAGAGTCTGCCTGTAATGCCACATCATCTGCATACAGCAACTTTGTTGATCTGTTCCAGCTGACCTGTTTGCTAATATCATCCATCACCAGTATGAACAGCAGTGGGCTCAGAGCTGAACTCTAATGTACACCTACTCCCACTAGAAACCCCTCCATGAGACCGAACACTGTCAGTAATTGAGTCATAGGGTCCTTGTACATAGCCTACACTAATTCTACCAATGTTTCTGGGACTTCAAACCACCACAGTACTGCCCAAATAAACTTTTGTGGGACCTTGTCCTATGCTTTCTCCAAGTATGAATGCCCAGTTGGACTCTTTCCTCATCTGTAGCTTCTTCTCAACTCTCTGTCTCACTGCAAATATCGGGTCATTTATGCTGCATCTGGATCTGAATCCAAATTGCTCATCTCCAATCTTTCTACTATTCCGCATATCCATTTAAAAATCATCCTGTCCAGAACTTTCATGCAGTGTGACAGGAGTTTGATGCCTCTGTACTGCCCACAGTTGTGGATGTCTCCTTTGTTCTTGTACACTGGCACAAATATGCTCATTCTCCAGTCATCTGGGATATTCTCTCCACACTGCTATTAGTACCCTCAGGAGCCATTTCTCCCTTCTCTCACCCAGCATCATTATCATATCTGCTGTGATCTCATCTGAGCCTGCTGCTTTCCCTAATTTCATTTTCCTTAGTCCTATTCTTACTTCTTCTAGGGTGGAGTCCTCTTCTTCTCTCATTGTAGACTGAGTCTGGAGCAGTACAGCTTCTGAGAATTTTTCTTTATTTAGAAGCTGCTAGAATAACTCCTTCCATCTGCCTTTGGTGTCCTGTGGGCCGGTGAGCAGCTTATTGCTGGCATCCCTTATGAAGGGTGCCTGACTATATTCTTTATCTTTCTGTCTTTGCCTTGCAACCTGATAGAGGTTCTTTGGGCTACCTACTGAGTCAGTTTCCAGAAGCTGGTAGAGTGCCTCCGATACCCTATTTATTGCAATTGCAACTCCTTTTTTAACTTCTTTATTAGCCAACCAGTATATCTTCCTAGCCTGGTCCATCTTTTCTATCTCCTACTTTTTCCTGCATTCCTTTATTTTGATCACTTCCTGGACTTCTGCATTCCACCAGCAGCTTTATTTATGTACCTTATTTCCATTCCTGGCTTGACCAGGTATCTGTTCTGTAGTCCTTGCACATGCTCTTTTGAAGCAGTGCCATTCTTCTTCAACTCCACCTATTTCCTCCTCTTCTTGAGGTGCTAGCCCCTTGAGTAATTCCTTGAACTGTTTTCCTTTCTCTCCAGTCAACGTCTAGTTCTTCAACCTGGTCTCTGTTGACCTGCAAGGTTTCTCTGACCATTATTTGTAGCCAGTTGTGGTAACCAATGGTTATGCTGTTGGCAAACCGTTTCATTGGGGATGGCTTTACAATCACAGATTCTACCCTGGTGACCTTTGCTTTCTAGGAGGAAGTCTACCTGAGTTGCATGCTGGCCACTTTTGTATGTGATCTTGTGACTGTCTCTTTTTCTGAACCATGTGGTGGCT
>NC_056725.1:433543972-433556472 GCF_019279795.1 Protopterus annectens
TCAGATTGAATATTAAACAAAATTGTACAGAGAAGTACAGTTTACATTAAAGATTCATGGTCATTTTAGGAAATTTTAAGACACTATGAATTTAAAGGTGATGAAAAATGTATAGGTACCACTGATGTTGATTCGTTATATACAAACATTAAGAGAAAGGAAGGACTAGATTTATTTAGGTTGTACTTGAAAGAAAAGGAAGGAATGGAACAAATGAAAATTAATTTAATAAGTATTTTCATGAATATAGTTCTGAAAAACATTTTTTCCATGTCTGACCAATGTTTATTTCAACAAACTACAGGTGTAGCAGTGCAGACAAAAGTGGCCCCATCATTTGTGAATTTAGTTTTATGTTGGTGGGAGTTAAAAGAATCGGTTAAACTTCCATCATTCTTTTATGTAAGGCTGTAGAAATGGTTTATAGATGATTTGAGGAGTTTTATTTGGGCAGGAGATTTAGAGTCTTTTGATTTATTTGTAAAAGAAAGTAATGAGTGTATCTCCTGGCTCATTGTTGTCATTAGTGGGAGGTTCATAGGTTCATAGGTAGGTACTAGGCTATTGGCCCTGGGGCCTATACAAGCCCAGCCAAAAAGATACCCTGGCTTTTGCCACCCAAGAAAATTATTTTCCTGTGCCGCTGTTGAGCAGAGCCACAGAAGTGATCCCCGGGGTGAATTTCCTATTTCCCATCCAATCATCAAGATTTTTCTTGAAGATTGCTAATGAGGAGCTTTGTTTTGATATAGATAGGTAGTTTATTCCAGAGTATGGGAGGTCTCTGGGACAGGAATCTATCCCTTCGGCATGTTTTGTTTATTGTGGTGACAAGGTTTAGGTCCCTAGAGCGTGTAGCTTGGAAGGGATTGGGATTTCTTTAAGTGGAGCATGTCCAACAGCTCTGGTTTTGACATAGCTTTGTATGTTAGACAGAGATCACCTCTGAGTAGGCGATATGCGCCGGAGTAAAGCTGGAGTTTTTTGAGACGGTCTGCGTAGGGCATCTGTTTGAGGCCAGTAATCCTCTTTGTGAGGTATTTCTGCGGCCTTTCCAGTTGTTGTAGATGTCTTGTGAGGTACATACCAAAAAGGGCATTGTACTCTATAATGGGTCTAATGAGTGATGAGTAGAGGGGAACAATGACCTATTTTTTTCTGGATGAGAAACCTTTTGTGATGAGGTGTGCCACATAGGATTTCCTGATTACTGTGGTGATGTGATTATCAAAGGAGAGACTACTGTCCACCTGTGTCCCAAGGTCTCTTATCGCACTTTCAGTGTTACGTATACTACCGCCTATGTTGTAGTTCATGGGTACAGAGTATTTACCAAAGGGCATGACAATGCACTTTTTGGCATTGAGCTTGATGCCATGGCTTTGACACCAGGCATCTGTCTCAGTGAGGCCCTTTTGTAGGATGACCACATCGTTAGGAGTTTTGATTATGGCTCCTAGCTTGCAGTCATGTGCAAACTTCATTAGCCAAAGACCTTCTGTGTTAGCCTGTACTTCAGAGAAGTAGATACCAAACAGGAGAGGACCCAGGACTGAACACTGTGGTACTCCACTTGTCACTGGTCTGAAGTCGGATTTGGAGTCTGCTACTTTCACAGTGTGGGTTCTGTCAGTGAGTCAGTTGGCAACCCATCTTGTGACATAGGGATTTATACCTAGGTTAGTGAGTTTATCTATAATTCCAGAGTGGGGGATGGTGTCAAAAGCCTTGGCAAGATCTAGATAGGCTGTGTGAACCACCTTACTCTTGTCTACGGCTTTGGTGACTGCTTCAAAGAAGTCTATCAGGTTTAGGAGACATGATCTGCCTTTTACAAACCTGAACTGGGTGGGGTCCAGAGTTTGTAGATTACCAATGTCTTTGTTTATAAGTTCCATGATGATACATTCCATGGCCTTGCAGACCAGGCTTGCCAGGCTAATGGGGTGGTAGTTCCCTGGGTCTGTGGTATATTCCCCCTTGTGGAGTGGAATAACCATCACTGTGCACCATTCAGCAGGCACAACGCCTGAGGTGAGGCTATGACTTGAACATGGTACTTAGGTAGGGTGTCAGTTCGTTCTGTAGTTCATGTAGAATGCAGCCTGGGATGTTGTCTGGTCCCATGGATGCTGTGTTCTTGGCTTTGGAGAGTGTGGTTTTTACCTGTGCAGCCGTGATTACAGGAACTTTGCATTCTTCCGGTATAGAAAAGGCTGTTTAGGGGGTGAGAGAGAGGTAAAGTTAGTAGTGAACCTATCTGCCAGGATGTTGGCAATATCAATTGGGTCTGTATATTTAGTGCCATTGTGCTGTAACTCAGAGCAGATCTGAGTGTTGCCATTGAGATTCTTGACATAGCGATGGAATGCTTTGTGGTTGTCTTTAGAATCAGTGGCAATTTTGTTTTCGTAACTAGCTTTGGAGGATTTTATCAGGGATCGCAGCTTCTTACTGAGGCTGACCAGGGAGCTCCTCCACTCATGGGATTTTACTCTATTTTGCAACAGTTTCTTCCTTCTGTTGTACAGTTTGTTTATGGCAGGGGACCACCAAATTGGCTTCCTTTTTTAGGAGGATAGCGTTTTGGTTCTGTTTAGGATAGCACGATCCATGCACTCATGTAAGTGCTTATAAAGTTCAATTGTGTAGGATTCAGTAGTTGTAACTGTATTGTCCATCTGCATGGGTGTCATGAAGTTCACCACTTCTGTCTTAAGAAGCATGAAGTTGGCTTTGGAGAAATTTTTTACCATGGTTTCCTTAATGGGGTGTGGGGGCAGGATGTGGAAATCTAGGGTAATTAACTTATGGTCAGATCGGACCAATGAGGAGTTGACTTCAGGTGTGGAACACCGGTCACTCATGCTGGTAATGACTAGGTCTAGGATATTGTTGCCCCTGGTGGGGGTGTGGATAAGTCGATCCTGGGCATTAGAGTTTATGAATTCCAGAAAGCGTTGAGCAAAGGAGTTGGTACATGATTAGTTTTCCCAGTTAATGGTGGGGTAGCTGAAATTACCCATTATTAGGGTGTTTGGTTGAACCCTAATATTTTCCAGTACATCAAGAAAAGAGGAGTGGGAATCCTGGGGCATTGTGGGTGATCTGTAGCAAGCTACAATTTGGATTGCAGTTTTGCCCAGAGTTAGTTGCACTTGGATAACCTCGGCTGCATTATGCTGAGCAACTAGCCTGGAGATTTGGATATCCTTAATGAATATGGACACACCTCCACCTTTGGTGTTCCGGTCCAGGTTAAATGGCTGAAAAGTGTGGTATGAGTTATAGCCTGGTAGTGCAAGGGTGCTCTCTGAAGCCTTGAACCAGGTCTCAGTCACTGCACAGATATCAATGTTCTCCATTTTAAGGAGTGCCTCGAGTGAGTGCATTTTGAGATTTAGACTTCTAGCACTGAGTAGCATCACCCTCAATTTTTGCTTTCCTGTTCCTGTTACAGTGGTGAATTTATCATTTGAACCTTGCCTAAAAAAGGCACTATAGGGGTGGCAAGAACCTTAGCCAGTATCCAGAATCCCAGGGGTGACAGGTGCAGGCCATCTCTGGCAAAACATCGTGATCTGTCAACCATGTCATCCCAGGCAGACAGATACTGGATCCCTTTAGAATGGAACCAGAAGCTTAGCCAATTGTTGAAGTCAATCATTTTGTCCTTGTACTTCAGCATCATTCTGGGTGATGGCAGAATGCTACTCAGGGCTAGGGTCATATCTGCCTGGGCTACAAGATCTGAGAGCTCTTCCATGTCTCTTTTCATGTAGTCCTGGGAGGTACATCTCAGGTCATTCACACCAACATGGACAATGACAGAGTCATATTTGTACTTGTTGTGGAGTAACCTGAGTGCGTGGGTTATGTGGCGGATCCTGGCACCTGACAGGCAGCTGACAGTAACCTTCTCCTTGTTTAGCCTGGTGAGTGGGACATCAGTGTATCTGACTATAGAGTTACCTATGAGTAGTGTGTTGGGTACATTGTTTTGCCTATTGACTGTGGTTGAGTGGCACACTGAGTCTGCGGGCTATGTGGCATTTGGGTTGTGTTAGGGGGTGGAGGTTGCTTGCATTTCTGCTTTGGAGGTCTCTGTTGCTTGAGCAGATTATTATTGAGAGCCTCCGTGAATGTTTGTGTGTTTCTATGTGTGGATTTTGGTGGTTGTAGATTTAGTGAGACTATCTGATGAGTGTGGTGTTGTGCAAGTGTTTACCTTCTCCTCTTAACTGTCAAGTTCAGTCTTGATTGGAGAGAGCTTTACCTCCAGTTTGGCTAGACAAGTGCATCTTTCACAGGTTGTAGTGTTGGGTGGTAGAAGGAGAGGGTTGTCTGTGTACATGAGGCAATTTCTACATTGCCCCAAGATGCCCAGATTCATCAGATAGACACTAGAGAGCACTGTGAGCTGACCCTTGGACATGCCTGAATAAAAAACTATTTTTCTCTAGATAAGTGAGAATTGAGTGAGGATTGAGTAAGGGGTATTCAAATTAATTTTTCAGATATTAATATTTGTATGAACTCTGGGAATAAGTGTTTTAGCACTTCAGTTTATAGGAAGGCATCTTTAAAAATAATTATTTGCATTATTTATAAGTTTTCATCCAAAATGTATGAAGTTAAATATTTACACGGGACAGTTAATCTGCATCAGCTGAATCACAAGTGAAGAGAATGTTTTTGTAAAAGAAGTGAATTTTATTAGACAGTTATTTTTGGATAGGGGTTACCCAGTCAGTGAATTGTAGAAGATTGAGGAAGAAATAAAGACAAAACAGTAGACAAAATTTGTACTACTAGTTATTAATAGAAATGAGGGAAGTTATGACTTTAAAGATGAAACAAAAGGTAGTTTTACAGGTGATAAAAAGGATCATCCTACTTTTCTGGTTCCTATGAGCATAGATGGACAAGACATTATGAGTATAATGACAGGTAACTGGAGGATAGTGTTGGGAAATAGGGAATTGTTTCAGTACTTGGCGAAGGTCCACAATTTATTGTTAAAAAGTCCTACAGTCTTAAGAAATTACTGGAATTTAATGTAGTACAAGAACAAAAGAGATTTAAAGAGATTTAGAAGAATGGATGAAACTTTTGGTTGTAGAAATTGTAGATAGTTTAGATATTTGATTAATACAAGTACGGTCACATTTTCCCACATTAATTTAACAGTTACAGCTAAAAAAAAATACAATTGTTTTAGCTCTGGCATAGTGTATTTAGTCCTTTGTAATACCTGTTCCTACTATTATGTATTCAACAGTTGAATATTAGAATAAGGGAACATACCAAGCCACTGGGGATGCACAAGCCAGTGCATTTCTTTGTGCCCGTCCCAAGCCCAGATAAATGGGGAGGTTGCGTCAGGAAGGGCATCCGGCATAAAACCTCTGCCAAATTACTTATGCGGAGAACATTTCATATTTCCATACTGGATTGGTCGAGGCCCGGGTTAACAACAGCCGCCACCAGTACTGTTAGCCAACAGGGTGCTGGTGGAAATTGGGCTACTGTTGGCCAAAGGAGAAGAGGAGGGGGAAGGCATGCCCAAAGGCAGGAAGAGAGGAGGAAAGTTAGGAGTGTAGTAGTGAGGGTAGGAACTTTGAATGTTGGCAGTATGACTGGTATAGTTAGAGAGCTAGCTGATATGATGGAGAGAAGGAAGGTTGATATATTGTGCATGCAAGAGACCAGATGGAAGGGAAGTAAGGCCAGGTGTATAGGAGGTGGGTTCAAATTGTTCTATCATGGTGTGGATGGCAGGAGAAATGGAATAGGGGTTATTCTAAAGGAACAGTATGCCAAGAGTGTTTTGGAGGTGAACAGAGTGTCTGATAGAGTGATGTTTATTTAATTGATGGTGTAATGATGAATGTTGTTAGTGCATATGCTCCACAAGTTGGGTGTGCGATGGATGAGAAAGAAAAATTTTGGAGTGAGTTCAATGAAGTGGTGGTGAGTGTACCCAAGGGTGCGAGACTAGTGATTGGAGCGGACTTCAATGGGCATGCTGGTGAAGTGAACAGAGGGGATGAGGAAGTGATGGGTAGGTATGGTGTTAAGAAGAGGAATGCAGAAGGTCAGATGATTGTGGATTTTGCAAAAAGGATGGATATGGCTGTGGTGAATACGTATTTTAAGAAGAGGGAGGAGCATAGGGTGACGTTCAAGAGTGGAGGAAGATGCACACAGGTGGATTATATCCTATGTAGGAGGTCGCGTCTGAAGGAGATTGGAGACTGTAAAGTGGTGAGAGGGGAAAGTGTAGTTAAGCAGCATAGAATGGTGGTCTGTAGGATGATGTTGGTGATCAAGAGGAGGAGGAGGAGTATGAAATCAGTGCCAAGGATTAAATGGTGGAAGTTAAAAAAGGGTGATTGTGAGGTGGAGTTCAGGGAAGAGTTAAGACAGGAACTGGGAGGCAGTAAAGAGTTACCGAATAGCTGGGTAACTACAGCAGAGCTAGTAAGAAAGACTGCTAGAATGGTGCTTGCTGTGAAATCTGGACAGAGGAAGGAGGACAAGGAGACCTGGTAGTGGAATGAGGAAGTATAGAAGAGTATACAGAGGAAGAGGCTGGCAAAGAAGAAGTGGGATTGTCAAAGAGATGAAGAAAGTAGATATGAGTATAAGGAGATGATGCGCATGGCGAAGAGAGAGGTGGCAAAGGCTAAGTGTAAGGCATATGGAGAGTTGTATGAGAGACTGGACACTAAAGAGGGAGAAAAGAACTTGTACCAATTGGCTAGACAGAGGGACAGAGCTGGGAAAGATGTGCAGCAGGTAAGGGTGATAAAGGACAGTGAGGGAAACGTACTCACAAGTGAGGAGAGTGTGCTGAGTAGATGAAAAGAGTACTTTGAAGGGCTGATGAATGAAGAGAATGAGAGAGAGAAAAGGTTGGATGATGTGGGGATAGTGAATCAGAAAGTGAAGCAGATTAGCAAGGAGGAAGTAAGAACAGCGATGAAGAGGATGAAGAATGGAAAGGTTGTTGGCCCAGATGACATACCAGTGGAAGCATGGAGCTGCTTAGGAGAAATGGCAGTGGAATTTTTAACCAGATTGTTTAATGAAATTTTGGAAAGTCAGAGGATGCCTGAGGAGTGGAGAAAAAGTGTTTTGGTACCTATCTTTAAGAATAAGGGTGATGTGCAGAGCTGCAGTAACTACAGAGGGATAAAACTGATCAGTCACAGATTGAAGTTATGGGAAAGAGTAGTGGAAGCAAGGTTAAGAAGGGAGGTGATGATTAGTGATCAGCAATATGATTTCATGCCAGGAAAGAGCACTACAGATGCAATATTTGCTCTGAGAGTGTTGTAGAAATACAGAGAAGGTCAGAAGGAGTTGCATTGTGTCTTTGTGGACTTAGAGAAAGCATATGACAGGGTGCCTCGAGAGGAGTTGTGGTATTGTATGAGGAAGTTGGGAGTGGCAGAGAAGTATGTAAGAGTGGTACAGGATATGTACAAGGATAGTGTGACATTGGTGAGGACTGCCGTGGGAGTGACAGATATGTTTAAGGTGGAGGTGGGATTACATCAAGGATCAGCTCTGAGTCCTTTCTTATTTGCAGTGGTGATGGACAGGTTGACGTATGAGATCAGACAGGATGCCCCGTGGACTATGATGTTTGCAGATGACATTGTGATATGTAGTGAGAGTAGGGAACCAGGTTGAGGAGACCCTGGAGAGGTGGAGATATGCTTTAGAGAGGAGAGGAATGAAGGTCAGCAGGGCTAAAGCAGAATATATGTGTGAAAATGAGAGGGAGGGTAGATGAATGGTGAGGATGCAGGGGGTAGAGCTGGTAAAGGTGGATGAGTTTAAGTACTTGGGATCAACAGTTCAGAGTAATGGTGAGTGTGGAAGAGAGGTGAAGAAGAGAGTACAGGCAGGATGGAGTAGGTGGAGAAGAGTGTCAAGAGTGATTTGTGAGAGACGAGTACCAGGAAGAGTGAAAGGGAAGGTCTACAAGAGGGTAGTGAGACCAGCTATGTTATATGGGTTGGAGATGGTGGCATTAACAAAAAGGCAGGAGTCAGAGCTGGATGTGACAGAGGTAAAGATGTTAAGATTTGCACTCGGTGTGACTAGGATGGACAGGATTAGGAATCAGTATATTAGTGGGTCAGCTCAGGTTGGACAGTTTGGAGACAAAGCAAGAGAGGCGATATTGCGTTGGTTTGGACATGTGCTGAGGAGGGATGCTGGGTATATTGGGAAAAGGATGCTAAGGATGGAGCTGCCAGGTAAGAGGAAAAGAGGTAGGCCTAAGATAAGGTTTATGGATGTGGTGAGAGAGGACATGCAGGCAGTTGGTGTGAAAGAGCATGATGCAGAGGACAGGAAGAAATGGAAACAGATGATCTGCTGTGGCGACCCCTAACGGGAACAGCCGAAAGAAGATGATGACCAAGGCAATAAGAGATAGTGGTATAATAAATGCTTTAGCTAAACAAGAATTTGAATGCATTCATTCTAGAAAATTTCAGGTTTTTGTTCTTGAGCAAGTTGAAGAAGGAATTTTGTAACAGGTTTTAATAATTTATTTGAAACCATGGAATTAAAATGGCAAGTCCTTTTAAGGGTGGATAGATTTTCTGGTTTAAACAAAGCTGTAAAGATTAAGTGTTTATTAAGACTGAGATTGTTATGATTGTTTTTAAGTTTTGTATGTGATTAATTTAGCTAGAATGAATGTGATTATTTTGATTTAGTGACTACATTATTATTTTTATTTTATTTTTTGATATATTAGTTCTCAACATAATATTTTTGTTGGTACGTGTTCCATGGAGTATGACATTTGCAGAAGCATAACACACACACACACACACACACACACACACACACACACACACACACACACACACACATAAATGTATTATATAACTATATATATATATATATATATATATATATGTATATATATATAGATATACACACATATACATATATATATATATATATATATATATATATATATATTTATATATGTATATATATATATATATATATATATATTTATATATATATATATATATATATATATATATATATATATATACATGGGTCTACCTTGTTTTATCAAAGTTTCAAAACTTCAAAACCCATATGGCTGAGAGCATGGGATTGAAGTTTTGAAACTTCGAACACTTTGTATGGAGATCACCATACAGACTGGAAAAGGAAATTTACCATTTTCCTCTTTGTAGTCCGATCTACGAGTTGGTATATTTAAGAGGAAGGGGGTGTGGTAGGCGCAGCCCCCACCTGGGGGGTACAGGGGGGCTTGTACCCTGCAACAACATAAAGGTGAAGCTTTTTCTTTAGGTTCTGTATTTTTGTTGTAGTTTTGAAGTTTCAAAAATTCAATCATATAGTCTCGGCCATATGGGTTTCGACGTTTTGAAATTTCGATAAAACAACATAGACCCCATGTATATATATATATAATGTTCCTCATGTCTGCTAACTCTTACACTACTTTTGTCCCTGCCCCCCTCCAGCTCCAGTCCTACAAATTAAGGTACTAAACACCCTTTCCATAACAGCACCACTATACAGACAAATCATAAGTGCGAGTTAGTGGTGTGTGTGTGTGTGTGTGTGTGTGTGTGTGTGTGTGTGTGTGTGTGTGTGTGTGTGTGTGTGTGTGTGTGTGTGTGTAAAACCATTAAAAAAAAAAATTTGTTTCATTTTATCTTATTTGCCTTTTTTTAAAGGGGAAATTGAAAAGGGAAAACACATTGTCAGCAGAGGTCCAAGGATAGAAGCTCCACAGTTAAATCATATATATTGCACAAAAATAAAAATATTTTTTCATATACTGTACACTTTACATGAATAGAATGCATCACTACCTGCAAATCAAAGGAGTACATGTACTGAAAACAATAAACAGAATTTACATGACTACAAAATTAAATACAAAGAGAAGTGGTGTGTAAACCTGTTCAATATACTGAAGTAAAGATATAGAACTGAGAGTGTTTTCTTTGTTGGTAGTAACTGCAAATAAAGAAAGTAGGAATATGATTTACCATTAGGAATAAGAGAAAGACAGCAGGAAGTAAGTGATTGGGGATGGGGCAAGGCTGTGAAGAAGGGAATGTTGGAGAGTTAATGACATTTTAAGAGATGGAATAGAGTAGGTGGGCTAGAAAGTAGAGAAGTGCTAAGGTTGGGGTCTATATTATATCCTCGAACGCTTAAAAAAGCGAACGCTGATTGATCGAACTTATTTTCGCGAAACTGCAAAATATTGAAGTAGCAGAAACTCTAATTTTTTCCTAGGGAAAGAATTTGGTTGTCCGTTTCTGTTGCTTCGGTATTTTCAGTGTTATGGTGGAAAGTTACCGGTCGGATTCAGGTAAGTGTGCGATTGTGTGGATGTGAGTGTTAGGGTGATTTAGGTAAGTTAGGGTTAGGGCTCGGGTTAGGTGTGTGTGCGATTGAGTGGACATGAGGGTTAGGGCAGATTTAAGTGAGTTAGGGTTAGGGAGCGGGTGAGGTGAGTGTGCGATAGTGACGGACCTTAGGGTTTGGGTTAAGGTAAGTGGGTGGTTAGTGGTGTGTGCATACTTTACTGTAGGGTTAGGTATCAGACTTTAGGTGTATGTGTGTGGATTTCTGTTTGTTTGGTGTGCTTGTGTTGTGTGTATGTGTTTTGGATCAGCGATTTTTTTTCCCTGGGAAAAAATCGCTGATCTGACAGTTCGAGATTGTAAGCTTTCGCTTAAATTAGGTTGATCAATCAGCGTTTACTTTTTAAGCGTTCAATGATATAATATAGACCCTAAGGTTGTTGGTTAGAGAGGTCTGCGGAGAAGACATAGCCATCAGAGCCGGATGAGCAGATCCAGTTTCATTTTAGGGGTTCTTTAACCAATGTTTTGATTCTATTACATTTATCAGTCTGTTTTAAGTACGTAGGGATTTTATTTAAGAGTATTGAATTATAGTGCCAGTACAGTTTGCAGCAGTGTTGAATTAGTTTTTGATATATAGTAGGAGTGTGTTGCTAGAGCAAACATTTCTATTAGCAGAATAGTTGTGTGATCTGTAATGCTGGATATATATCAGGACAATACAAGAAGATAAAGGCATTGATTTGCTGTTTGTGGGTATGCTGGAGTGGGAGTTCAATCCTATTTGCTTTTATACAATACAGTGATGCACTTTGTTAGGGATATTGATATCAAATCTAGCTAGTTTATAATAACAAGAGACAAGTTTAGTTTTATAAGTAATGCTGATGTTTGTAATTATGGGAATCATAAAGAATGAGATAGGTTAATGCTAAGGTAATTGTAGAGTAGCTGGCATGTATTGCTTGACCCTGTAGAGGGAGCCACATTTTTGGTGAATTTTCTTGATGGAATAAAGTATATGCTGATCAAACTTGAGGTTGCCATTCATTATGATTCCAAGTAGTTTAGTCTGGCAACAGTTTCTATTTTAGTGTTCTTATATAACGTAAAATGAAATGCATGTTTCTGCTCACAGTATCGCTTTGGGTGAATAACATAATTTTTGTGTTTTTTGAGTTTTGATACACTATGACATTTATTTTGGATGAAAGGTAAATTCCATAGGCATTTAACATAATTGTGATTTGTGCACACAATTTTATATGTACATCTATCTATTGTAGGTTCATAGGAGATTACTAGGCTAATGGTTAAGAACCCTTACAAGCTAACCCATTATTACCCAAATTTGCCTGATTTACTATCCCTAAGGCCTTGAGAAAAGCTTAAGTTTGTGCCAATGCTTTTGAATATTTTACAGAGTCAGTCTATCTGTCTATCTACCTACACTCAGACCAATAAAGCCAGACCCACTAGTTGTAGTCATGCTATGTTTCAGCCTTTTTTTCATCCTTATCAGTAAAGTATAAGTGGATTGTTTAATGATACTTTAGAAGCACAGGCCTTAAAACCAAGCCTGATGTCCATAAGAATAAAAGGGCCATGCAACATTGAATCAAAGGGTAAAACTCTCACAGAGCCAAACTATTCAGTAAAAACTGCACTAAAGATCCAGCCAAGCAGGAGCCTTCACTATATACAGCATCTGAATGTCCATGACCTTTGCACTTTTAAGCCTTTATGGGTACATTCAGTACAATAAGGCAAATCCCATTAGGGGTAGGCATGTCATGCCTTGGCCATTTTATTTTATCATCATCAATACAGCATAAGTGGATTGTTTCCCTGTACTACATGCTTCCACTTTCAGTTGTTTATCATTACACTGCAGATTACTGGAACCACCAAACAGTGAACAATGAAAATAATTGAAAAAAACATGTTTTGAGATGGGATCAAACATCCTTGCTCCCCAGTGTGGAAAGAAAGCCCCCAACAGACACTTGAATTTATATATACCTTCGGCATAGTTGCACCAAATTGAGGAATGAAATATCACCCTATAAAGGGCATCACCATCAACACATCTCATTAAAAATAATT
>NC_056725.1:433558972-433605891 GCF_019279795.1 Protopterus annectens
GATAAGTACCTAACTCTACTTCGGATGATCTGATTTTATGTAGTGCTTGTGCAAGAAGAACAGGCAAGACAGGATAGGAAATGAGTCGCTATGGCTTGTCCATCCTAGGGGAAGGATGCACTGTTTCCCACATTCCACTCTGCTGCTCAGTGTTATAGCAGATTGTGCAGGGTGCTGGTTCTAGCAAGGACATGTGTTGGGCTACCCAAGCCAGCGATGGTATCTCCTTTATTCATCTACAAACATGCACAAGTGAGCATGAGTAGACCAGTAGTTTATAGGTAGTCCTTATGGTAATGCACAGGAGCATGTCACCACTGGTCCATGGGGTAAAGTTCAACAGTAGTTAAGCCTCTTATGGACACGATGCCAGAGAGGTCACAAAGCACCCCCATAGGTGCTTCAATTTTAAAGCCCTCCAAACAGGCTTTCACAATTGATCTTAATGTACTTTACTTTAATACTCAGCAGAGGGGACTGAAAGAACTCATGTCCCATTCAACTAAGGACTTGTTAGCTGGCAGGAATGGAGATAAAATGATATGATAAAGTGTTTTATGTATTGCAAATGTGTAGGCTCTTACACTTTAAACTCACCAGTTCATAACGATCAGGCATGGCACAATATATGGTTTGTTAAGAATGAAGTATACAAACTTACTTTTTTCTGAAATGCACATTAATAACTGTTTTTGATTATTTTGTATAACCTTGTATAAAGAAATATAATTTCAACAAATCTTCCATTTCATAGTACCTTAGAGTCATCACACTGTACACATTATTCAATAACATACTAAACATCTTTTAACATTGTAGCTTATATCTTCAAACTAAGAAATGCATGCATTTCTGAAGTGTAATGCAGAAAGAATAATGGTTGCCATTTATGTGTATGTGGTGACCCCTAACCGGGAAGAGCCGAAAGAAAGTTATGCTAACTTCAAGAGTACGGCACCCTTCTCCCACTGTGGTGCAGAATATGAAGTGGTTGTATACATACACATACACACACACACACACACACACACACACACACAGTGGCACATAGAGGTAGGTACACAAATTGCACTTATACATATACACTTACTATATCATATGTATACTTCATCTATTCAGCTCCAGTAGCACATAAAACTACTACTATGGATTGTAATAAGAGATTTAATACTTCATATTTCACACAACTTTGCCAAATTATGAATTATCTGCATATCTTCTAACAGATACCTTGGTTTAAATATGAAAGGTAAATTTCTAATACCCATGTTCATATTGCTTTATTAATATCTACTTTTAAATTGGCCAAGATCCAAATAGTTAGAAGTCTTATATGTCTCTTTTTAAACAAGAAATATGTCACTGAAACTCTCAAATCTCTTTATGGGGTGATGGGCTCAAGCCAGCCAAGATGTTAATTCTTCATTCGCACAACTTATGTTACTAGAAATTGAAGATTTTCAAACAGCTATGTATAGAATTGAAAGTTCACATTGCATTAGCTGCTATAATATGTCATTTCCATACTTACAAAGGAATGAATCTGTACATCACTTGAGTTGTTTACAATAAAACAACAGGTGAACCACAATGTAATTTAGATTCAGTGTCCATCAGAAATCAGTGTGCACAAAGTAGTTTACCTGGAATGCATTCAATCACTACAGGAAACATATAAATAGTACTTTGTAAACTGTAATTCATCAGTGCCTCTACTAGGTTTCCAGCTATTGTATTCAGTGATGCTTTACTGAGCTGACCTATACAGTATAAGACTATTTCTTTGTTCTTTCTTAATTAAGATTAGCTCAACTACAATTTTCAGTGTGAAAAAATACCACACTTGCACACACAGTCATGCAAACACATGCGTATATTAGGAACATCCTTATAAAACAGCTTGGGGGTAAGCCCATTAGATGCAAGATTATCGTCTGTATATCTACTATGCATATCAATAAACACACAGAAAACTGAGAACGTTCAGGCAAGATTGCATGAAGTAAGTAGTAGTATAATTTGTGTGTGCACTGTGCCTTTACACCTAGAAAAGAACTGAATAACAAGCGTGAATGCCTGAAGTGGGTTATTGTTATGTTTCAGAGAAACTAGCAGTCAAGATTCCCATCCCTTTAAGGGTATCATACATTGAAAGACAGTTACATTCAAAAAATGCAGGATACAAAATCCAGCATTTAAATAAAAGAATTGTGAATTTATGCCAAATCCCTTGATGCAAATTTTGAAAGACAAGCAGAAGTATCTCTCATAATCACTACTAAAGACTATAGTTACACTAAAGACCTTACTCTCAATTGTCCAGAAGTTAGCAAAATATTGAGATTCCTGTCTCTTATTTTGTGTCTGTACCTTGCAAAACTAAACCTTGGTTTTCTGGCAAATTATTTTGGATAGCAGTCACTGAATAAGTATCAAGATTTTATTTTCAGACTTCATATCCTACAGAAAATGTCTGCTGACAGCCTGTTACTCTAGCAGCCTGAGTTATCTCATGTTTTAATACAGTCTATAACTTCCCACAATCAAATTGCAATTTCTTTAACAGTTTTAGTTCTTATTCAATATATGTCACAATTAAGCACATGGAATAATATTTTACATAACCTATCTTATAAAATGTTATAAAGTAATCTGTAGCCTGTGATCTAATATTAATTGACTTCAGTTTTGCATATTTGTACAGTCACCTGTTTTAAGTACTCCTTCAGAAGCGGTATCACTGTTAATACCAAAGAGTAACAATTCTTTTGAAATTGAAGAAATAGGCTCAGGTGACTATCACTCATGTCTTTTCAAAACCCATATGATATTCCGTCAGGTTCTGGAGATGTGTCAGAAGTTTTATGAAGAAATGTTTTTAAATCCTGTAAAGTAATGTCTATCCCTAAAGTATTATTGTTTGAAATATGAATTTGTTTACCATTCCATCTACACCTAGTTACATCATATGGAAAAATAAGCTTGGAATATATTTTTTGAGGATAATAAAGTTATCTATTAGATTGTTGACTACAATATATCTTATCAGTATCTTTTTTATGTTAAGTAAAAAGGAGAAATTTCATATTTCATATTTTTGTCCATAAAGTAAATTCTTTATCCTATCATGGATCAGATTGGCAATTCCTCTCACCATCTCTATTGTGTATGAAGCTTCTTATATTTATTGTTTGCTGTATTTAGCATATATTTAAGTAACAACTCACAAATGGTTGTGGGTAATATTGGATTTACCAATGGTTGGTGTATTTTGATGACAACAATAATCTCTTTTAATTAGTAATTTTCCTATTTTACATGTTGGTCCAACACCTCAACCCAAAATTAATTTATCAGTAGTTATAGCATCTTTTTTATCCCTTTTAACTTTCTGTGTGTCTTTTTCAACTAATAAGGGCTGGCAACTCAGCACATAAAAATCTACTGCCAATCATTAGCGGACCGGAGTTCCGCTGTGGCGACCCCTAACCGGGAAAAGCCCAAAGACACAACAACAGCAAGTTTAAGTCTCTGAACAAAATAATATGAATACTTCCAGTGACATAACATTTTAATGTCTAATATAGATCTTCCCTGTTTTTTAACCTAGTATAGGCATATACAACTATTAGATACATTAGTTTTGATTGATGTCTAATGTCACAGACAAGAAGTCTATAAGATGTGCCTTATGACAGGCCTACATAATAATGTTAAGTCACTACATAAGTTTGTTGCAAAGGCCCATAAAACATTATGACTCCACAGCATTACCATTTGCTGTTGTTGATCAACAGCCATTTTTTTTTTTTGCATCTGGAATACAAGTTAATGTAGCATTTATTCTTTTGCAAAAATTTAGAACTGTAAAGTGGCTCAGTTCATTAATGATACTACTAACATTAACACAATAGATTGTTAAACTATCCTTTCTCTTTTTTAACAGTTTTAGCTGCTTGCCTTATTGTCTTCTTTCTTGCCCTCTTACCATTTGTATTTCCTATATTACCCCCTCTTATGCCACTCTTCACCCCAATGCTGTGATGGTTGTAATCTTCATTGTCTTCATCCACTAAACAAATACTACTTAATACTGATGCCCTCTTCTTTCATCACTGCTAGCTCTCACGTACATTTCCGTACACTCAGTCTACTTACTAATATTTGTAAGGAGGATATACATAAAGTGGTACTTCTTGATTTTCTGCATCTAAAATTTGAGGGCAGTCAAACCACAAATACTCAGATTTTGAAAGTTCACAATTATTAATTGAATTTCCTAACTTACCACATCGCACATAAATGTCATTTAACAAAATCCTGTATCAAATGCAAGGCAGAACCACAATAAAACAAAGAAACAAGCTGCAAGGGTGCCCTTTATATATCACATAAGCATTATATCCATACATATTAATTACACTAGTAATGTGTCATTTTACCACTCTCAATTTATGATGTAACTTACAGTTCCCCTGCCCTATTCACTAAATGTCTTGAATCACAAACTTTGTCTATATCATGTTTTACATAAAGAACTGAGAAAGTCTTTTAATAAAACACTGCCCATTTCAGCAGTATCAAACTACACCAAGAAATGGTTCCTGAGAGCTAATGTGGACCAAATTGTGCACAGCAACATCATAATGTACCGGTCTATGTTTTTTTTAATGATAGCATTTCAAAAAGGATTCATCATTTTCATAAGAGTAAACTATTATATCACAGAAGGATCCTTTACCAACATGACGCTATCAATTAAACTGTCATTTTTATCTTGAGCATCTCCAACTTCATTTACAGAATTGTCATTTCCTAATTCTATAGTAATTTCCACTTTTATAGCTGATACATCTCACCAGAACTTGTCTTCCTCCTCCTTCTTCTTCCAGAAATATTATGAATTATGTAGGTTTTATAAAAAAAGCTTGTGAAATGTTCTTCTGCATCTGCTGTTTTTGTAACTCCATTTTTACCCATCAAGTGTCCCATCGACACTTCACACTTCTTTTTCTTCTTCTCATTTATCGCCTTCCAAGCCCTCGTTCTCTCTCATTTAAAAGCATTCTTCCCCAGCAGATTTACTTCATCTCTTTACTTCATGTTTCTGTCTTGAGTGCCTCTCTTCTGTATTGCTTTCTCCTATCTGTCTAGCTTCACTCTCCAGTATTTAGACTAGCTTCACCAATAGTTGTAAGTACCTTTCTTCCTTCACTCACTTCCTGCTCAAACATGTGATCTAGCTCCCCTTTAACATTTTGGTAGTTACGTTCCAGCCAGGTGGAGAACCTCACTCCAGTCATCTTTTCCTCTTGCCCTCCTAGTCTAGCTCATACTACTCTTCCCTTTTTCAGAAACCATGGTGAGGGGCATTTATCTTTTACCCGAGACTGTTACTGCACCCCCTAACAAATACCTCAACATTGCCTTGTGCCTGAAACTATATTGGCCTGTTCCAAATATTGATCAAGCTACTGGGGTAAAAGCCACATGAGAGTATACCCAATGAACTTGACTGACAATCCAACACAGTGGAAGGCTACTGCTGCTTCCATACATAAATGCCTTAACTAAAGCTGAAATATGTTAAACAGTATCCTCATACAGAATTTAACATCAGTGTATTCCCTGTCCTCAATGAATATGTTTAGCACCATAATAGAGAAAAAGGTAGATAACTTGTCTCAGATATCTATTCTGCTCATGCCATGCTTTGCTTTTTTCACTGATTCGTGACTTGCAGGTAATGGATGCTCTTTTATATATTTCTATTCTATTCTATTCGATTTATCTTCAAGCACATTTTAAATGATTCCCTCAAGTATTGCTTCTGTTTTCCTCCAAATTCATTTTTGCCTCCTGTTACATAGCTTCCAGGAAACAATCAGTTGCTTTCTGCTTCTACTGCCCCTACCTTTAGTGCCCCTTTACTATCTGTGATGCTGGGATTACCACTGTCATAGGTGAGTTGGAAAGTGGAATGGTTAAGAGTGTTAAAAATACTGCTTTGCGCTTGAGTGATTTTTTGGGATGCCTTAACTGGGTGGAGCCATTGATATAATGAGCATCTAAATTCTTAACATTAACTTACCCTGTATTGCTAAACTTTCAATGGCACCTATTTTATGATCATAGCATGTCCCTGTCATCTGGGAAGCACAACATTGCAGACCAAAGTCTGTCCACTCCCTCTTGCAGTCATCAAGCTGGTAAAATACCACTTCTTCTACACCATACTGCCTGGCTCCACCACAACCAAACTGGTAACAGATCTCAGGTTGTCTGCATCACAGTCTGAGCTCCACTTCTCTATGCTATAGAGAAACATCGATTTATACTTGCTGTATCAGATCTCTTCCTCTACTAAAATCATTCTCTCTGCTTTCCTTTGTTTTCTTAGAGTCTCTAGCATCCCCTTGAGCATTTATTTCTTGGTTCTGCAGTAGCATACAGATCAGCAGACCTTCCTTATGTACTGCAAACACTCACAAGGCTTCCATGATTTTCTCTTGCATCTTTTGCAGCTGATAAGCTGGCTTCTCTCTCCCTGGCAACTCAGTAAACCTCTATCACTCTCCTGTTGCATTGTCATATATTGTGTCTGGCACTGGTCTTTTGGAAAAGATTGCTGAAGTATTTATATAGAACTTACAGAGCTTAGCCACTTGTGTTAGCTTTAAATCCCTGTCATTTGCACTAATAGTCATTTTTCTATTAACCAAACTTTTCATTTGATTAAAGTAAATAAATAATTCAATTGCATGTATTTACAGTATAATTTTAAACTGTTTATATCTTAAAATGTGAAATTGTAATTATGTATATCATTTTAGAACTCTTCATTCAAGAATCTAATATTTTAGAGTATATATATTTAATTTACTAAACCTGTATTCTTATAATTACAACTGAAAGAAATTTAATCTGCGCTTTGCAGTTTTATTATGGCATTTTTTCTGTGTTATATATTCTGCGAGTAGTGTAAATGCCGACTGCATTTGTAATCACTGTCAAGAAACATTACACCTTTATCAGTCATTTACT
Organism: Protopterus annectens; assembly: GCF_019279795.1. Classification (NCBI taxonomy): domain Eukaryota; kingdom Metazoa; phylum Chordata; order Ceratodontiformes; family Protopteridae; genus Protopterus; species Protopterus annectens. The sequence continues at coordinate 433,566,017 of NC_056725.1, forward strand.
GGCACTGGAAACAACCCGCAATTGTACATTTTCTTGTTTTGCTATTTTTTAAGATGTTGGACAAATTATACGTATAACCTTTACACTTGAAATATGTTTTTACTCTATTTTCTTTCCCTTCAAATGCATTTATTTCTTGGAAGATGACAAGTTCTCTTAATAATTCTCATATGACCTTTCATCTTATAGTTGTTTATAAAAATTCAACAACATGACAGACTTCTGAGTTAGGCCTCCTACATTTTTGCTATAAATGGTAGCTGTTACTGAATGTGTACAGCTTGATTCTTTACTTTCATTTAGATCTCCTGTGGTGATTGACCTCCTTTTATTGCATCATTAGGGACTCAGGTTTTCATTTTGTAAGTGCTATAACCATTCTGCATATTACTGATTTTCTGTTTGGGTGGTACCGTGAAGCATCAGTATAGTGCTGTTCCACAACCCAGAAACTATTGGGAAAGATACAAACCGACGATATATCTGTATGTTATTTACAATTATAAATGCAAGTGATTTTATTTACAGTATGTACAACTAAGGTATGCTTTCAACTAGTGATTATTTGTTTAAAATACTTATTTACAAAAAAAAAAAAAATGAGATTATGGCATAAGCTGTAAGGAATACCCATTGTCACTGAAGCACGACCATTGTCTCTTGCTGCATCACTTCTGTAGGTAACCAACTGCAAACAGTCAGGCCTAGTCTACAGGTAGCATTTTCTCCCATGGAGGGTTTAAAATGGGGTCTAATACTGTCTGTCTCTAAGTCTCCCTGATTTGTAATTTTTTTTTTTGGGTGGAGCTAGTGTCTTGATTCACGTTTTGTCACCGCGGATGTAGGGTGTTTATCTGAGATCAGTGAAAAGCAGGGTTAGGCACGGTTAAGGGAGTTTCTTCTTTTCTGTGCTGTTGTGTGATTTCAGAGCTGATTTATGAGTATATATCATGCATAAACACACACACACACACACACACACACACACACACACACACACACACACACACACACACACACACACACACACACACACACACACACACACACACATACATAACAGCCAAGTAACAGACCATTGGCCAGACATACAAATATCCACTATGCATTGTCAGCAGTGCAGTTGGACCTAACATGCATATAGACCTGGTCAGACATAATACCATCCAAAAATAAGAGATCCCTTTATATATTTGAGGACTGTCCGTGTGATCTTTAGAAAGGTGAAACATTAAGTGGGATAAGGGGAAATGTATACCAAGTCTGATGTTGCTGTATCTGAGATACTTCCTTTTTCTCTAATATACAGTGATCGTGCAGTTCATCTATGTGTTTGTGTGTGTGTGTGTGTGTGTGTGTGTGTGTGTGTGTGTGTGTGTGTGTGTGTGTGTGTGTGTGTGTGTGTGTGTGTGTGTGTGTGTGTGTGTGTGCATGTGTGTGTGTGTGTGTGTGTGTGTGTGTATGTATATATATATATATATATATATATATATATATATATACATATACATATATATATATATATATATATATATATATATATATATATATATATATATATATATATATATATATATATATATATATATATATATATATATATTTTTTTTTTTTATTGGTAGTAGTGGCTTGAATGTTAGAGCATCCCACATTTGTGGGTGCAGGGAAGCTTGCCACCTCTAAAAAAGCTTTTAGTTTGTAATTGTGACTTTCACAGTCTGTTTTTTTCTTGAAGGAAATCCTAAGTATTTTTTCACAGCTTTTCTGCTTGCATTGCCAAATCTTGAACTTCTAACAAGATGTGTGCTAAGTAATTCGCCTGTGAAAACTGTCATGCTGCCAAATGTTACAACTGAACACAAGTAGATGGTTGCTCAGTTCAGACTATACAGTGACACAGATACAGTAATAGCAACTAGCTAATAAAAAGTATTTCCAAGCATACTAACATGTTAACAATGACAGATAAATTCATATGGACTTCAAAGACAATTCCTGATGGCTGACTGCTGGTGCTGTAAAGAGAACTCTTTGCAAACATCAAAAACAAATATCGGGAACACTGCATTGGCCCTGATTTAGGAATGTGCTCCATTCCTGCTGTATTAATAAAAAAAATGCTGAACATTTGAAGAAATTAGAAAAGAGGAAGCAGATCAGGAATGTCAAGCATGACTGACAGCTAATGTACAGGATTTCTATGAAGTATGGTGGCAGATGCTTCCAGGGAAGGGTATATCTGGCAGGTAGTACAAGAATGAGAAGGGCAGTTCTACTTAAGTTGTGTGGAACCTCATCAATGTGCACGTTGGCCACAGATGTCTTTGTAAATCTCATTGTTCCGAGCTGCCCAATATTTTAGGACAAATAGAATCCATCATATTAGCAAGACAAAATCCTGAATATTTAAAAGTGATTCAAATTGATTTACCACTTTTTAAACACAACCTGGATAACTGGATGGGAAATAGAAAATACATCCCTGGGATTCCATCTGTGCCCCAGCTGGACAGGGGCATCGGGTGCTGATTTTTCTAAACATGGGCTAAACTCTTAGCTAGGCTTATAAGGGCCTCAGGGCCAATAGCCTAATAACTTCCTATGATCCTATGAACCATAATAGTATCAGAGATAGACATGTGGAGATTATTTGTAGAACAATTGCACCTCAAATGTTGACAATGAGTGCACTGTACAACTCACATTGCTTCCAGTGGAATGCTACAGGATCCAGCTGTGCACAAAATGTCCTCCCTCAGCCTCCATCCATGTGATAGATGGTGCCCATAGCTTACTGTAATGTGCTATGAGATGCATATATGTGTGAGACACAGTGTCGGCTATGGAAAGTGACATGGCTGGTACACAGGTCTCCCTAAGTCTTCTGTGATACACGCCTTCAGCATACATCATTGGACTGAAGACATAAATAGCTCAACTGGAGAAGTGCTATAGGATAAAATAACACACAGTATGTACTGCTGTCTAAGGAACATTGAATCGATGGTATACATCGCTTACTGGATACAATTCCTACAAGATGGGTGTGTGCAAAATATTTTTCTTTATTGGCCAGATTAGTCCCACTAAGCTAGAGGCCTCATTTCAGGGGAGACACAAGTAGCATTTCTACTACTTGAAGAAACTCAGGCTAGGGCATCAGAAAACTACTCTTTTCACTGGGTGCTGTGGAATCTTCAACACCCACTAAAATACTACCAACTCAGGCAGTTGGTACCCCGGTTTAATGTCTCATCAAACGGCTGACACACTTAAGGAGTGCAACTCCCCCACTACTCTATCCTGGTTGGGTATAGAGCCCTCAGCCTTCTAGTCTTCCAGCACCAAATGCAACTGTGTCACATTTGCACCACTGGCACTGCTAATGTACCCTCATCTGCATAACATTGGAGGTAAGATACAAAGAGCACACTGGAGAAGTGCACACTATCAGCTTTTGGCTATGGATCATGAGATGAATGGCACAAGGCTCACAGACATTGACATACACAATATGAATGCTAAGCCATTAAGCATGTCACAAATGGTGTGCAGGCCTCACTGAAGAAGGAAAACTGTGACTTATTCAAACATGACTCTAAAAATGACTATAGTACACATGGTGATGTGTTCATTTTCCTACAAAGTCACATCACGTCAAGTATTTTATGGTAAGACAATGACTTTAAGAGCCCAGCTGCTATCAAAAAGATCTCTTACTTTCTCCTAGCCAGTGACAGAATCCTGTATATGGCTCCCACAGCCCATGAGGCATACATAAGCAAACTAGGGTCCCACTCCATTGAACTTTACTCTGTTCTTCTTTGAGACATCAAATATCCATCCAGAATTTAGGAAATTTGCACTACTATAGATAAGTAGACACAATGCAAACTCTGTAGGTCAACAACTATGGTTTCAAAAATGCTGGATCTTATTATCAGTAAAACATCTTCATTATGCCGTACACCAATAGTCACACACCACTCACAGCTCTGACCACCAGACAAACCCAACTTGCTTGAAAATCCTACTGTCTTTAGAGATTTTTCAAAAGTAAATTTACTACAGATAGCTGATGACTTTATGTGATTTAATGCATGGATCATGCTATCCCAAACAAAACCAAGACCCAATCATCCAAAGGCAGGCGTCCAGTCTGGTGGACCCCTGCCATAAATAAACTGTACAACAGAAGGAGGAAGCTACTACATGATAGAGCAAAATCCCTAATAGGGAAGGCATCTCTGATCAGTACTAGCAAAAAATTACGATCCCTCATAAAATCCTCCAAGGCCAGCTTCGAGATAAAAATTGCACAGGACACCAAAGACAATCATAAGGTTTTTTTCAGTTATGTTAGAAACCTGGGATGCAACTCCCAGACTTGTTCTGAGTTGATTCTAAATGACAAAAAATACACTGAACCCACAGACATCGCCAATATCCTGGCAGACAGGTTCAGTGCAAACTTCTCCCCCCCTCCCCCCCAATAGAACAAGTATCTATCCCGGCAGAGGGCTGTCTCCCAAACATCTCAGATGCTCAGGTGAAGGCTGCCCTCTCCAAAGCAAAAAACACTGCTTCCATGGGACCAGATGGCATCCCAGGTTGCGTCCTACATGAACTACAAGAGGAACTAATCCCTCAAATAAAACAGCTATACAATCTCAGCCTCACTACAGGATATGTGCCCACAGAATGGCGTACAGCAACAGTGGTCCCACTCCACAAAGGTGGAGCCTCTACGGACCCTGGAAACTATCACCCCATAAGCCTGACTAGCTCAGTCTGCAAGGCTATGGAGAGGATCATCATGGAGCTCATAAACAAAGACATTGGGGACCTACAGACACTAGATCCTACCCAGTTCGGCTTTGTCAAGGGCAGATCCTGCCTTTTGAACCTGGATGACTTCTTTGAAACAGTCACCAAAGCTATAGATGAAGGGAAGGTAGTCCACACAGCCTATCTGGACCTTGCAAAGGCATTTGACACAATACCCCACTCGGGCATCATAGATAAGCTATCCAGCTTAAATATAAACCCCTATGTCACAAGATGGGTCAAACTGGCTCAAAGACAGAACCCACAGAGTGAGAGTTGCTGGAGCCATGTCAGACTCGAAACCGGTCACAAGTGGCATCCCACAGGGTTCTGTCCTGGGACCACTCTTGTTCGGTATATACTTTTCCGAGGTACAGGCAAACGTGGGAGGACTATGGCTCACCAAGTTCACAGCGACTGCAAACTGGGTGCCATAACCAACTCTCCAGCTGACACAAACATCCTTCAAAAGGTCTCACAGAGACAGATAGCTGGTGCCAGCGCCATGGTTTAAAGCTAAATGCCAAAATGTATAGTCATACCCTTTGGCAAAAACAATGTGCCCACAAATTACCACATAGGCGGAAACCCATTAAGTACAGAGAAAGTTATTAGGGACCTGGGGACCCAAGTTGATAGCAATCTCTCCTTTGAAAACCACATTGCCAAAGTGGTTAGAAAGACCTTCTACATAGCCCACCTCATCACAAAGGGTTTCACATCTAGATCAAGAGAGGTAATCGTGCCCCTTTATTCATCCCTCATCAGGCCCATCATAGAATACAATGCCCCTTTTGGGATGTACCTTACCCGACACCTGCAGCAATTAGAAAGACCCCAAAAGTATCTCACCAAGAGGATCAAGGGTCTCAAACAGATGCCATATGCTGCTCGGTTAAAAAAACTCCAGCTCTACTCAGTTACATACCACCTACTTCGAGGCGATCTATGCCTGACATACAAAGCTATGTCAAATCCAGAATTAATGGACATGCTCCACCTCAATAAATCTAAATCCCATAGAGCCACACGCTTGAGGGACTTGAACCTCAGCACAGAAATAAATAGAACTTGCTGGAGGGACAGGTTCATAACCCAGAGGCTCCCTTCGCTCTGGAATAGAATTCCAGTTCATGTGAGGCAGAGCACCTCACTGAATCTCTTCAAGAAGAATCTCGATAAGTGGATGGGAGATCGTAGGTTTGTCCCAGGGATTACTCCCGTGTCACTATTAGACAGAGGCACAGTAAACTAAACCTTAAAAAGGGCACAGTATACTCAAATCAAGGGGTGGCGTAAGCCATACTGAATCGGGCTAGGCTTATAATTGCCCCAGGGCAGATAGCCTAGTATGAACCTATGAACCTATTAAGAACCCCCCCCCCTCTATTTCAGGACCATGTAGAAAACACTGGTGCATTTACAGATAGTTTCTATTCACACCTTAATGCATTCATAAAAATTGGGCCACTATATGACACAAATACAATGCCAAAGTTTGGAATAAATCCCAAAAATATAATCCATGTATAAACAAACTAGATATCAAAAGAAAAAAAAAGGAAATAAGCTGAATATATCACATTCCAGAAGGAACATAATCAACCAGATAATTTAGGCACAAAATCAAATCCTCCAAGGATTTCTATAAAATAAAAAATGCCACCTCTGTAAAGAAAAACAGTAAATTATTTTCCAGTGCTTTTAGAAATGTTCGGAACAATGCCTGACTTAACAATAACACATACTTAGCCCCTGATGACATGAGCAAGCATTCCAGCAAATAATTCTAGTAACAAACATTCTAGCAGATAATTGTACCTCAAACTTTACCCCCCCCCCCGTTAATTTGTGCCTGCACACACACACACACACTCACACACACACTCTCTCTCTCTCTCTCTCTCTCTCTCTCTCTCAAGTACTGGTATAATTGCTAAGTACTGGCATAATCGCTAAAGTGTTTACCTCACAGACACAAGGTACACATATAATTTTCACCCTGGGAAGCATAGTTAGGCACCTTGGGGCCATTAGCCTAGTACTCACCTATGAATAGTATCAAACCCTCCTTAAACATCTAGCACAACAGATGGTCAACCGTAAATTCATCACAGTACCAAACCTTCTGTCTCTGATGGAAAGTGGAATAAAACTGGAATCTACAGTGGCTAAATGGTACGTGATCTTGATGAACAGTCTAGTAATAGCCTAAGAACCTACAAGTACTATAGAATGTATACATGCACATCGACCTTGGCTTACATATCACAAGTTTCTCTGGGGGCATCGTTGTGCAATGCAGATTCGGACAATTTGAATGTGTAACCATCAGCTATAAGATGGATGGTTGACAGGCATGAGTGCAGAATTGCTGCATCACACAGTACTGGATCATTGATATAATTATATATTTAGTATCCACTTTGAAACCAATATTGATATGTGCAGAAACCCTATGACATCTTGGCTGCATCATCTAGGTCTGTGAATAAAGCAGTGCTGGTTAGTGCATCAAGGACTTACTGGAGTGCAATATGCACAGGAACTGCCGCAAGTTTTATACACATGGAAATGAGGTAGATATCTGTGCTCCTTAACCTGCCTATGCTAATTCAGTCTTTCTGGATGGTGTCAGGACAGGCTGAAACACACAGTACATGTCATCGCATTTTACCACTGGACTGTAATCCTATGACATTTCTTAGCTGCTAATCTATCATGGCCCAGATGCCCAAGTACATTTGTTCTTCCCTAAGTCAGTTCTGGTCAAGCAACTACCATATTTTCTGCTAGCATTCCCACCAAATATTGAGCCTCAATGTGGGTGCCAGGCATGGTCTTGGTTGGAGTTTGTTATTATTCAGAAATTTTTATGCCAAGATTCACAACTGCTGTACCAGAATGAATGCCATTGACTAGAATTAGTACAGCTTGACTCACTAAACAGCATAATTTTAATTCATTCTGCAGAGGAACATACTGATGGGTACATGAGAACTATACTGTTGATGTTAAAACTGTGAATCTGGAATTTTCTCTGCAGAATATATTTGCTTTAGTGCAATACTTTCCAAGTCTATGCTGATGTCAACATTTATGAAAAGCATTGATGCAGAGAGATTATGCAAAACTTCTGCATCCGTGAACATTTTCCTCTTAAAATATTATGTGTTACAATCCTGGGATGCACACTCTCATAAAGTTCAAATTTTCATAGGCTGATAAGTATATACTAGGTTAATAACCACCTGGGCCTTTTTAAGCCTAGCCATGCAATCCAATCCAATTGTGCCCCTATTTATAATGGGCCTTTATTAAGAAGGGGCATATTTCTAGAACTTATGGGGGTATGTTAGTTTGGGAATGACTGGTTGCCTCTGTCTATCATGGACATCGCGAGACAGACTCAGTGTGAACTTATAATTTCCCATCCATCAATCAAGGTTACATTTAAATAGGGTTAGAGATAGGCTGTGCTTCACATGAAAGGGAAACCAGTTATCAAACATGGAGATCCTCTTAGACACATATCTGGCTCGGCAACATGTGTTATTCATATCACAAGCAAAATTTAAGTCCTTGGATCTAGTCATTCTGATGCTGCTCATTTTGTGAATGTGAAAAAGGTCCATCACAGCTAGAGTTGAGGATACCTTGTATGCCAGGCATAGATCGTCTCTCAATAACCTACATGACACATAGTACAGAGACTGGGCTTTAAGGCATTCTGCATAGCACAATGTGTTTATACCCTGGATTATCAGGAAAAGGAATCTTTGTAAGCACAGAGTCCACAGAGGCTCCTCACTAAAAGAATACAGGGCATAAGTAATATGTCCTATGCAGACTGCCTGAAGGCCCTATCCCTATATTCTGTCTCCTATAGGTTTTTGAGGAGATATCTACGCCTGGCATGCAGAGCATTGTCAGACCCTACTCTAATGGACCTCCTGCATATCCACAAAACAAACAGTATCAGAATTACCTGTTCTAAAGACTTAAACCTTACCTGTGATATAAATAGGACCTGCTGTACTGATAGGTATGTATCCCAGAGACTACCCCGTGTATGGAGCATGCTCCCCATCCATGTGAAGCAGAGTTCTTCCCTAATGCAATTCAAGTGCAACTTGGAGAATTGGATGGGAAACCGGAAGTTCATCCCTGGTTTGGGACCTATGTCTCTGATGCAAACAGGTAACCTATAAATGGTTCATCTCCCAGGCCCATGCTTATACTTATCCAGGGTATCAGAACTTGTCAGAGATTTGGGATCCATGGCAAGGCTTAAAAAGGCCACTGTGGTTGTTAGCCTAGTAAACACCTATGAACCTATTCCAACTATTGCATATGTCAGGTGCACGCTACAGGGGGAACTAATGGGTCTAATAAGGGCTAAATAAAGTGACACTATGACTTCCTTGAACCTGGATGCCAAGAACTTGCTTATTAGTTGGGTGGCATGGAATGGTTTTCTTACTAGTTTGTCCATGTGTTGGTCAAATGCCAGATTACTATCTGCATATGTTCCCAGATCCACTACTACTGAATCGACTCTTAGGGGTGTCTTATCAATGGAGAAATTAGCTTGGGTGACAGGTTTCCTAAAAAGCCCTATAATCCATTTCTTTGCACTGAGTTTTAATCTATGACTTTGGCACCAGTCATTTGTCTGTGTGAGATCCTCTTGTAAGATGTTTGTGTCATAGTTCAATCTATGATAGCTCGCAATTTGCAGTTATCCGTAAACTTGGTCAGCCAAAGGCCCATGACATTAGCCTTTTCCTTGGAGAAGGGGATGCCAAATAGATGTGAACAAGGGAATGGAGCCCTGATGTACACTGCTGGTGCCCAGTCTCTTAGTGGAGGTGGTCTCATCAATCCTAAATTCCTGGGTCCTGTCTGTGAGACAGATGGCAATCCTGCAAGTTATCAGTTAGAGGTTTATTATCATTTTGGTGAGGTTATCAACTATACCTGAATGGGTATTGTATTGACTCCTTAGTCAGGTCAAGCTAGGTGAAATGCACTGTCTGCACGTAATGACTGATTCACACGTATTTCCTTTCTATGAACTTCAATACACATCTCAATTTCATTTAGTTGTTTATATACTGCAGCATCTAAAATTGCTATTCTTTCAGTACTATGTTTTATCTCTCTCTCTCTCTCTCTCTCTATATATATATATATATATATATATATATATATATATATATATATATATCTATCTAGAGAGAGAGAGAGAGAAAGAGAGATATATGTGTGTGTGTGTGTGTGTGTGTGTGTGTGTGTGTGTGTGTGTGTGTGTGTCTGTACACACACACACACACACACACACACACACACACACACACACACAGACAAAATATGTATCAAATCATCTGATTGCACACATCGTCTTTTTACTGTTTTTACTGTGTGTGATCAAGATACAGTGGGGAATCATCGAATTTCCCCCTCATCTACTGTAGTGCAATCACAAAGTAATAACTAACAGTGGAATGTGGGGGTGCAGAGGGGCTTAACTCTGGCAGAAAAAAAAGTTTACTTTTTCTATTGTTTTCATTGTTCTAACATTTGAGCACTTATGTTTGATGTGAGGGCTGATAAAATGAGTACATAAACTGCCATATACTTTAGGTATGCTGCTTGCTGTGTCGATTTTTATTTCCATTAGGTTCTAACTGGTAGGAATAGTACTGAAGCTTGTAAAACATGGTATGTGTTACACGTGCAGACAGATATGAATACTGCTGGGTACTGTCCTTTCACTGGTCATTAACTGGTGCAGCGGTAGGCAGCATTTCTCAATATGCAGCAGCTGCCATTCTGGCCCAGACTGTGTACAACTGGGTGTCAGCATCACATGAGTCAACACAAATTGCTGAGTTAGATAGTAGCTTCACATCTTTTCCATGGTCTTCCAGGCAGTCAGCTCCTACTGGAACACATTGGTATGCAAAACAGCAGTTATGGTTTTGGACACTACTTTTTGACTGGGGAACAAAATGTGGAAGGCACATGTCATCTTTCCCCAGTGCATGTAGTAATGGCTTTTTGCCACAACTGTGGTTCTAGGGGAGCAAACTGCTGTAAGTCATGCAGAGAAGGAATACATGGTGTTAGACATGTCCCACTGTATATATTCCATGGCTGTTTTGACTTTTCACTTGACACCTAGTACTTTATTTGGGATATCATGACTTAATGGCTATTTTGATTCTGGCTCATATGCATCTGCTGCTATACAACTTTTATATACTTAGATGTATTATTAACAGCTCTGCTTACTTCATGCAATAGCCTGCTGAACAAATAGGATCACATCTGCTAAGCACATTTCTGTCCCTAATGCTGCTCTCAGGCTGGAGGTAAAGCTACTTCATATTCATGGCCATAGATACATATTTCAGGTTGTATTATTTTTGCTGTACTCACTGAATGCAGCACGTAACTTGTAAAGGATGTAGTACATGATAAGAATATACCACAGTTTGTCAGAAGTCTAGTGCAGTGCCTCCACTACTGACTCAACAAAGTAGTAAAACTCTTTCCCATGTGTTTCCATGCTTAGTGGGTGCACCATAGACCTCATTGTAGGTATGTTTGGCCTTTTGACTGGTGCAGCTAGAAAGGTAGCTATTCTTATTATCACCAGACAGTGAAGAATGGTGCCAGTGTCAAATGCCTAGCACAAGCCACTTGAATTTTGTTATGTAGGAACCAGTGCTGCCTGCAGCGTGCTGGGCAGACATATCATATATTCTGTCTACCTTGTCGCACACACATTTTAGATTTTGAGAAAATGCTGCCATGGGCACTTTTTGTTCTATGTGCTTCTGCCCAGATTGTAAGGCAGGGTCATTGATATCTGGCAGTCTGGATATGAAAATTTTTTGGCCTGTGTATAGAGCATGCAGATGTAGGTTAATTTTTTAAGTTTTTTTGGCATACTGACAGATTCACATTATCCTACCGCATTCATTTGCTACATGTGGAAAGCCAAATGTAGGGTAGCAGTCATGCAGGTCAGTATGCATCACAGGATTATTTATTACACACCTCTAATGTCCTTGTGCATGTCACATGACTACTCAGGACAGAAGACTACAGCAACAACTGCTGCAAGGAATCGTTACTCACTTCTGTAAATGATGTACCCTTCCGATATTCCATCAGCAATCCATCCCAAGTAGACAGCTCCCACTAGGGGATTTATGGCTATAGAGCACTGATCACCATAGAAAAATTCCAGGCAAAGCCATCTGAAGCAATAATCTAACATACATGTTGTTTACACAAAAACACAGAGAATCAATATCAACATAACCTTGAAAAACAAACAAGTAAGGTTGTGAGTAACTTTCAAAAATCACCAATAAAATAATGTCAAATTATAAGTAAATCATCACTGTAAAGACAATGCACACATCAAAACTTGCAACATTTGAAGAATCTAAATTTTCTAAGCATATATTTCCACATTTCAGTCATTCAAACATAATGTTAACAATATGAATTGCTGTGACTCACAATGGGGAATCCCAGAATGCAAAGACTGAATTACTGACTATCTGGATTTAGATATACTAAGTCCGAGAATTCCTTTTTTGTCAGGATATTCCCCTTTCTGTGAGGTATGGCAATCTCAAAGTTGGTATATAAATAAATACATAAATATATATATATATATATATATATATATATATATATATATATATATATGGGTCTGCTTCAGTAGACCAAAATCCTACTTACCCAACTTTCAAAACACTGAGACAAAAAACCCAAAACTCCAGAAGATCGACCACTCGGAACACTGACAGATCACTATGGGTAAGTAACCGCTTGGCCAGCATGTTGACCTTTGCCCCTTACCTCCGGGTAGTTGGTATATTTAGTTGTGGGGGTGGGGGAAAGCTCCCCACATAGGTGGATTTTCTGTACTTTGGCTTTAGTGTGTTTGTGGGGCTGGCGAGCGGTTACTTACCCGTAGTGATTTGTCGGTGTTCCGAGTAGTCAGTCTTCCAGAGTTTTGAGTTTTTGTCTCAGCATACATATATATATATATATATATATATATATATATATATATATAAATAAAATATGTATATTTATGTATATTTATGTATATATATATATATATATATATATATATATATATATACACACACACACACACACACACACACACACACACACACACATATATATATATATATATATATATATATATATATATATATATACATATATATATATATATATATATATACATATATATATATATATATATATATATATATATATGTATAGTTTCACTTTATAATCCCAAAATCCTGAAATATCGAATTTCAAAATTTCGAGATCATAAAGCCGAAACCTTACAATCCCGAAATCCCAGCAGGGCGAATTTTAAAATCGCAAATCCTACACTAACCATGCACCACACACATACACACATAAACACCTTCCCACCATGCACAAACACACAAACCTACACTACATACAAGCAGGGGAGCAAGCACCCCTACACCCCCATGTGGGTGACTGCACCCCCCTACTTAAATATATTAACTCCAAGTTCACACTACAGAGATAAACACGCAAAAACATCACCACACCTACATTCCTCTCGCGCACACACACATCATAGTCACAACACACACTGACACACACTAAAGCCCCTAACCAAGACCCTTAAACATAAATACTTACCTGAACTTCTACCTGTCCATTCACACACCGCAACACCAGAAGTGCTAATTCAACATCTCCCAACTTCAGGATTTTGAAATTCGCACTTCTGGGGTTTCGGTGTTCTGAGCTTTCGACTTTATAATCTCAGGATTCTGAAATACAATATTTATATATATATATATATGTATATATATATATATATATATATATATATATATATATAAACTATAAATTCAGGGGATGGTGGACTTGCCACTTGCAAAAGTAAGTTTAAAGAAGCAATATGATGTTTAATCTTCAACCTTCTCCTTTATTTTCAGTCTTTCTTTTCCCCCAAAATTTTGAGGAAATTCGGTTGGGAGTCCTTGCAATTCAGTAGGGAACCCTAGCATTGCGTCGTCAACAACACTACTACCTGTCCATATCTATATGGAAATAATGCATATACACATTAACTACAAGTATTCAGTATAAACTTTAACTAACACCTATAAATAAAGAACAGAAATTTCACCAAGACCATCTTCAAAAAATAGCAACACTTCCCTGCCAAGGTCAAAGGTAGTACATAATAAATCTTGTTCAAGTAAGAATACTTAGAAGCAAAAAAATATATATAAGATGTAAAGAAAACTGAAACACCAATGACAAATATAAATTATATTTACATGCATCCTGGGTTCATAGGTAAGTGCTTGGCAATCAGTCTGCAGAATATTTCTAACTTAACCAAACAGCCCTACTAAATGTTCTCTCTAGCCTCAAAGCGGCAAAGACAGCATAGATGAGGGGAAAATTTTGGTTTGCCCATCCAATTATTTAGGTTTATCTTAAAGGTGGCAAGCATGCTACTCTGCTTAACATGTAGCGGAAGTTTGTTCCAGAGGTTAGGGATGCACTGGGATATAAAGCTGTCATACCAATGTGTCTTATTTATCTGTTGATGAAAGTTTATTTCCTTTAATCAAGTTTATAAGGTATCATTAGTTCTGTGAAGGAAGAAGAGGTCAAATAGGATTGAAGCTAGACACTTGGCCAACTAGAACCCACACCAAAGCCAACATGCCCTGTCCTCCACTATAGTGTGATCCTGGAGTTGTTATATTTAGTTGAGGAGTGTGGGGGGCATAGCCCCCAACCTAGGTAGGTTTTTGTTAACTCGGTGTGAAGTTCGGTGTTAGTTGGCCAATCATTTCTGTACCATGTGTAAACTCCGACGTCCGGTATTCTGATGTTACCATATTTTGGTCTTGAGATTTTATTTTCCGGTTCGATAATATGGGTGTCGATGTTCCAAAGTGAATTGATATATATATATATATATATATATATATATATATATATATATATATAAAAATACACATACACAACATATGGATCTACTTCTAATGAATGAAAACCACTTACCCGAATCTCTGAAAACTGAGACAAAATCTCCAAAACTGCATTTTTGCCTCTCACACCACCCCAACTAAATGTACAAACTCCAAGATTGCAGTACAATAGGAAAAGGGGCAAAGTTCACCATGGCTGCCAAGTGGTTACACATATATATATTTTTGTGTGTGTCCATATATAACAAATTGGCAATTGTAAAAATTAAAGTGAAATGCTTATCTACCTGCACTTCTTATTTTTACTTCTCACAACTGGCTATCAGATTATACTACTCACCAAAATATGAAACTCATAGTGTTTTATCTTGCGTCTTTTTGTTAAGGGCATTTGCACAATAGAATTGACATACCTTACAGTTCAATGCTGTCCTTTATGCAGCTGAATGAATACATCACTCAATCCATCAGTGTGCACTCCATGAATTCAAATGTACACATCCACTTGTATGTATTGCACCAAATGATATTTCTAACCTCATGGAATAAATTGAAAGTTACATTTTTCTATAACTGTCTTTTACTTCTCACTATCATGTCAGAAAAAAATACAAGTGGAAGCACCAAGATCACATTATTTGCTGTTTCTTCTGCTTGATTATCATAGGATCATGGGAAACACAGGGCAACTGTCACAAGACCACTTGCACAAGAATGGCAAAGGGGATCCGGCAAAAGAGAAATTCATGGATACTCATCCAGTCATACACGTTTCATTTGAATGATGTCAGGGTGATAAAGGATAATGAGGGAAATGTACTCACAAGCGAGGAGAGTGTGTTGAGCAGATGGAAGAAGTACTTTGTGGGGTGGATGAATGAAGAGAATGAGAGAGAGAAGGGTGGATGATGTGGTGATAGTGAATAAGGAAGTGCAATGGATTAGCAAATGGGAAGTAAGGACAGCTATGAAGAGGATGAAGAATGGAAAGGCTGTTGGTCCCGATGACATACCTGTGGAAGCATGGAGGTGTTTAGGTATAATGGCAGTGGAGTCTTTAACTAGATTGTTTAATGAAATCTTGGAAAGTGAGAGGATGCCTGCAGAATGGAGAAAAAGTGTTTTGGTACCGATTTTTAAGAATAAGGGTGATGTGCAGAGCTGTAGTAACTACAGAGGGATTAAATTGATCAGTCACAGCATGAAGTTATGGGAAAGAGTAGTGGAAGCTAGGTTAAGAAGGGAGGTGATGATTAGTGATCAGCAGTATGGTTTCATACCAGGAAAGAGCACTACAGATGCAATGTTTGCTCTGAGAGTGTTGATGGAGAAGTACAGAGAGGGTCAGAAGGAGTTGCATGGTGTCTTTGTGGACTTAGAGGAAGCATATGACAGGGTGCCTAGAGAGGAGTTATGGTATTGTATGAGGAAGCTGGGAGTGTCAGAGAAGTATGTTAGAGTGGTACAGGATCTGTATGAGGGTAGTGTGACAGTGGTGAGGTCTGTGGTGGGAGTGACAGATGCGTTTAAGGTGGAGGAGGGATTACATCAAGGATCAGCTCTGAGCCCTTTCTTATTTGCAATGGTGATGGACAGGTTGACAGACAAGATCACATAGGAGTCCCCGTGGACTATGATGTTTGCAGATGATATTGTGATCTGTAGTGAGAGTAGGGAACAGGTTGAGGAGACCCTGAAGAGGTGGAGATATACTCTAGAGAGAAGAGGAATGAAGGTCTAAGACAGAATATACATGTGTGGATGAGAGGGAGGATAGAGGAATGATGAGGATGCAGGGAGTAGAGGTGGTGAAGGTGGATGAGTTTAAATACTTAGGATCAACAGTTCAGAGTAATGGTGAGTGCAGAAGGGAGGTGAAGAAGAGAGTACAGGCAGGATGGAGTGGATGGAGAAGAGTGTCAGGAGTGATTTGTGACAGACAAGTACCAGTAAGAGTGAAAGAGAAGGTCTACAAGAGGGTAGTGAGACCAGCTATGTTATATGGGTTGGAGACAGTGGCATTGACAAAAAGGCAAGAGTCAGAGCTGGACATGGTAGAGTTAAAGATGTTACGATTTGCACTGGGTGTGACAAGGGTGGACAGGATTAGGAATAAGTATATTAGAGGGTTAGCCCAGGTTGGAAGGTTTGGAGACAAAACCAGAGAGGCAAGATTATGTTGGTTTGGACATGTGCTGAGGAGGGATGCAGAGTATATTGGGAAAAGATGCTAAGGATGAAGCTGCTAGGTAACAGGAAAAGAAGAAGGCCTAAGATAAGGTTTATGGATGTGGTGAGAGAGGACATGCAGGTGGTTGATGTGACAGAGCAAGATGCAGAGGACAGGAAGAAATGGAAACAGATGATCCGCTGTGGTGACCCCTAATGGGAGCAGCCGAAAGAAGAAGAAAATGTCAGGGTGTCACTTTGGTTATCTTGCAGTGAAAGTTTGTTACAGAGGTGGGTGAAATAGGTACAATGTTTGCTTTTCCAGCATATGTTATTTATGAGCTACTCGAGGTTTAAGTCCCTAGTTCTAATGTTATTGGAGCTATTTGACTTGTGAAGATACAGGGGCTCAGTTAAGATGGGGTCCCTAATGGTGCAGAATACAAGACATAGAAAACCATGCAAGATCTTATAAAAAACATGCAAAGCAACAGAGCTTCATTCTTTCCTGGGTATTTTTCTTCAGCAAAACACCTTATTATTAAATAAAATATGTACTTTGGAGCAAGGCAATGTGAGCTTCTTGTTCCATATTCAAACATGGTATCAAACATTTGCTGTCATATAAGTGAAGTGAAATATTTCTCTTGCTTATATTTAGCTATTTTATCTCACTAAGGATAACAGAATTCTGAACATAAGGACAATAATATTGTAGTTTGCTTACAATGACCATCTTTGTTTCACAAATGTATTTGTATGGTAGAATGTAATACTTCTTACAGAGAATTACAAATGCATTCCCGGAAGTAACAGCACCATACAGGTAAGGTAAACCTAACTGTACAAACCTTACCTAAAACACTTTTTCAAAAGTTTTTGCAGGGGGGCAAGCCCCCATGCACCCCCGCCCTACTTATATATACCATCTCCAAGACCGCAGTACAGTGGGGAAAAGGATTCATTTCCTCATCCCTACAATCACCCTGCTGGCCAAGAAAATCCATTCGGCATTCTCCATTTCATTCTTTTGGTACTTCGCTGTTCTCGTTCTTCGACGTATATGTGTCGATGAACATGTATTTGTGAAAGACAGCTTTCACGATTCTGATATAGACCCAAATTAAACTGATACATGCACACACAATATTTGTAAATATGTAAACAAAAGTTAAATAATAATTTCTTCAATTCTGGTAATACTTCTTACACTTAATTTTGGGTAACTTATAAAAGATTTGGTCAAAGAACTGTTTTCTCTAACATGTTTTCACAAGTTTATTTGTGCAGTGGAAATTATTACCCCCTGGATGTGCTCTAGTGTTCCACATTACATCAACATCCACATACAAAAATTGCAGCAAACAATATTTGTAATAATTTATAGTAAAAATAAATATTCCTCCTGCCTGTATTTGGTTCTTGCTTGTCATTACAGGGCATACAAGTTTCCCATCATTACCTTTTCCAGAAGTTCATGTTTGCACAACACAATATTTTAGCCTCCACATACTAAGGTTTTTCAAAGTTCTATAACACACAGATGCATACATCATGACAAATTACATTTATAATAACAGAAAATAATAAAATATATTGTTCTTATCTATATTAGTTTATTACTTCTCTATCAGGTATCAGAAAATAATGACTATCAAGCAATCATCACCAGGATAGAATGTGCAACTTTACAATCAAACCCTGGAGTGCAGAGATAGAGTTTTAAAATTTTCAATAAATCTATAAGTGCTATTAATGATAGTAGAATAAAATCTCTTCTCCATAAATTGTCTAGCTGGGGTCTGTGAAAGTAATTGGTGAATAATTGAATGAAAATTGCGTAAGAACAATTGCCTTTTTGTCTTTTTCTTTAATTAATCCCTTAAGGGGTTAAATTTGGTGATTTCTATGTCTGATGACTAATGATTCCCATCAGTGCACCAGAAATGATTCATTTCTTTAGGGTAATTTCACCTTTCTTCAAGTTGCTGTAACCATGGAGTTGGTATGTATACATTTTTTTTTGGGGGGGCACTTGCTTGTTTTGTTATAGATAGTAAGAGTTTGTCAGTAGAGCTAGACCTCTCTTCAGAGGGTAATGCTGAAAGATGGTATGGAAAAAATGTTTCATGGTCCTGCAGAATCATGAAGGTTGTATCTAACTGAGAGTGCACTAGGGATGTATTTAGTTCAAGCCAATTAAGTGGTTTTAGTGAGGCAGTAATGAGATCTTTATGCTTGGTTGGCAGTGCATTTTGCCTCTTAGTTATATCATTGATCTTATTTTGCTGCTAGAGAAGAGTTGAGGTTGTTTAGTACTGGAAAAGCATATAATAGCATGTAGAGCAGGAGTGACACAGCATTCTTATCTCCAGCTATATGACTGAGGTAAGTCTTTGCTCTATTGAGACTGCCTAGCTTTTGCTGTATATCTTTTATGGCTTGCTGAAGATGGCGGCTGAATTTCAAGTGGTTGTCCATAGTCACACCAAATAGTTTGGTGTGACATATTTGTTCTGTTTAGGTCTTATTGGATCATATTATGTTAAAGTCAATTATTTGGGGAGGGAAAAATGGCTTAGGACTAAGTAGGAGTAGTTTCATTTTATTAGGATTTAGGAGGAGTTGAGAATTATTCAGCCAGGCTTCTGCAGAAGAAAAGGATTCCTGAGTGAGTTTTTGTATAAGTGGTAGGGAGTTAGTGGCACATATTACTGTGGTAACATCAGCATATTGTATTATGGTGGCCTCTTTGGCTGCTGTGTATATATCACTAATGAACAAGTTAAAGAGTAACGGTCCTACAGTGGAGCCTTGTGGAACATTGATGGATGCAGGAAGGAAGGTAGATGTTTTCCTGCCTTTCCATTGCTTGGTACCTATTCAAGAGGCAACTTTGAAACCAGTTAGCAAAGAGGCTGTTAGTCCAAAGAAAGAGAGTTTAGTTAAGAGAATTTGATAAGTGACAGTGTAAAATGTTATGGATAGATCAAGAAATACAGCTGAGGTTAGAAGACCCGAGATTATGCTGACATTCATTGTATCTGTAAAGATTAGTAGGTCAGTGGATGCACTGTGATTTGGTCTGAAACAGTGCTGAGAGGAAGACAGAAGGTTATGTGATGTTATATACGTAGAAAGTTGAAGGTGAATACATCTTTCCAGCATTTTAGATAAGAGAGGGAGAATGTCAATCAATGTATAGTTTGTGACTTAGTAAGATGGATTACCTTAATGGAGAAGTATGATTTATGATATTTTTCCATAGTATGAGGACATATTTTTGCTGAATAGATTAATTTATTTATATGCAATGCTATCTACAACAGGTTTATTGTATTCAGATGGAAGTTTGTCAGGGGCAGAGGCCATTGTTTTATGGGCACATAGGTATTTTTTACTGTTGCTGTTGGCTCTGGAGAGAGTGTAAAGACGTTGTGGTTTAGCTTTGGGAATGGATAGCTGGATTGTTATTAGTTTTATTTTTATGTGTTAATAAAGTGTGAAATAAATTGAAAACCAATGCATGGAGAGTTGTAGACTAGAACTGGTTGATTTTCTATTGTTGAGCAATTTATTGATGCATTGCCGAAGGATTTTAGGTTATTTGTTGGTGAGTTCTCTAAGTTACTATTGTAAGAATTTTTATGCCGGTTTATGCATTGTTTACCATGATTCCTTAAGCATCTGTATTGTTGCAGGGATGTCTGAGAATTAGTTTGTAGCTAGGTCTTCCAGATCATATCCCTAATATGCACAGGTTGTTTTTTTTTCCATTAACCAATGGGTTGGGTTGCTTTTGAATATTTTAGTTTTAAGAGATGCTATCAAGATGTTTGAAAATGTTGTATTACATTTTTCTACTGATTTGTTGAGTGGAAGAGTGTTCAGTGGGATCCAATCTATGTAGAGCAGGTTGGCAGAAAAGCAATCTTTATTAAAATTACTGAGATTTCTGATTGTGCTGAACAGATGAGTCTTGTTAGGCTGTTTGGGATGCCTGGTTATACAGATTAGCTAGTAGTCAATATCAAGTAGGTTGCCTCTTGTGGCAATATTAATGGGTTTTGATATTTAACTAATCCAGTCTAGGGTATATTCTCTAGAGGAGGCCTCGTTGAATCTAACTGGAGTATTGATTAGCTGTAAGAAACCATATAACTGCATTGTATTTGTTTGGTTGTCTAAGGCTATCATTTGCCAGCATATGTTAGTATCCTCTAATATGATGGATATCTTTCAGGATATGAGTGTTATTGTCAGGAGGTATGTATAGACTTATGATGATTAGTTTTTTTATGACTACGATTTAGGAGAGCTATGAAAAGTTCAGTGATACCGAACGGGTGTATAGAATTGTTGTGGATGGAGAGATGTAGAATATTTCTATAAAGTATAACAACTCCACTTGCCTTTTTATGAGTTTGATCTAGCCTAAATATATTGTAGCCAGCTTGGAGGACTTCCATAACTTTGGTTTGGCTTTAGTCAGGTTTCTATGATTTTAAAGAGATTAGGAGAGTAATGAGATATACAGGCATAAAATTATGTGATTTTGATTTGGAGACATCTTAGGTCATCATGTAATATTTCAAGTCCCAGGTCGATGGAGGTGTACCCTATTTCTGATTGAGAGTGTATGGGCACTAGTTTGTTGAGGTGTGCTGCTAAGTGTGTTGGGCCAGTAGTGAGATGTATATCCCACCTAGTAATATAGAACATTTAGACATGTGGTTGTTGTAGAGCCACACAAATTTAAGCTAATATTTGAGAGGCATTATGGATAGTGGTGGGCTGCTTTTTACTTGTTTGTATTTTAGGTTACCAATACAAATACTATCAAACAAGTTGGAAAAGATACTGAGAAATGTGATGAGGTATTCTGATTTAAGTGTTATGTAGTGTGTGAGGGCAGGTAGAGGGGGGACTATTGCAATGATGGAGAGAGAAAATAGTGCTAATGATAACAGATGCAAAAGTGGCATCTTTGGAATTAGGAACAATGTATGAATTACTTGGGAGGTGAAGGGGAGAAGGATAAAGTGAGGCAGTAATGGTTAAGAATGGCTAGCAGGTCTGGCAAATAGAGTATGATGATAATCAGGATGCAATAAGAAGTGTTTGGCTGGAACATGTGAAGGGATATACATAGAGAATTAAAATCTAGATGATGTGGGGGTGGGTGGAATTTAGAGGTAGGGTAGGCTAGAGGAATGCAGTGATTTTGAGTAGTAGTGAGGGTGAACAGACTGGGCCTGACTTGTGCAGTACAAAGATTTGCTGCTGTGAAGGGTCTACAGAGGTTTTAAAGAGCAGTAGTCTAAGGTAAGTTGGAGAGATCAGAGAACTGTGTAGGAGTCCTTTCATTATACAGATACCGAGAGCAGAGACAGCACTTATGTGCTACAGTGACTGCTAGGGAAAACAGGATGAGATTAGAGAGAAAAGACAAATTTTAAGCAAATAGAAGCAGAGCCCCAATGTAAGAACAGGGTAATAGAATACAAAAATGGATTTATAGATGCTACTGGGGAAGTAAGGTACCTTTGAAGATAGCCCCCTTTCACTTGTTAAAGTGTTGCATTAAATTGACTGCTAAAAGTGTTGCCTGCAAGAAAAATATCCAGTCACTGTTATGCTAACTACTAGAGTACATACATAAAAATGTACAGAAAGTCTATCTAATCTTTCCTGGATATTGCAGTTTAGTGACTGCATACATGAGCAACGGGCTATCCACAGCTGAGAATAAAAATGTACAGGAAGTTCAAACTTCTCTCTGCTCTTTTCTACATATGGTGGTTTTGTGCTGACCTTTTCCCTGCTTCCATTTTAATGACTGCATTTACATGCGGTGGGTTGCCAGCAGTTCACTGTGGATGGAGCAATAAGAAATGCTTGGATTTTAAGGCACAAAACTGCACAGGAAGTTTGGACGTCTGTCTGCTCTTTTCTAGAGATTGTGGTTTATGATAGCCTTTTACCAGATCCCCTTTTAATGACTGCATACATGTGCAGTGGGTTGACCACAGTTCACTGAAGATGAGTAATAAGTAATGCAGGTATTTTAAGTAGTTGCTGGTGGGCGAGTGGACGGATCATCTATAGAGCCTTCCCAGTGGGCTGCTTGTTTAAAAATGGCAATTTCCATTTTATCAATAGTAATAACATAGGGGAGAGCTCACTTGAATGAGATGCTGATATGTATACCCTACTTGGTCCCTCAGTGCTAACTATGAAGCAGAATGGATATGTAGCCAATCATGTGACTGTATATGGACATTTTTACACATTTTTGTTTTGTTTCCCCTGGACAAAATACTATTTCTAAGCTGCAAGTACTGCCACCATGTACCTGCGAAATTAGGTAACCAAAGTTTGAGTTGTGTCAGGATACAAAGACAATTTTTTGGCTTAGTTTTCATATTAGAAGTAAACAGAATTCCTGTTTTGACCCAATCATTCCACCATATTACCTATTCATCAATAGTAATGGATGTATGATTCCATATAATTCTACTAAAACAGCCCTAGCTTGTCTTTATATTTCCTGCTATGCTGAATTATCTCCAAACATGAATACAAATCTCCTGGGTCACAGATCTGGAAGGACAGTACCTTAGTGGAAGCTGGTAAAGCCAGTCTACTTAGTCTTTCCATACATGAACAAACTGGGGAAGCTGAATCCCCCTCAGGATATATGTACATATAATATTCTATGACTAATTTGTGTGTGAAGCCCTTCCCATAAATAATCGAAAATTAATTTCTGTAGTTTATAAACCATTGTTAAAAAGATATCATAGAGGATATGCCACACAATAAACAGAAATTTGGGATGGGCAAGCATTTTAATAAGCTGGATTCTACTCAGGAAATGCAGGTGTAACCTTTTCACTTTTTTCCTATCATTTATGTTCAAACTAGTCTTCATTAAACAAGCTTCTGTGAATCAGTCATTGAATAAGTATATCATTTCCATCCGTTTCATGAGTGGAAGGAAATGTAAAGGCAGGAGCAATTAAGCTTATAATAATATATTATATTATATATATATATATATATATATATATATATATATATATATAAACACATATAATGTAAATGTTTTGCTTGATCTCATCTGACTAATTTTATGCTTAGGAGATTATATATCAAACTGTAAGAATTTAATACTTGAGAGCTTAGTAACTAGTGAGCTCTTTGATAGAAAAACAGTTGCCTTTGATGATTGCTTGGAAATAATTCTCTTTTCTAGGGGAAAATGTGATGGGTCGATATATATTTTGTTGAGAATGGCACCATTAGTACTTGGCACCACATAGTTGACTGACGTTCAGATTGTTGAACTTGAAATATCTGAAGTATCCCATTATGGTGGTTAGATTTGGACAAGAGGGACAAAGTGAGTATAGCTCTTCCTGTTCTTCGTTTTCTTTGAGTATATGCGATCTGAGTCTCTCCCTCTCTTTTATCTCCCTCTCTCTGTACATATATATTTACCTGTATGTAGCTCAGGAGTGTGGAGAATTGCCTCCATATTTGGAGTACAGGTGGTTCTTGCACTGCAAAAAATATTTTTTTATGCTTTATGACCTTGGGACTGTTACTAGTTTTGAATTGCAACCACCCAAGGTTTTAAAAGTTTTGGGGATGAATAATCATTTATTGATTAAAATGATGCAGAATTATTCATAGTGGACCCACTGGAAGTTTAAAGATTGTATTAGAAGCACAGTTATTACAGGAGATATCACAGTACAATTGATCAAATAGGATTCACGTCCGTATGGCTGTCTTTCTGACAAAGGAGAGCAATGTTTAAGAAACAGAGCCCCAAAATAAAAATAGTGATAGAGTACATTATATGTGTGTGTGTGTGTGTGTGTGTGTGTGTGTGTGTGTGTGTGTGTGTGTGTGTGTGTGTGTGTATATATATATATATATATATATATATATATATTTGATATATTATTAGAAGCGCAATTGCTACTGCCCTTACATTTCCTTCCAGTCATGACACTGATGGAAATGAATACTTATTCAATGACTGATTCACAGAAGCTTGTTTAATGTCCAATGTAGGGATTTTAAGATAATGAAAATATGCAGGATGTTTACACTTCTTTCTGCTCTTTTCTAGATATTTTGGTTTGTGTTCGCCTTTTACAAGGTCAGTTTTAGTTAATGTATACACGTGCAGTGGGCTGCCAGCAGTTCAGTTTTAAAAAAATTATAATCAATGCAGGGAGTTTAAGACAACAAAAATGTACAGGAAGTTCAGGCCAGATCCTCTTTTAGTGACTGCGTACAGGTACAGTGGGTTGACCACAGATCACTGTAGATGCAGTAATAAGTAATGTAAGGATATTAAGTAGTTAGTGCTGCGTGAGTAAGGGGATCATCTATAGTGCCATCCCAGAAGGCTGATTGTTGGAAAATGGCCATTTCCATTTTATCAGTAGTATTGACCTAGAGGAAGAACTCACTTGTGTGAGATGCTAATAGTTATACCCTACCATGTCCATCAGTGCTAACTGTGAACCAGAATGGATATGTAGCCACTTGTGTGACTTTATATGGACATTTTTTATGCCCAGAAAACTAAGTTGTTTGTTTTACTTCTTCCATTATCCTGCTGAAGATGGCATCATGGATTTGATCGTCACAGTCTCCCCTACTGTTGTGAATGGAACGCCTTTGGGGGGATAAGCAACTTATTCCATCTAAAAGTACAGGATATAGTTGTGGCTTTTCCCGGTTAGGGCTTGCCACAGCAAATTACTTGTCCGCTCATGATTGTTAGTGAAGTTTTAACGGTGTCAAGTTGCCAACCTGGCGCCCAACCTTCCACAGAAGGCACACACATGCACACACTCATGCCTAGGGCCAATTTAGAGTGTTCAATCCACCTACAGCATGTCTTTGGGATGTGGGAGGAAACCGGAGCACCCAGAGGAAACCCATGTGACCACAGTAAGGACATGCAGACTCCGCTGTGAGGCGGCAACGCTAACCGCTGCACTACCGCGGCCGCCCACAGTTGTGTCTTTCTATCTAATTTCTTTCAATTAATTAAATAGTTAAGCATTGAAGAAAACAACTTCATATGCAAACACATTGCTCCAGAACTGTTTAATGACAAGAAAAGTACTTGAAAGAAATGTCATCAATATTCACTTGCCATCCTTTTTGAATCCACAGTACACAGTAATCTAACCTAATTGTCTTGTATGTTTTAGTTGCTAGATTTGAGTTGTACTCATCCCTTTTATTCCCACGTCACTGCTCACTTTTTAAATGAAATTCCCTCCATTAGTATCTCCATCTTCCTTGTCATACCTGTTTAATGAAAGTAAAGCATCCAATATCATTTTTCCAGTATGCTTTCCTGCATTACCTCACATAGTCATAACAAAGGTTTAGAAGATGACAGCACTTTTTGCATAACTGAGTCACTTACATTTTTTCCTATAAAGTATGACTAAGCTCTTCTGTCAGTAAGACTTTCCACGTTTTTATCTCTTTAGGAGGTGTCATATATTATACCCCCCCATCATGTCA
Source organism: Protopterus annectens (assembly GCF_019279795.1). Taxonomy (NCBI): domain Eukaryota; kingdom Metazoa; phylum Chordata; order Ceratodontiformes; family Protopteridae; genus Protopterus; species Protopterus annectens. The sequence continues at coordinate 433,592,617 of NC_056725.1, forward strand.
TGACCTAAAAGGGATAATAGGATCATAGGATCATAGGAAGTTATTAGGCCATTGGGACTGAGTCTCTCATAAGCCTAGTCAAGAGTTTAGCCCATGTTTAGACAAGTCAACACCCAAAGCCCCTACCCAGCAGGGAGACATGTAGAATGCCAGGGGTGTATTTTTTGTTTCCTATCCAATTATGCAAGTTGCACTTAAAAAGGGATAATGAGATGTTCTGTTTCATGTGGAGAGGGAGTCTATCCCACAGATGGGGGAGTCTCAGGGACATAAATCTGTCCCGCCAACAAGGCCAATTGATGTCACAGACCAGGCTGAGATTGCGCATGTAGGTTACTCGAGTGGAGCTTGACTTGTGGATATGCAGCAGTCCCCTCAAGGCGGGGTCTGAGATTGTTTGTATGCCAGACAGAGGTCACCTCTGAGGAGTCTGTATGAAACTGAGTAGAGGGACAGGCCTTTTAGCCTATCTGCGTGGGATAGATGTTTGAGACTCTGGATTCTCCTGGTGAGGCACCTCTGTGGTCTCCCCAGGTGCTGCATGTGCTTTGTGAGGTACATGCCGAAGGGGGCACTGTACTCAATAACTGGCCTTATAAGGGAAGAATACAGGGATGTTATGACCTCCTTGTCCCTGGATGAGATATTCTTACTTTGAGGTGGGCTCACCACATACGTATTTAGGGTGATGTGCAGTGCTATGATGTTTCCTGTGCTGAGAATGACCTACCCTCAGGAAATGCCATCAAATATAACTCCCCTAGCTATCACTAGGGAACAGGTCCTTAATCCTCTCTCTAAGGCCAATACTACTGCATCAATGGGCCCAGAAAATATCTCAGAATGTCTTCTAAATAGCATGAAATGACCTATCAGGTCCCCTGGAATTGATATTTAACTGTAGCCTATAAACAGGCTCTGTATCTCATGAATGGAGAACAGCAACTGTCACCCCCCTGCACAAAGTTGGGCCATCTACAGTCCCTGGAAAATACAGACCCATAAGTATCAATAGTCTCACATGGCAAGCCATAGAAAGAATTATCATGGAAATGATCAATAATGATATAGTATCCCTCCAGACACTGGACTCAACCCAGTTTGGATTTGTCAAGGGCAGGTCATGCCTACTCAACCTGGTGGACTTCTTTGAAAAGGTCACCAAAGCAATGGATGAGGGACAAAATGGTTCACACTGTATACCTTGACCTGGCCAAGACATTTGACACAATACCCAACTCGAGCATTGTTGACAAACTCAGAAGGTAATCTACAAACCCATATGTCAACCAGTGGACAGACAGCTGACTCACAGACAGGACTCAGGAAGTTAGAATTGGGGAGTCCACCTCTACAAAGAGACCAATCACAAGTGGAGTCTCTCAGGGACTAGTTTTTAGACCTGTCCTTTTTGGCATTTACTTCTCTGAAGTCAAGGGCAATGTCAGTGGTCTCTGGCTGACAACATTTTCAGATGATTGCAAATTAGAAGCTGTCATTGAACCCACGGCCCACACTGATACAAATGGTCTTCAGGAAGGGCTGACACAGACAAACAACTGGTGTCAGAGTCATGGACAAAAAGCAGAAAACATGAATGAAACTTATAAAAAATAATAAAGCATGAAGACCAGCTCACAGGAACAGACTACATGTCAATATGAGCGCTTTCGTCGGCGTAAAATCATCTGACTTATTCAGATTAACTGAATATAAAACATCACTTCCTTTTATGCAAAAAACATTACTTCCTTTTCATACAAAAAATTTTGTATACAAAGGAAGTGATGTTTTTTGTATAAAAGGAAGTGATGTTTTATGTTCACTTAATCTGAAGAAGTCAGATGGTTTTATGCTGACGAAAGCACTCATATTAAAGTGTAGTTTGTTCCTGTGAGCTGGTCTTCGTGCTTAGTCATGGACGGAACCTAAATGCCAAGAAATGTATAATAGCTTCCTTCGGGAAGTCATCCATCCCTGGTAACTATCATATTGACAATACACCCCTTAGAGTTAACATAGTAGTTAGGGTCTTAAGAACACACAGACACAGTAATCCATCCTTTAACCATCATGTATCTGCAGTAGTGAGGAAATCATTCTATGTCGCGCAACTTGTAAACAAAGGTATGGCATCTAGGTCCAGGACAGTTATTGTTCCACTGTATTCAGCATTCATCAGACCTATCATTGTGTACAGTGCTCCCTTTAGTGTGTACCTAATAGGTCATACCCAACAACTGTAATTTCCACAAAGGTTCCTCACTAAAAGAATACAGAGTGTAAGTAAAATGTCCTATGCAGATTGCCTCATTTCCCTATCTCTGTATTCTGCTCCTACAAGCTGTTGAGGGGAAATATATACCTGGCATATAGAGCATTGACAGACCCCACTCTGATGGACCTCCTGCATATCCAGAAAACAAAAGTAATTACCCATTCAAAAGACATAAACTTTGCCTGTGATATAAATAGGTCCTGCTGGAGAGGCAGATATGTATCCCAGAGACTACCCCATCTCTGGAGCAGGTGAAACAGTGTTCTCCCTAACTTAATTGAAATGTAACCTGGACAATTGGATGGGGAACAGGAAATTCATCTCTGGCTTGGCACCAATGTTTCAAATGGACACAGGCAACCTGTAAATGGTTCATCTCCAAGGCTCTTTTTTGTTAAATGTTTCATCTTCCAAGCCCCTGCTTACACATATCAAGGGTATCAGAACTTGTCAGAAATTTGGGATGCATGGCTAGGCTTAAAAAGGCCCTTGAGGTTGCTAGTCTAGTAAACACCTAAGTTTCTACAATTCAGATTTCTGCATATTTTGCATCCAGGCATCTGTTTTTGCCCTATAGATAACATTGTAGTCTATCTGTCAGACTACAGTCAATAATTCCAAAACATGTTCTGACTCATGTTTTAAACATTTGTTTGCAGTTTCATCATGTATAAAGGAAATGCTAGTAATGTGTATTTTAACTTTTCAGACTTCAAATCCTTTTTGTTGTTAACTGTAGGCTCATTATTAAAATATGAGCTAAAATTATTCACTCATGCCTGTTATTTTTGTAGCATAGCTTTTCATGATGGCTTTAGTTAAACTAATCAAGTGTTTTATAAATGTAGGCAAATGTTAATAAATGTAAACTATTCATCAGAGTTTTGTAATTGTAAGACTTTTCTCATGACAGCAGGGAGCTTTTAAGTAGCTTGCGAAATACTAACAAAACAGGAATGTTTATGCATTTCATAACAAAATATAACAAGTAATACTGCAAGGACACTGTATGGTGCATACATAAGGACAGTGTAATGGCTACACAATAAAAAGTCATTAATATTCCAAAACACGCATGCTGATTGAAAAGCCCAGCTAGTGTGACCATTGTAAACTGAGCATATACCAACAGAAAAAGTCCGGCTACTCAAGTACCATTAAGCCCCCAGATTTTCTATTGGCATATGTTAGGGGACAGAGCAGAATACAAGAAAAATCAGGTATGTTCTGCAAAACCAAAGAAACAGAAACATTACCTTATTTTCCTTGTTTTTCTACTCTGTGTCTCATAAAATCTCGATTTTTTTTAATAGTAACAGCCTTTGTGATCAAACCACACCAACCCTGGGTAAATCTTGATACACCTACTCACAGCCATAGATTATTGCTTAATTGTTGTATGTAATGCGCTGTTCAGTGTGTAATGCCTGACAGTTTTAATCTGGTTTAAATTCACAGACAGTATTTTTTTCTGTCTCCAAGTACACATGTTTTTTTTAGATAATACTTTTCTTGTGCTAATTAATGCAACTAATACCTGTGTTAAATTTAGTTTTAAAACTAAAGAAAACAAAACTGCTGACAATGCAAAACTATCTGCAGTTTCACTTCCTAAACAGAAATACAGAATAACATTAAAGTGGCATTAGCTAGCGGAAAGCTGACTCAGCATTCAGAAACAGAAAAGCCAGCATCAAAACAGGCAGTATATAGCAATTTTGTTTACTTTAGCTACAAAATCTGGAGAATGGAGTTTTAATAGCACTGTACTTTCAATCTGGCTGGACATTTTACTTTGAATAACTACTGTTTGCAGGTTTTTATGATGCCTCACTTTGAAAGATATTTACAAAGTGAATTTAATCCATTCAAAATAATTTTCAAAACCCACAAGCAGAAGTAGGCTGAATTGTCTCCTAAGGGCATAGAAAAATGTACAATATGTTTTATGGAAGAATCATAATTTCTCTTCAGCTAATATGTAACTTTCCCTAATTCATATTCAGATGAACTTCTCTGTAGCTTAAATATCCCGGGAACTTAAAGGGCTAAAGTACATCACCCTTGATCTGTGTTAAAGCTCATTACATGACACAGTGATGAGTTCTGTCTCACTTGTAATCAAAGTGAAAATGGTTGTCAAATCTTTTGGTATTCACCAACCTCACTTTTAAAATGAACTTTGAATTCACTACCCGATTACCATAACAATGTCAAGCAGTGCCTTACAGTTTGTATGTGCTTGCAAAGTTGTTAGGTCCTAAAGAATTTTTTAGACTTCCTGGAGGTGTATCAGAATTCTGTACATTTCTGGATGGATCACCTCCAGCTCTTTAACCTTTTTAATTTTCTTACAGCATCGTGCAGGTATTGGTATCTGTGCCATATTACAGGAAATGGATTAAAATATCTTCCAATGGTCGTGTTCTTTAAAAAGTCTTATCTTGCCTATGTCTTAACTGTTTTGACTATAGCTCTCAACCAATTAGGGAGAAATCTCAATGCAATCAGAGAAAACCTGGAAAGAATCATGGGCAATTAGGAACACTTGTAAAATGTTAGTACTATTAACTTGAAACACGGACAGAATAAGAGAATGTGAATTCCTCTTCATTTTCTTAAGCAATATAAGTCTATATCTCTAATCAATGTCATTAACTATTACATGTAATTCACAACTTTTTCTCCAAAAGTCATCAGTTTAAGGAGGTATTAAGAAGGACAGAGATAAAATCTGAGCCAAAATTAGGGGCGTCCTTGAAAATCAGGGACAGCTGAGAGGTATGTTTTGACAGTGCCAGCTTGTTCTTGTTTCCTTGAATTATAAATCAAACCATTTTATCTGAACTCTACATTGATTAAGGAGCTAAAAGTAAATGATTATTGCAACCCCAATAAAGCTGTGGGGTCAGTTCCCAAGATTGCTTTTAATATTACTGCAATCTCCGAATCATTGCTTAACTCTCTATCCCCAGAAGACATGGTATTGTAAAGTCTCAAGCAATTCGCCTTCTAGCACTAACAGTTTTCATCATATTCATGCTTTCCTATTTATCCACAAGATGCCTGCGGGAATTTTAACTTTCACAGCATATTAAGTATATAGGCAAATAAGATATAATCAGCTTTACCTGCATTATGTGAAAGGTCACATTGCACAGTGTAGACATTTACACTGTCCTTATGTACGCACCATGTAGTGTCCTTGCAGTATTAGTTGTTATATTTGGTTATGAATATGCATAAATATTCCTCTTTTGTCGATATTTCAAAAACTACTTAGAAGCTCCATGTTGTCATGAGAAAAGTCATATAATTACAAAACTCTTATGGATAGTTTGCATTTATTAATGAGCTGTGAACAGATTCATATTATGTGTTGTTAATTTACAATGAATTTACATAATTTTCTAAGTTATGTTAATATTACAGAAATAAACCTATAAAATTAAATTGCATCATGCAAAACATACAACTCCCTGTATCATATCACATAAAATATTAAGTCATGTTGGGCAAAACTGTCACCAATAAATTGTGCATTGTCCAGAGTACACTGGAAACGTCCATGATGCGTGCTGTACCAAGATATATAGGTAGAGAGAGAGAGAGAGAGAGAGAGAAAGAATACAACATAATACTCTAATTCTGTGTTATATATTCCTCCACAATGAAAAAAGAAATATTTTCCAGCTGGGTGTATAAAATGACAAAAGAGTATTCCGCCATTAACTGAAAGCTACCTTTAGCTTAGAAACTTGCTTTGACTAAACCCAAAAGTCAAAATGAGAGTCATTGAATTTCATTTTTAATTTCAATCTCATTTAAGTATTTAAGTGCATGTAACTAGCTTTAAACATGTAAACATTAAATTATATGAAGAAATATTGATAAAAATATAAACTGAAGTGAACACTTACTGATCCGTTGAGATAAATATAACTAGCATACTACAGTGGCATGTGGGGGGCGGGGGCATGAGCTACACCTTTTGAGTCATAAGACATTCTTAGGTCTCTGTGTTTAGGTCATGTAGCCTAAAATATGCAACTTTAGCTGCACAAGGTAGTAGGTAGCCAAGTAACATTGGGCTACATAAATCAGAATCTGATATGTAATGCAGGAAGAAAACAGTTAGCCAGTGTAGGTTCCATAGTATAATGTAAAGCATTGATAACGGAAGTACAACAGAGAAATAATGAGGCAGAATTTTGCACAATTTGGAAATGAATTCCCTTCCGAATCTTAACCTTATGCAGAACAGTGAATTTATGTACTCCAAGAGTAAAGGAACTAGGGCACAAACAGCCATAGCCAGGTCACTGGGCACAATCAGGCACTTAATACAGGCAGTATTAGCCATAGCCAGGTAACTGGGCACAATCATGCACTTAATACAGGCAGTATTCCTTAGATGAGACTTATAGGCAGCTGACACATGACACTTTAATCTGCATTGATCATCCAGATAACCCCAAGATCATGCAACATACAAGCAAGTGCAAGCATATAAACCACATTTGTAATATAGTAGCTGCAGAGTTGGAAACATGAGTCCCCAAGTGATGCATGATATTGATTTGACCACAAACTGTCCACTGGTGGGTACATTCCAGGTCATCAGTGAGAGAATTTATAGATGAAATAATGTCTGCAAGATGAAGCAATCAATGTGTGTCTTTTTGTCAATGCAGCAACCGTATTACCAAGCTCTCATCTATATAAGGTTTCTGAAGGGCAGCATAAGAAAAGTGAATAATCATGGCCCAAGAAGGATCTGACTGAATCCCACTGACCAGAAGGTACCAAGGAAAACATTTACCAAAACAGAAAAAAGACCATTCTCTGACAATGTCCAGACAGATAGGAAGCAGACCAGTCTGACTGCTGAGAGTTCACATTAGTATTTTAGATGTTCTAATAGGATCCCATAGGTTCATGGGTTCATAGGTAGGTATTAGGCTACTGGACCTAGGGCCTATATAAGCCTAGCCAAAAATGTACCCTGGCTTTCGCCACCCAAGAAAATTATTTTCCTGTGCCCCTGTCGAGCAGAGCCACAACTCTATGTTGCTGAAATTTGCAAGGAGACCAGGGAGGATGCAATGTGAATTGCTTTGCATCTATTGTACTTTAAGGGAATTGTTAAAATCCCTGGCAAAGGCTGCCTTAGCATTATATCAAGAATAAAAAAAACATACTGGAATATGTCATGGATATGACATTCCTTAAGATAATGGTCCAATTGCATCTAAATCACCTTCTAAAGCACACTGCTAATAAAACAAAGGTATGAGATGTTGGGTAATAACCATTATTATTGAGTTATACTGCAGAGAGGGAAAAGCACACAACTTAAGAGAGGGGCTGACCATTTTAAAAAGTGAGAAGACCCCAGATTTTTATGCTGCAGATAACCAGTGTGGTCAGGAAAGTGTTGATTCTTGTATGCAGGCAATTAAATCATGGTAACCTGGCATAATAACCTCAGCCCAGCTTGAGGCAGTGATAACAACATAACCATTGCCTTTCCCTGGCATCACTGTAGGCACTACACTCAAGTTAACAGGAGCAACTTAACCACAAAGAACCAGACAACAAGCTTATATTAACTTAGTGAAGGAGCTGTCAGAATGACTTGGCAGGCCATGGTGCATAGTCTGTTAACAATCAGAAACAGTACTGTCAGTCCATTATCTATAGCAAAAATATATCAAGGAAACATAATTTGTTTGGAGGAGGGGTATTCTGAATGGCAAGCATTTTAACTCCTCACATTGTCTAAGCTTATTTGCCAGCCCAGCTAGCTGGAATTTTGTAAATACTTCTATGCTATTTGTGAATATTGCTATGATTTCTGCAGAACCATATGTTACATGCTAAGCTTCAAGAATGTAACCACAGTGTACCCTACTGGAAAAAAACAGAATGTTTTATGATTGTGTTTATCTCTCAGTTTCACTGAAGGAGACAGGATGTCCAGAGCTCGAAGTTTCTTTCTATTGTCTTGAAACATAATTAATTACTAGGTTTAAAATGTGTGTGTGTGTGTGTGTGCCTTTCGGCTTTTCGGTTAGCTAATGATTGGCAGTAGAGTTTTACATGCTGGCTTGCGCACAACCTTCTGTCACACAGTAGACGCTTTAACTGAGAATCGAACGGCCAACGTCTAACTATGAGGCGACAAAAGTGTTTTATTGCTCAATGACTTCCTAGCAGCTGCACTTCTGAGAGATATGTACTTCTCACACAGAGATGCTAAATATTGTTCGTTTCTGTTAGCCTGGGAACTGAAGGCAGGTGACAAAGAGTGATGTCATCCTGGCTAACCCAGCAGTAAAATGTGATATTGATTTAAGGACTCTCAGAGAGAGAGAGAGAGAGAGAGAGAGACTGGCATTTTGTACCTTGTCTTGGATCTAGAAGCATCCAGTCATCATCAGTACTACATTTGCCTGTAAGTAAGTTATTTAGGGCATAGTATATTTTAGATATAGAAAGGAATATAATAAATATTAATTTAGATGTTTTCTGCATTTATTTGAGACAGTCTTGCAATGTTGTTTTAAAATATTTCCTCTGATTCAAAACTCTGTAGTCATTGTGTTGAGTTATTGAATATAGTCTTGTGGTTTGTTTGTTATTTATTATTAAATATATTTAAACCTTTTTAATTGTGGCTGGTTTGTTTAGAGATATTTAAGCTCTTACAGTACTTGCATATGTATTTGGTGACATTGTTTAGGCCACTCCAATAGCCTTGAAAGACTTGGTCACACTTAGTATTTGGATAATAGTAACATTACACAGTAGGATTGGTCACCCTTTGTAAGGGCCTTATACTAGCTGATAAAGAGCTGGTTGGTGGCAGTGATAACTACTTTTTAGTCTGGGTAGAAGGGGGCATAGCTAGTAAACTTGTGCCAGGCTTTCCCAGGAGTGTGTGTTTGTATATAAATCAAATCTCAAAGTGTGTGTGTCAGCTACTTGGGCAGGGACACAAAGCGCTGGTTGGACAGAGAGGGTGCTGGAGGCTTTGGCTTGACAGCTCAGCTGAGATCTTTATCCTATAGCTGTGTCAGTGGGGAGTCTTACTGAGGATCTAGAGAGAGAGGGAAAGACCAGCCCAGATCTCTCAACCAATTGGGGACAAATGTCAACAGAATCAGGGACAAGTCAAGAAAAACTCAGGGACAATCAGGGACACTTTTAAAATATTAGTGCTATTAACTTGAAACATTGACAGAATCAGAGCATATGAATTAATACACATTTTCTGAAGAAAAAGAAGTTTATAACTCTTAATTATTGTCATTAATCATTAAGTGTAATTCACCACCTTTCTTCCAAAAGTCACTAGTTTTAGGAGGGATTAAGAGGGACGGAGTTAAAATTTGAGTCAAAATCAGGGAGGTCCCTGAAAATCAGAGACAGTTGAGAGGTATGGACCAGCCCCAGAGTGACTGTGATCTCTATGTACTCTTAAGGGAAATTGTACTTTACTGTGTGTGTACTTGTCATCCTCCCAATGTGTACATCCCTCTCTGGGGCTAATGGTGAGGATTGAGGCTCCTTGATTACTTGGCCAGTGCAGGGGCATCACAGTTGAATGCAGTGTAATCTGTACTCAGTGTCTAGATGTGGAAGAAAGGGAGGAAACATGTCATGGCTGAAATATAAACAGATTTTTAATCTAAATTTCTTCAAGAGATGGTGAAGGAGGAGACAAAAGAATGTTGGATTTGCAGCTCTATTATTCCTAAATTGCATCAGGAAATGAAGTCTTCAAAAACAGGTCTTTGCAGTGGATTGTTTTCTTCATTATACCAGAACAAGGCACACCAAGTAGGAATGTTATGATCTAGGTTTGCCCAAACTGATGGGTTGCAGAAGCAGCAATCTCAGGACATTAGAAGTTTTTAATGATTTCGCAGAAAATTAAAATCAGTATAAATCCAAGAAGAAGAAGAAATGGAAAGCAAAATTGCTGAGTCTTATGAAGAAGTGTAGCACAAGCTTATGGCCGTATAATATAACCAGTAAAGCAAATACATCATTGAGATGAAAGATAATAATCCAGATTCAGTATGAAAAAGGAAACCAGAAGATTATAAAAACTAGGTAAAGTAGATGACTACATGAAAGAGTGCTGGAAAGAATAAAGTCAATATCTGTAGATGTTTTTCTAGTAGGTCATATAATTACTAGATAGTGACAAAAACTGCCACAAGATTATGTAAAAACAAAATTGGAAGTCAAGAATACGTTCAGCAAAAACAATAAGAATAATTTATGCCTAATAATGCAAATATTCGTAGAAATCATCCGCAATGAATCCTAAGCAAAACTGTTTAAATATAACTGACTATGTAATGAGCCTAAAAAGAGCTAAGCTTTAGCACATGAGTGAGGCAGAATGAATGGCAGATGGCAAATCATACAATAATTGCTATTAGAAAATATAAATAATTGGTTGTTTATTTACTCAGTTTTGCAGTCACATCCTGAATCAAAAGGCAAAAACAAAATTCTTCACAAGTATGGGCTTATTGTAAGTCAAGCATTATTATGTGAAAAAGTGTGACACCAAAACCAAAAGAAATTTGGGCAATTATATCTACAAAGGGGAATGGGCAGCAGCTATTCTCTCTGCAGTCTGCTAAGTACAAAAATGAAACTCAACTAGCTGTAAATTTAAAAAAAATCTGCCCTCTTTCAATCCCCCTAAACCATACCAATATGTAAAGAATAAAAATAATCATAAAAAAAATCTTACACATCGGGCGGCCGCAGTGGTGCAGCGGTTAGCATTGCCACCTCACAGCAAGAGGTTCTCCAGTTTGATCCTCAGCTGGTGTGCCTTCTGTGCAGAGTCTGCATGTCCTCCCTGTAATCGTGTGGGTTTCCTCTGGGTGCTGCAGTTTCCTCCCACATCCCAAAGACATGCTGTAGGTGGACTGGACATTCTAAATTGGCCCTAGGCATGAGTGCTTGTGTGTGCCTTCTGTAGAAGGTTGGGTGTCGTGCCAGGCTGGCAACTCAAGACCATAAAAACTCTACTGCCAATCATGAGCAGACAGGTGATCTGCTGTGGTGACCCCTAACTGGGAAAAAGCCAGAAGAAGAAAGAAGAAAAAAAATCTTACATATCATTCATAGCATGTTAGAAGTTTACAGAGACCTTAAATTAAAGAGCTGGATGCATAAACACTTGTGATTCCCTTTCAAAAAGTAGCAGCAAGCTCATCAAATATGAGATGTTATGCATTTGTTCAGCATATAGACAGATGTATGAGTACACAGTAAGCCTTCTACAAATGTTGAAGTTAGCCAGAACAGAGGAAAGACAAATGAAGTTCCATAACAAAATGAAATTATTTCAAAAATGGTAATAACTTTATTTTCCTAAATAATATAACTGTATACTATGATAACATTTGTGTGTAGGCCTACCACAGCAGCCTGTGTGAAAGCCCATAACAGTTGTGTCTAGACCTTGCATTACACATATACCCAGACATAATATATTGTGCAGTTTACTCATGAGCAATATACAATGTCTGCATTACACATATACCCAGGCATGATATATTGTGCAGTTTACTCATGAGCAATATACAATGTCTGCATTACACATATACTCAGGCATCATATATTGTTCTGCAGTTAACTTTAAGTGAGAGTAGAATTTTAGATGTCCCCAAAGTTCTAAAAGGTCTCAGTGTGAGAATGCAATAAGAAACTGCTTACAGAATGTAAAAGAATGAGTCTTCAACAGGAATGACAGAATATAAGACTGACACATTTCAGGAAGGGTTTTCTATATGTGCTGAATAACAATTCAAAGGAAAGGCACTTATTATGTTATCAGCCAGGTATGCAGTCTGACTGAGCAGTTGAGTGGTAACAGTCAAGTTTATTAATGCCCAGGATGAAAATTAACTGGTAGCGGTGAGGAAGATGTAATTCCATGCAACTCCCAGGATTCAGAAGGTGGAAGTAGAGTTAGGCACCACATGCGAATGAGGTCAGAGAAGGAACAACTTGAGAAAGCCAGGAGAATGCCAAATTAGGAATGTCAGCAAATGTTTTAAACACAGTTCTCTGGAAAGCAACAATGGGCTAAGAAGACAGGAATTGTGACATCAGGAACTGACTGAATTAAAATCAATTAGAAACAATGAAATAATAAGTCAAAGTGCAAGAAAATGGAGTTACAAAGTAAACAAAAAAGAAAGATAACTTAAGAGATAGTATAAAACAACAAAGATGTCAGTAGCTGGACAGCACCTTGGCAGCTAGCTGTCACTATATTGGTTATCATTTAACTTAATGAAGCACACATTTATTTGTTTGTTTATCCATTCATTCATTCATTCATTCATTCATTCATTCATTCATTCATTCATTCTTCTGACTGCTACCAGATGTAATATAAAATGGTAGATGGCCAATATCCATTAATAAGCGTCATGATTACCTGCTGATGTTCATTTCCCTCTTCATTTCCTGCAAACCTGAAGAGAGTATAAATAATGGTGACCAAACAGAAATCATTTGAAGATTTGAAGTATCATCCTTTTAACTGGCCAGCCATTGCTTTGGGACATAATTGGATCCCATCACATCTTGACATGCAGATGCGAGAGCATAACACAAACTTAGAACTCTCCTCCTTCGCTTCCATCTCTGTGAGAACAGTTTCATGGAAGTGTCCAGTACACACTCTTCTCACACATAGATTCATTAAAAGAAATCAAACACCTCCAACAAGGCAGGCTCTGTGTGTTGCAACAGTCTAAGCACATCCGGAGATACTCATGGTCATCCTAAAATACTGTGTCACTTAGACTGGACTATTCAGCCAGTTGTTTGTATAAGTAATAAGTGAGATTTTTTTCAGAAATATAATTTATACATTTGTTGACTGTTTAAGCAAGTGTTTCTTTTTATGAAGATTTTTTACAAAAAATAAAATCCTGAAAAAGGGGATTAGT
>NC_056725.1:433623625-433878625 GCF_019279795.1 Protopterus annectens
ATTATTTGTTTTTTCTAAAAACCCTCTTAACAAATCATACTTAAAATACTACAAAATATAATTGCATGTTATTTATACAGCTATCTTTAGATTGATCTGTGTCTTAAATCTAAAATGCATTCCAATTTTAATTCAGTAGGTCAAAGGCCAATTGACCAGCAGGCAGGTAACTGTCATTATTTACCATGGGTAAAGAAAGAGTGGCAAATAAAAAAAGAAAGAAAGAAAGAAAGAAAGAAAGAAATACAGAAAGAAATACAGAAAGAAAAAAAGAAAGAAAGAAAGAAAGAAAAATAAATCATCCACAATGTTTTAATTAGCTGATAGATGGAGTAGCATGATTGGCAAAGTATTTTTCAAATTAATTCAAAATCGATATCACTGCAATTGTAGAAGATGTGCCCAGCAAATTAATGGGTCACTAAGATATCTGAGGGGTCAGCCTGCTCAGAATATTAAAAATAATTTCCAATATGTTAAGTCATATGAAATCAAGATAACCCATTTAGAAAATGTATGAAGGGTGATGTCATTGTTGAGTTATAAAAAGGTAAATATCAACTGCATCACATAAACAACTCCAAAGTTGGCATTTTGGTATTTACTTTTTACAAGAAAAAAAAATATAATAGTCCATTGTATCCTTGAAACAAATAAAATAAGTATACACTGTATAATGTTTCATTGCCTTTGCTAATTGAAAACAAGTAAAATGTAAGTAAAAATGAAAAAAGTCATATCACTGCCATACTGCAGTGAATAAGTTATTTTTGCAATACCTTAACATTATTTTTACTTTACGTGCTTTATTTGTTATTGGGATTGTTGTTCTTTGAAGATTATTTTTCAAACAGCAGTTCTAGAATTTTTAGTTCACAGAAAAAGTCAATAGTTCTTTTTCTCCAATCACAGCAACTTCAGTCTGACATCACCATAAAATATATTTTTTTTCCTAAAACAGATGAACCATAGAGTTGATTATAACTGCTTGAGAGAGATAAAGGGACATCACCTGCACATAAAAGACATGGACATATTTGTTTTCCCCCTGACAAAAAATCCTGTTTCTATCTGCAAATCAAGATTGATAAGTTCATAGATTTGGTGATCACACTCAAAGTCGTGTTGCCATGTAGGAGTTTGATGCTTCAGGTCTGATGTTGATACATTCATTTACCCATTTAATCACTCAATTCCTTCTATAAGGTATAGATTGATTGGCTAAAATTAATTCAGATGGGAAATAAATTTCATACTTCTTCAGCTTTAAAAAATAAAAAATCATGGTGACATATTTTTGAAATTTTGAATTGTAGAAACCATTTTAACAGATGTGCTGTAGAACTGGATAAAACATGTGTGATGGTAAAACAAGTAAGACTAATGTCTGTTTCATTAAGTTTTGTTAGATCAGTTGTGCTGTAATCATTGCCAGGTTACTTCATCTGTGTGTGGATATATCTTTATTAATTTGTGAAAGCACTCAGATACAACAAGTATATACTTCTTCGCTCTCATACCTTCAAATCACAAAGAATGTACTGAATTTGCTCCATGAAAAAAATGGACTATTTTTGTTTTACAAAGTGGCAGCAGCATTTTGCATACATTTGTGTTTGAATGTGGCATGTCATGTGAGGAAAATAACTATTATTTTATTATTAGAAAATTTAAAATAGAAAATGAATAGTAGTTTTGAGATATGTAAATATTCATTATATCTATATTCATTTATATCCTATTGCATTTATGAAATTTAAGAAAGAAACTTGTTCTGTTTTTTTTAAAAAAATTTAAGGAAGTTATGAATATAGTGTAGTATGTATTCATTAAATCTATTGTATCCTCTTACATTAAGGCAGTTTTTGTTTTTTTTTCAACTTTTTTTTTCAGCACAAGCAGGATTACACCTACTGAATAAAAAAATTATTTTAATTTTGTCTTATGGAACTATTCAACATTCATTTTGCAGTGATCATGTACACAGTGTAGAAAACCATATTAAGGGAATGTTCCTGAAATTAGACTGAACGTTTTTAAGACAGAAACATGCCATAACAGTTCTCTTTCTTGTGGTGGTGGGTGGTGCATATATTATAACATATATTTTATACTGAACACTTTTTTCAAAATTTTTTTTTTTTTTTTTTTTTGTCATTTTATTTTTGCAAACTGTATAAAAGGCAGGAACTTAAGGGAAAGGCACATTATATTGCAGATGACACAGAGACCTGCAGACAGACAGATCTATGATGTGTATTAACTAGCATGAAAAGTTTGCAAAGTCAAAACAATGGTGCATGCTTGAATAGGTATATTTCGCATATAGTATTGTATTCTATTGTGGGTCAGATAATGGTGGAATTTAGAAGAACAATAACTTTTTTTGATCAGAAGGATACACCCATTGAGATATGTTGGCCTAGATAGAAATATAGTCTTACAATAGTTGGCATATCAGTAGCAACAGAATGTTTCTTGTACAATAATGCAACTAGGTCTGTAAAATAATGTTATAGGGAGACAAGAGATAATTCATGTGGTAGGAGTAAGGATGTCCCTCTTTTCCAAACAGTGCAATTGTACATTTTTTATTGAGCTTCAGTCCGGGGTCATGACACCAGGTACTAGCAAGGACTTGGCTTTCTTGCAAAATAGGGGTGACAGTGCTGAACATACAGTCATCAGCAAACTTTTTCACTCACTCTTGCCCCATGGATCACCATTGATGCATTGGACAAGTATAATAATGAGGAGAATAATGAACAGATCAATTTGGACCTCTGGTAAAAAAGTATTTCAGAAAAGTCTACCACTAACCCTTACTGTGTGAGTTCTACCTAACTACAAGTAAGATAACCAGTAGGTTGTGCAGGATTTAATATTTAAGTAGGTGTCTTTACCAATTAAACTAGAGGATTGGGTTATACCAAATGCCTTTTTTAGGTTCAGTTAAGCAGTATGTACTGACTGGGTGGATTAAGTTGCTTTCTTAAAGTTGCTTTCTTTTGACTTTGCTAAATGTATGTTCTAATCTCAGACCAGATGGTTGGATTACTTTTCCAGATTAGATGTTAAACCACGGGCCCACCTGCCTGAATTGATGGTTGCTCAGGTGGATGTAAAAGAATCAGCTGAATTTATGAAAAAGAGTATAGGGGTACTTTATCTTTATTCTGAGATACGTGTGCTTACATTAATTTTATACCATATTTTTTAATTAATTATTTACAGTCTTACATTTTTGCATTCATATTTAAAATTATTTGCAGGTTTCTAACACAAAAGAACTTAACTAAGCAGTTCTATTTCTTTTATTCTTTCATTCTTTTTTCTTTATATTTACTGCCTATCATCCACACTTAAATCCACAACTATTTTTTTTATTTTAACTATATTGTCATAGTTAATAATTCATCACATTTATCAATATCACATTTCTTTACCTTAGCATATTTCCCATATATTAGCATATTTTAATTATGCTTTTATATATTTTCAATTCATATTTATTTTTAACCTTTTCCCAAAGTTCTTTATTCATTTTGCATTCTAAAAAAATGTTCAGTTGTTTCTTCTTCTTCATCACTACAGTCAACTCATTTTCTTTAATACTCTCTTTCAATAGTTTAATAAAATTTTCTGCCAAAAGTCTTCTACTTCATAAATATTTTCAATTCTTTTGCCTGTGTTTTATTGAATTTCATATCTTCTTTTAATTCCTGCAATGGGCAAATCCCCCCCAAAAAATTCTAAAATTATATCATACAATCTTTACTTTTCCATCAACCTCACTTATGCTTAACTTCCATAATTATTTTCATATTATTTTGCTTCCATCCTGCTTTTTTCTTTTATTTTCTTCTCTGTTATTTTCCCTATACATTTTAATATTTTTCATAGAACATCTTACTTATAATTTCTTTTTATCTTTTTACCTTTCTGTACATACACCATTGATATTTTTATTCAAACCACTTTCTTCTATTTTAATATAAATTATCCTTCTTCTCACCAGGTTCAACCTTAAGCCACAAGTGAGGCTAAACAGTCTGTAATAACTCCTTTTCCATTTAATTGAGAACATTTATTCCCCATATTTTATGTACCACATAAGTATTTTTTTCTGAAATGAAAAATAACACACTTTACCATCAAACTAACTTTTTTCCAGTATTTTTGTCCATTACCTTACTATACTTTCATACTTATCATATGTTACTCTCAAAATCTCTTTTTCCTTTCCTTTTCTTGCAATGAGATCACATTTGTGTATCACGTCATTGATCTAGTGTTGAAAGATATTTTTATTAAACATGACCTCCCACTTAAAATGAGGGAGTTCTTTTTGGTTACAAAATCTAGGTTCCCAGTGATCTTTGTAATCCTCAGGATTTCTAAGTCAGTTACAGTCCCCCCATCAAGACCAGTTGTGGCACCAGCAGGCTCGAAAAAAGAGCCCTTAGCAACATTTGTTGATTATAAAAAAAACACCTTCTTAGGGACGCTTGGCACTTTTTGGAAACATTAGCTGTCACTACCTTTTTACCTAATTGTCTCTTTGTGACTGCAGATATTAAAGATTTGTTTCTGATGATTCTACATGAACAGGGACTTGATTGGTTCTATGATGTGATGGTCAGAGGTACCCAGCTTGACCATTCAGAGACTGATATGACTTTTCAATGTATGGAATGGTCCTGGTTAATAATTTTTTTTGAAGATCAATACTACAAACAACATAGAAGTGTATCCGTATGAGCAGCATCAGCTCCCATATTTGCTAACATAGTTCTATGGTATTGGGAGACCAATATTGTCTTAAATTTACCTTTCTTAAATTTGATTAAAATGTATCTAAGTTATCAGGATGACATCTTTATTCTGTGGAAGGGGTCTGTTAATGAGTTGGTAACCTTTATTAAGTACTAAAATTGTTTAACTGATTTTTTTGGTATTCACACATCAGTGGAGTAGTTTGTCTATTCATCTTTAGATGTTACTATTTCAAAGAATTTAGATTTTGGTATGAATCAAATATTTATAGAAACAACACTTTTTCCAGTGCTTACTTGCATTATCCTAGCCAGCATCCATTGTGGCAAAAAAGGAACCTAGTCAAAGAGCAGCTTATCAGGTTGAGTAGGCTAGTGCCTGAAGATAGGAGTTTTAATTGTGAATCCATCAAGATATGCAATTTATTCAAAGAATGTGGCTAACTGCAGCATATGTTAGAAGATCTAAAAAAGTCAGTTAACAAAATGAGAAATATCAAACATATTCCTCTTTGCATAATAGAGATGCTTTAGTCAATGAAACTAAATCAGATAATAATGAGAATTTATCACAGGCAGTTGTTATGAAATTTAATAAGGGTACAGGTTCATTGAAAAATATGATTAGTAATCATTGGAATAAAGTGTTTAGCACTTTAGGCATGCTGAATCAACTTGGATAGCAGCCACATTTTGTTTAAAAGAACAGAAAAATATTAAGACTTTTTTTAGAGTAATAATGTTTTAGAAGGGATGCTTACTAAAAATGCTAGCAGGAAGTGCCGTGGCACATGTAAGCAATGCAGATTTATTTTGAAAGGATCATACTTTTCTGTACCTAGATATTCCAGGTTAAATTGTATAAGAGGTAAATATAACTGCAATACAAAGGGAGTCATCCTGTCTGGCATTTTATGTTGGAAAAATCATAGGACCATTAAGGGTGAGAATATACCAGCATAGCTATGCTATTAATAAAGCTAATAATGCTAACAAACTGTATAATCATTTTGTGAATTGTAATGAATTTAGAAAATTCTCATTTCCTATTCTTGAAAAGGTACATAATTTTGTTAGAGATAGTGACTGGGAACTTTTAGTTGAGTGTAGATAGCTTCACTGGCAGCTATTGTTGAATGCCAGTGTTCCACTTGGACTTAATGATTTTATTTCTGTCAAACCAGTGTTAAAACCTAAGGCTATTTATGAGAATGTGTATATACACATAGTATTTTGTTTTTAACATTTTTTATGTTCAATATTAAGTTACATACTTTAACATATTCAAACATTATACATTTGAAAACTATTTTTAAGGTATATCTCTTTCTTACTTTTTGGCACCTTTACAGGTATTTAAAAACGAGGAAGTGATCTGTCTTTTATCTTTCTGATGAAGTTCCATATTATCAGGAATAAAAGCACTCAAACACTGAATTAAACTTTTCATTTGTGACATTGTATGTGTTATTTCATGTTTTATTTGTTACAGTCCTGTACTAAGTGTCTTTCATCTCCACAGAAAAAAATACATGCTTTAGATTGACCCTAGTATCTGACTGATCAACTCTTACTATTTACAGTTATTGCATTTGAAGTGTGTTGCGTTTTCCCATCCATAACATCCATTCTTACTCACATTTCCCAACTTCCAGTCCGAAGAATAGGTGGTCCTGTATTTTAAGAAAAACATTAACATTATTTATACTATGTATAATATTTGCAATATTTACAATGTTTATAATCTTATTAACACAATAGTATATATTAGTTATATACATATGTTTGCAAAACTTTCTTTTGTAGTTTAAACCTTTCTATAAATACACAATTAGTTTTTAAGTGATCCTCCACTCTAACTTCCATGACCAGAATCTAATCTTTTACAGTATGTCTGCCAATTCACAATTAACAGTATATATACATCACTTCTTTAACCCTTTGATTCCAAATAATTCAAAAAATATTAAATATTTTTCTATCCATTTTGTCAAGCTTATTCTTTGTTTTTATCTTTGTAAAATCCATATTCAGTCATGTCCATACCATACTTATGTCATCTGCTCCCTTTATACTATAAAAATAATTTTCTTCTCCTAATTTATTTCATAACTTTACAATTCTTTTACATTAAAAAAATATATGGTCCACACTTTCGTCTTCTTCAACACACTTATTGCATACTCTTTAATTGCTTTTTTCCACTAAGGAATCTTAGCTTTCACTGAGAATTTCTTTATAGCAAGTCTCCCCAAAAAATCTTGACATTCAACAATACTTTTACAGCTCTCATTTCTATCTTTTATGGCTTTAGATTTGGTTTCAAATTATTATAAATATTTCCCCATTACACTTTTGTACCATGCTTTAATATAATTTTCTAAATTTACCATATTTATTTTCTACTTTATGACACTTTTCTTGATAAGCCCTTATCTCCTCATTTTTTCATTCTCTTTCTCTTTTGTACCTTTTCACCACATCCACTTCTTTACTGTATTTATATTTTACTAATTTAGTTATTAAATTGCCATTATTATCCCTTATCCACATGAGCACTTTATACAGATTTAAAGATGTTGCATGTTCAATAGGGTTAATTAACCCCAACCTCACTTCTTCTTTTCCTACATATGAAATTCATTTCTTTACAGATTTCATCCTAGACCACCATATAAAACAAAGTATAATATTCAAAATTTATTTTGCCTGTAGTGCTGGCATATTAAATACCCAGCAAAATATGCTAATTTTCATAGAACCACTGAATTTAACAAATGAACTTTTTTTCTTAAATGACAAGCTAAATGTCTTCCAAAAATCACACATATGTTTGATTTTCTTACAACATTCTTCCATTGCAAATCTAAAATCGTCTGCCTTCTAAATCAAATCCCTAATAATTATTGCATATTAAAATCAATTTCTCTTATATTGCCCTCATATCCAAATTCTTTACATTTCTCCTTATTCAAATTCATACCTATTATTTGTAAACTATTATTAAAGTACAATATTAACTCATTCAAACCAAATGCCTAGATATTAATATAATTTAATTGACATAAGATAACAGGATAAGGGTCTCAGTTTCTTCTCTCATTACATATCTTACATATTTCATATCCTGATTAAGGCTACTTGTTATTACATTCATTACTAATGCAAATATTATGCAACTAAAAAGGCATCCTTGTCACTTAATGTGTATTCCTTCACTTAGCCACCCATTGATCAATACTTTTTACTTTATTTTATGTATAAGATGCAATGTATACTTTTTTATTTTTATACATATTATACTAATTAAATATATCCCATAGAATTCCATGTTGTATAAAATCAAAAGCTTTACTGAAATCACCAACCACAACTAAGAGTTTATCATGTCTCTTTAATATGTCATCCACTAATTCTCTAAACACCATTAAAAGTTCTTGGCCTCTTTTACATTTAATACTATATAAGGTGTCCTGAAAGAGATGTAAACGTTTACCTTCCATCCTTTTTTGTATGATCTTCATAAAGATTTTATCATCCATGTTATTCAGTACTATAGACCTCCGATTCTAAATATATTTTCTATCACCCTTTTTACATACAAATTTAAATACCCTACTACACAGTTCCTTATAAGAAAAAAAAAACATATCTAACCACTCATTTACCACTTTTATAAAGCAATTATTTTGTACTATTGTCAAATTCTTATACATCATGTAGTCAATCCCATCTGGTCCTGCTGCAGTTTCTAAATTTATTTTCTTTTAATATTTTGTCCAATTATTCTGTTTTTATTCTTTTTTCCAAATGCCTCTAATCTTGATCTGATAATGATTTCACCTACAATATCATCTTTTGTTCCATCTTCTTATCTCTAAACATTTCTTGAACATAATCCACTACTATTTTCATTATATTTTTATCTCTCAGTATTAAACATTTTTCATCCTTCAGTTCCCTAAATATTATGTCATATTTCATTATTTTACAAAGATATGGTGCTACCTCTTATTTTTTTCTTTTCCCGAAGAACATGTCTATGAATAATACATTTTTTTTCCTTTTTCTTGATTTATCATATATCTCTTTCATTGATAAAATGTGTATAATTATTTTCTTCTAGATTATCACATTTTTTTCACTTATCATGCAATATTGTTTTCCTTTTTTCCTTTTTTTCTTGCAAGTAATTTTTTTATATTTATTCTTAAAAGAAACCAACCATTCTGAGCAATTTTTATGTAATTATCTCATATTGATATGATCTTCTAATAAATCTAAGTGCATTTTGCTCATTTTCCTTCCTATTCATTGTTGGTTAACTTTTACCTATATTAATAAAATCTTCATTATATTTTCTCTCTCTCTAAATAGCTCTATGATCTGAAAAAAAAAACTGTTTCCACTGCATCTTCCATAATCTGTATTCCTTCAGATATCAAAAATAATCTATCTCTGTTCTAAATCACCTACTATATGCCCAATCATTGTAATTCAAAATGCTCAATTTATCACATCTCATAATTTCCATAGCTTTGTTTATGTCGCCACCTTCTTTTTCATTATTTTCCTTAAATCACAATTAACATCTCCTACCATGATAATTTCCATATTTAGAAACATATAACTTAGAATATGATTAAACATATTTTCCCTTTTGCTGTTTGTAACATTAACATACACTGCAATTAAATAGCACACCTTCTGTTCCTATCTTACAGAATCATAGGATCATGGGAAATTACCAGACTATTGACCCAGAGATCATTTTAAGCCTAGCCTAATGGCACAATTAGCAGTAAAAATAGTACTGGCTAGCTCTCAAGATGTGCAAATTATAGATTAAAGACATCTATAGTTTGTCTGTCACTTGTTTTTCGAAGTACTAAGTACATATGGAAATATTGCTTATTTTCATAATTACGAACAAACAACCAGCAATATTTCCAGTATAGAGTGATATAAACCAGCATTTCAAGTGAATTGTTCTGTCTCCAACATTGATGTTTCATACCATATACCTCAATAAAATGTAGATCTCTCAGTTATGCATATATGAATGTAAATATGGAAATATGAATAGTAAGTGGCAACAAAAATTAAGTTTTTTAACTGCATGACATCCTAGACTAACAACCTTAATGTCACTTTGTTAATAACTCATGCCTTTGTAATACTATAATATATGTAATATTATTAGCTGGCAAGTCATTTAGTTAAATAGCCAGACCCAAAAGAGTTCTAGATGTCATAAAGAAGTATGGGTCCAGACTGAATGTATACAAAAAGGAATTATAGGCTTGGATAAGTTAAAATTTACTATAGGGGAGCTGACATATAAACACATATGCAAGTTCCAAATACAGTTTTTCAGGGGAATTTTGCTGTTACAGTCTTGCATCATACATGGTTTGCAATGGAGGGACTATATATCCTCTATTCAAAATCCAGAGACAGTTGCATATGTTTTCATTATACCCGAAAGAATATATATATATATATATATATATATATATATATATATATATATATATATAGCAGGTGATCTCATCCACAATTTAAAAGTAATATTTCAGACACTTTTTGGTATGTCATTGGGGTATTACTTCTGACTTCAAGTAGAAATCTGTTTGACCACTGCTGAACAGGCAGGATGAATATACTAGCCAGACTATAAACCTTGGCAAGTTCTCATTGCACAGGAATTAAAATATAATAAACATAATTTCTGTTACAGCAAATAAGTTAGGCCTTAATTATGTATTGATAAAATGATTGCACTTTCCTGTAAATCAGTTATGAAATGCAACAAAATCCTCTGGGGCAGAATGTTTCTAGATTGATACCTTATCTGAATACCCTACTTGTTATTAATAACTGTCATGGGGGAGTTAAAATATGACTTGTTATACATTGGTAGAAAATGTTATGTTTCAGAAGACTTTTGGGGGGGACTTAATAAAGCCTATATGTTTTGGGTTTTGTGTGTGTGTGTGTGTGTGTGTGTGTGTGTGTGTGTGTGTGTGTGTGTGTGTGTGTGTGTGTGTATGTGTAGAGGCATCGTGCCTTGCTGCTACCATGGGTGTGAACATTTTTATATTCAGTAAATGCTGCTGACTGGCTTGCATGAGCTCTCCAACACAGAAACCTCCATGACATGCAAATCACCTCATAAGCAGGTGAATCTCATGCAAATGAGGCAGGTTGATTGATTCATACAGACCCCATGTCAGTGTCCATAGTGTACACAGAAAAATTCCATGTACAGGAATATAGACAGACAAAATGGGCTGTAAAAATGTAGATAGAGGGACAGAAATGGCATACCACATACAGATATGAGGGAAAACTATCCTCTGTGTGCCTGAAAATTAAAGTAAATAAGTTAAATTAAATTTATTTTTTTAATAATCTGGGCATGTTTGCCCAGTGTGCCACAGTGCACAAACATGCTTTATAAAAAAAAAATAAAACAAATGGAAAAACAAAATTAATATGATGTAGCTGAAATGTATGGACCCTGCATGGAGTATCTGCAATGGTGCATTGGTGCTGTTGCTAATGTGGTAGGGCTTTAAAGTGTGTAGTTTCCAGACTGTGAGCATGGATCCCTATGCAGATGAGGTGGAGCTACTGAATAGCACAAAGGTATGATCATTTCCACATACCCCCGTCATGTAGGCAGAGAACCATGTTGTTGTTTACATAGTAGGTAGCTGGCATCAGAGGAGAGTGTTTCCAATGAATTCTATGCTTATTGCATCATGTTTGTGTGGAGCACCGCAGTGCTGAGTATATCCTTGCAGGGTATGTGTGCACTCATTTATAAACTTTGTTTAGCAAAGAGGATCGAGTTTCAGTGTGTTTGCGCAATGCACTGCTATGCTGAGACGTGAAGTCTGTGGAGGTGTGTACTTTGACTGCTAAGCTTTGTTTACCTATGGGGTGTGTGTTTGAGTGCCACACCACAGTGCTAATTGTAACTAAAACCCAGTGACATATTAATTAGTTTTGACCTCTGTTTAACTTAAACTAGGACCATTAAATTATGTTAATAATATACTAGGCAGGTGGAATGCATCATAGATATTACAAAGTCAGCATCTACAGCACAGCACTATAAAGTATGCTTACACCTTACAATCTGATTATCCCCCCATACTCTACACCATTGGAGTACAGACTTAGGAATTTTAACTGAGAGAATGCTAGGGGCTGCTGCAGGTCTGCTACATCTGTATTTGCTAGATGCTGAAGTCAGTGCTGCTGCTACTTCTGCTGTTTCCAATAGACCTTGACAGAGGAGGAGAAGAGTGTTCAGGCCCAAGGCAAACTTCCAGGGGCTACATGAGCTGGAGATTGTAGAGTGCTACAGGGTGGACAGGGACATACTACAAGAACTCACTAGCTCTGCTGCCATCAACTCAGACCCTGAGCCAACAGAGGGGCACCCATCCCAGTGGAAACCAACGTATGTGTAGCCCTTAGGATACTAGCTATTGGTGCTATCCAAAGAACAGGTACTTTCCAAAGATCAATTGGGGACATGATGGGGGTCTCAAATGTATCTGCTTCCAGGGTACTCCACCAGTTCCTGGATGCCATGCTATCACATGCCAGTGATCACATTTATTTTCCCCTCAGCCCTGAGGCAAGAGCCAGCAATATGCAACACGTCTACTGTATAACACACTACCCTGAGGTACTGGGTCCCATAGATTGCACTCATATACACATAAAGTCACCACCAGGTGAAGCAAGTCAAATCTGCATTAACCATAAGGGGTACCACTCCATCAATTGCCAGGTCATGTGCAATGCCCAGGGCATTATTATGAATGTGTGTGCTGGCAGCCATGGCAGTTATTGTGACTCTTATATCTGACACACATCATAGCTTTACCAGATGTTTGCTATGGGGGACACCCCACATGGCCAATTACTGGGGGATGCTGGCTACGCACTGGAACCCTGGAGGATGACACCCATCAAAAATGCACACGCACCCACTGAAGAAAACCATAATGAAACACATGCACAAACTTGGAACATCATAGAACATGTTTTGGGCTTCTGAAGTCATGGTTTCAATGCCTCAATATATCTGGTGAAGTTCTGCAGTAGTCTCCAGCCACATGTGCCCATATGTTCACAGTATGTGCCATGCTGCACAATATGATCCTGCGGAGACAGCTGCAGCAGGATCAGCAAAGGAAAGGGATACACAACACCCCACCAATGCCTACGTCAACACAGCCACACTCACAGGAAGACTCGGAAGAGAAACCCCCTGATGATGCATGTCTCTCTAGGCAGACAAAGGAATGCCCAATATGCCCCGGCTTTGGCTAAGAGACAATTCACTGACAACCTAAGGCCCTAGGGACTAACAACTTACTCCTACTCACATACATATAGTGAAATTGTTGATGCCAGACAACCCACACAGCCTATACCTAGCCATGTATTGGCTGTGTACTGCTTGCATCACACAGAGTCAACCTTGAACTACAGTCCTGTCAACTGGTGCATTTGTAAGGTAAGTTTCTAACCTACACACTACTTGTAAGGGTTACTATAATATGGTATCATATGCATGGATCTGTTGCATTTATGCAAGGAAATATAGTTGGCTATGTGGACAGAAGTAACATTCACATGGGACTACAGGTACCCAGTCCAATAGTATGTGTTCCCTAATAATCAATAGGCCTTATGGTTGGAATATGCATTACATCTGTCAAGAGAGTTGTTAAACAGTTGGGTCACATGATATTTGGATTACTGCCTATCCCAGCAGATCATGTGCTGTTGTTCCCCCCACACCCAACACAACACTGTTTCCATATAACTGCTTTACAGTAAGTCAGCAATGGTATATCTGCAGATCAGGCAATCCCAGGGTTGTAACATAAAACTAGATCACACTCTGTCTGGTAGCCTGTGTAGCTCAGTGGACTAAGGGAGTTAGCATGTGAGATGGTGCTCATGCTTCTAAACTGTAAGAAGGCACATCTTTTTCATGTGAGGCATTATTATGTTGGTATTTTCACAGACTGTCAGTCTAGGTGTAGTGTGGTGCAACATTATGAACCTCAGTCACATATTAAGTACAGCAGACAGCTAGGGAATACCATGGACATTTTGAGTAACATACAAGCATACTGCAGAAACAGTCAATGTCAGTGTCGGTAACATACCTCTCAACATCTTAGTACAAGAAATATGTTCAAAGCCCAACAAAATGGGAGAACCAAGGCCCACAAATAGGTGCATATGTTAAATACTGCTCTCATAAACATAAACAGTTGTTAAAAGTAACAGAGGGTGTGTTGTAACACAATTTTCTGAAGGATTTGAAGTCAGAGACTCAAATGTATGTTACTATTTAGTGACTTCAATCCTAAATTCAACCAAGTAATTTGCCAGGAAATGAGAAGTTAGGTACCTACCATAACATTCCATGTTAGTTGTTTTCTTCTCGCCTTCTTTCTTGCTGGTTGGGTTCGGAGCCGATCCTCGGCTCCGACTCGGCCAATACTAAAGCTCGAGAGCTATTTCCACCGGCTCGAGGCTCTCCTATATCCCACAATGCTAGGCAGTAACTACTGAGATCTCGTTTGATAGCTAAAACTATAGCAGTTCTAGTCTCCATAGGATGGAGAAGAGAGAAAAAAAAAAACACCTCTATATAAACCTGTAAGTAAGCTACCACAAACAGAAAAAGGGAGAATAGAGGTGGTAGAACATGTGGGAAGGAAGCCCCAATGGGAGATCCCAAAAAATCCTATCGGTCTGTCCAGGCTGGGGGGAAGGAGGGTGGGACGCAAGAAAGAAGGTGAGATGAAGACAACTAACATGGAACGTTATGGTAGGTACATAACTTCTCAATGTTAAGTTGTCAATCTCGCCTTCATTCTTGCTGGATGGGACCGCATCCCTAGCACCTTACCCCGGGTGGCTTATCGGAACAGACTCTTGAGAACAGTGGAACCAAAGTTGGCACGGTTTCTGGAAGCCATATCCAATTTGTAATGTGAGATAAAGGTATGAGGTGAAGCCCATGTGGCTGCTGCACAGATGGAATCTATTGGTAGCCTGTCCTGAAAAGCTACAGATGTAGCTAATGCCCTGGTTGAATGAGCTCTAGGTCTTGAAGGCAGCTTTTGATGTCTGATTTCATAGATGAAGGTAATAATAGAGGTAAGCCATCTCGAAAGGGACACTTTAGAAACTGGAAGGCCCATTTTCCCTTCCGCATAAGACAGGAAGAGCTTGTCAGATTTCCTGAACTGTTTAGTCCTGTCTAAATAATATCGAAGTTGGCGATGAACATCTAGAAAATGTAACTTTTGTTCCGACCTGTTGGAATAATCAGGGAAGAAGACAGGGAGATCGATAGTCTGGTTTAGATTTGCCTCAGAGGAAACCTTAGGCAAGAAGGACGGATTAGTCCAGAGGGACACCCTGTCTTTATGGAAAACTAAGTATGGAGGACGACTGCGTAGAGCATGAAGTTCAGATACCCTTCTAGCTGATGTTATGGCTACTAGAAAAAGGGTTTTCCATGAGAGCAACTTGAGAGGGCATGAAGCCGCAGGTTTGAAGGGGGGGGAATCAAGGACGCTAGGACCAAATTCAAGTCCCACTTAGGTGGGGGATCTTTGATTGGGGGCTTGAGCAAAAACATACCTCTTAGAAAGGCTTTGCAAAGTTTATGGGACATGATACTGGAGGGGTTGCCAACTGGGAGTTCATTTTGTCTTGGAATCCCTCAGCTGTTGGATCCTGCATAGCATCACCCATATCTTTGAGTAAATCCCTCTGGAGATGGGTGAAGTGACACAAGTAGTTTAGCGACCGCATAGCAAAGGTCGCTGAGGAAAACATCCACTTACCATACCTGTCCATGGTCCTATACTCCTTATTAGGAGGATGGACAGGTACCAAAGGATCGGCTAATTCCTTCTTAGTGGCTGCGGCCACCACCATGGCATCAACAGAAATGCCTTTAGATAAGAACTGTTTCTCTTTCGGGGCTGTAATAAATTTAGATGGCCTCCTTGGGGTAGGTTCCACCGAATCAGGGGCCGTCAAAGCCTTCCTTGCCACCATTTCCATGAGGGGGTCAATGGGAGGAGACACCCAGGAAATGGAAGGGCGAGAGCCAAATGCCTCAAGGTAGACCGACTCGTCCTCTGAAGGGTTAAGGGCAGGCCAGTTCCCCCTCTGTTTAAGGATTTCAAGGATGTCAGCAAAAGAGACATCCTCAGAGGGGAACCCTCAGATTCCTCCAAGTCGGTGTCCGAGGTGATAGACTCAGGGGAGTCAATGTGCTTCCTCTTGCACTGTCTCTTCCGAGGGGGTTCCCCTGCCAGATCAGGAGAAGTCTCGGAAGAAGAGGATATTCCCAATGGGGAAATCTGACGGGTTGGCTCTCTACGGTCTGGTACGAGGGGGTGGGTAGAAACCACCGCAGGCACTGAAGAGGGAGAAGCTGACAGAGCCGACCGTGGGGTAGACATGGGGTCTAATACGCTACGCATGACCTCGAAGGTGCCCCTAACAGCCAGGGCCAAAGGTCCCCACTCCGAGGAGACAAGGACCCCCCCAGCACCGACAGGGACGGCTCCGAAGCCGATGTCGGAGCCGAACTCACCAGTGCCGATGCTCCAAGAGGGAGAACGGGGGTCAGACAAGGGTCCAATGCCACTCGCCCCCTCGGAGCCGACGAGGGAAGCCCGGCACCGAGATCCCTCCAAAGAGGAAATCGGAGCAGACGACGGAACCGAAAGGGAGGGTATCGGCTCCGACACACCGACAGCCATGGCTCCGACGAGCCCCGGCTCTGAACTCAAAGGAGTCGGAGGAGGAACAGAAGAAGGGATGGGAATAGCCACTGACTGTTGAGTAGGGCTATGCAGCATCTGGGCCAGTGCCTCGGACTTGAGAAGTCTACTCACCACCCTCTGTAAGTCATGGTCGGACAGCCTGGAGGACCGAGAGGAATGGGACCTGTGGCTCCACTCTGACAGAAGAGGGGATCCCGGGGCCGAGTAGATGGAGCCGATGGAAGGGGACCTCGACCTCTTCTTAGAAGGTGGCTCCGATAAAACTATCGGAGCCAACTGAGTCTTAGCACCCTCGGCTCCAGCCGGAGCCGAGGTAACGGTTTGAGTCTTCGAAACATCGACCCCAGCCGAAGCCGATGTCGAAGTAGTCTTAATGCTCCCAGGGGATGGCTCTGTAGCTGGAGCCGACAGACTGGAAGTCTTTGAAGGCTTCCCCTATGCAGACTGGGTCGGGGAGCTTCAGGCTTTAATAAGCCTCGAAGAATAAGTTTATTTTTGTGTTCCTGCTGGACTCTCGGGATGAATGCATGGCAAACAGCACAGGAGTCCTGCAGGTGCAAAGGTCCCAGGCAATATACACAAGAAGTGTAACCATCTGTCAGAGACATTTTCTGACAGCATGAGTCACACTTCTTGAAGCCTGAGACCTTGGAGTCTTTCGACATTCCAGAAAAGTGACTGTATACACAAAAAAAAAGACACAGACACAAAACAGACACACCCTTTAACCAAAAAGGAAAAAAAAACAATCACACTTAATGACAAAGGAAAAAAAGAAGGGAGTGGGCCAAAGGCCTAGAACTTAAAAGGGAATAAAAACAAGGGAGGACCCGATTTAAACTAAAAGGAAACCCAGTACTATAAAAACTGACTAAACAAAAAGGATAGGGGTAGTTATTTTAATTTTCTGACTAGAAAATCTCACTAACCTGCCAGAGCTGGTAGAAGAAAGCACCTTGTAGCTAAGTGGCAAACGAGATCTGAGTAGTTACCACCTAGCATTGTGGGATATAGGGGAGCCTCGAGCCGGTGAAAATAGCTCTCGAGCTTTAGTATTGGCCGAGTCGGAGCCGAGGATCGGCTCCGAACCCATGCAGCAAGAATGAAGGCGAGATTGACAACTTAACATCCACAAATTTTATGAGGAAAAGACCATAAGCCAAAATCTGGACATTCTGTGAAACTCTGGACAGTTGAGAGGTGTAGTCTGTAACACACAAAATCCCAGTCTGCAGTACATGTAAGTGTGGCCTGGAGTCACTGTATAAGTATGACAGTCACACTGCTCATGCCCAAACACTTAATTAAAATGAGCGCAATTCTGTTGCCCCATCATCAGACTGACCTGTTATGTATAGACATGTCTATACATACAGACATATACGTATACATATCCGTCTGTCACTATCTCTCTTTCACATACATCGCTATATAGTGTCAAATAGATATATACCGATATATATATATATATATATATATATATATATATATATATATATGTGTGTGTGTGTGTGTGTGTGTGTATATGTATATATATATATATATATATATATATATATATATATGTGTGTGTGTGTGTGTGTGTGTGTGTGTGTGTGTGTGTGTGTGTGTGTGTATATATATATATATATATATATATATATATATATATATATATATATATATATATATATATATATATATATATATGTATCACATTGATACATACACTATTCCCATATATCTACATAACACATGCACATATCATAGACACACATAGCTACATTTATATATACATTCCTGTTAATTTCAGAAATATGTGTGTGAATGTCTGTATTCTCCTACATACTTTAATAATGGTGAGTAAATCTGCACTCTCACACATCCATAGTGTTGCTTTAAGGATCCGAACTAAGGGCGCAACTGTACATAATCTGATTACCTACAGACCCCTGTGCCTGCTGGATGTCACCACATAATGTATAATGTTGCCAACAGACGCATGGACAGAGCACATTGTTCTTGTCCACAGGTTTGCCCATCTAACTGCAAGCAACCACATATGGACGTACTAGTAAATGTACATGGACTATTCACCTGCAATGGCTATGCACTTTTTGGCCCTGTAACTTGCTGCTGGCTTCCACATTACCCTCTTCTACAAGGCCTGATGATGTCAACTACCTTAAGACCACCAACTGACAGTGTAGTATCAGGACTTAAGCTGTGGTGTAAGCAAAAAAATATTGTGATCTATAGTGAATAAGTCTAAATAAGTAGGGGTTCTAATCTCACTGCAGACTATGTGGTGAGTGTGTATGTATACAAATGCCATGCCCTCATGGGCTATCCATCTGCGATGGTTATGGTCATTTTGGCTTGCTGCTGGCTTCCATACTGCCATCTTCTACAAGGTCTGATGATGTTGCTATCTTAAGACTACCACCTGACAGTGTAGTCTCAGGACTTAAGCTATGGCATGTGTGATAAATACTGCATCATGTACTGTGATCTGTAGTGTGTACCATTGCACAAGTTAGTTTTCTCATCTATTTACAACCAACTTGCACTATGTGTGTGCCTTGGCATGTCCTGTATACAGTGACTGCAAGTGGTGCTAGCCTCACTGTAGCCATGGTTGTGTGTGAGCTGTTAGAGCATTTTACATCAAGTTATGGAACCATAGGATGTTTGAAATTCACTGACATAATGGTCATACAGCCCTCACAATCATAGACATCTTTATACTCATAGATACAGGATTAGCACATATTACCCCAGTCCATCAGGGACACAGGCAGATGCCTTGTGTTCAGAAAATGGTTGCCCAGCCATTCATCCAGATGGCATGTGGTGAGGTGCACTGAGGTGCTCTGTGTGCCATTAGGCAGGGTTCTATTTCAAGAGTGTGTTTAAATCTACTAGACAAATATTTCTCACAAGCATGTAGTACCAACATCACATATGAGGCTAATGTCCTTACAGTGGGTTATCTACCTACTATGTCTCCTACAGATAGGCAGCATATGTAATAAGCAGGGTCACACATTGCCCTGTATGCATGGCACAGATCACCTCTGCATAGTCTATATGCCACAACTGACAATGACACTTATTGCAGGCTATCCCCATTGAACACATACTGGAGACATGAAGTGGCCTTGTAAGGGACCATGCTGTTGTGTGCAATTACTAGTACTGCTGCCAAATGGCCATTGAACACAGATATTGGCATGTTGAGAGAAGAGTACTTGAAGGTTATGAGCATGTCACTTACAGGTGACTGTGGCCTCAGCTATGCCATATGATTCCTGCCATACCACTGTAGTGACAGGATGATCTGGATCACATTAACTGTAAGCCTGTGTGGCCAGGTCTGTGTGCCCAGTTCATTCACCCCTGACTATATACATTACATGTTGTGGCTGATGTGCTACTTACCAGGTACATATGTCTAACTGATGGAACTGATACTACATATATATTTGGATGGAGTTTATGGTCATTACAATGTCAACAAGCATGTGTTCACAATACCCCCTTGCAGGATAGTGACATACCACAGACAGTCTATGAGTGCTCACAATTTGCAGGCATCAGCCAACATTGTTTGCCACAGTCAGTCAGTAGTCACATGTATTGTGGTTGAAAATATCCCAAGTAGCAGAGGACCCAGGACTGCACCCTGTTGAGCACTGCTGCTGACAGATCAGCTGTTGAAGGCAGATATCCCTATGGTGCATATGTGTGCAACCAACTGGCCACTTAGTGACCCCTACAATTATAGTATCATAGATGCCTAAGTGGGTGCTCTGAAAATGTTGCCTGAGCAGGGGATATAGTCAGATGGATTGGCTGAGTCTAGGAGGTTGTGTGCCCTGATGTACCTTCACCCAGGTCTATAGTCACTGCCTCAGAAATGTCCACCACGTGTAACAGTCATGCTCCCCTTGTCACACATCCAAACTGTGTACAGTCAATTGTATGTAGAACACATATATGTGTGCTGATCAGCTCCATCTACAGATATGGCTACTTAGACAAAGAGTTGTACAGTTATGTCAGTCAGTAGATGCACCACCTCTGTGCAAGAGTATAACAGTTGCCGTTGTCCACTCAGCTGGTGTGCAACCAGTAGTGTCAGTATGATTGCAAGGGTGTCCCAATAGTGTTAGTACTCCTTGTCAGGTCACATGTGGGATGCAGCCTGGAATGTTAGCAGGTGTGACATATGCTGTGTATCCTCCAATGAGAGACCAGTTACAAACTGCTCTATAAATATGGAAATTATTGAACAGGTTGTAGGAATGTCATTGGTTACATGTAGAGGGAATAAGGGAGTGGAGTTGACATAGAAAGTGTGAGTGTACAGGTCAGGTATCAGCCCCACCACCCCCACCTGTGCCTCACTGTGGCTACCATCATCATCACAGTCCAAAGAGACACTGACATCAGGTTGTGTAAGGGACAGAAACCAACCCCCCCCACAGTCACCTATGATAAGAAAGAAAAAAGTGGTACATGAATACCTGTACTATTGTGTATGAAAAATCCACCAATAGTCATAATAACAAAGACACACAAAATAGACTTCCTCAGAACAAAATACACATTCAGCTGAAGACCTTTATAACAATCACAAGTAAATCAGGTAAAACATTACCAGTACAATTTATGTTTTAATTAAGCAATATGACATTATACTTGATAAATAGACACATAAAAACCCAGTGCACCTGTCTTAACAAGTATGTTGAAATACATGTCTCACTGCCTAATTTAATGTCCTTTCAACCTTTTGTGTTTTAAAAGGCATTTTAGAGTAAATGCTTCATTTAAACCAGGAGGCTTATCTTTTTTTTTACCTGTCACTGCTAAAGTGTATTTATTTATTCAACTGCACTCCTGTGATTACCCCCTCTAAGATCCTTATTCGCCTGTTCCAGAATGGAAAATAAAAACATTCTACCCTATTTACACATAACATTATGTTTAAATAGGGCATTATGCTAGCCCTTAACTTTAATAGAATATAAATGTTCCTCAGCAAAACAGTGTCATGCTTACCAGGAGCAGGACCATGTCCTTGGCCACTACCTGATGGACCTGTGAAAAGTTGAGGGTGAGGTAATGGCAGTACCAATGCATGTTGCAGCACAACAAGGTAATACATCCATATATCTCACATTAATAGTGCCTACTGTGTTACTTGTTGTATTGGTCACATTCTGAGTATGAGAGTACAACTGAGGTAAAACCCTCCCCCCAAAGACCTAAAACCTGACATACTCGTAAAGGTATGTGCAGCTTGACACACTAACCGCTACAGTATTACAGTTCTGATCATAGAAAGCCTACCTGCACACTCATCTGCTGTGGAAGCTGTGGCATCCATCTTGATGATGATTGGTGTGATGGATGCCTGGGAGCTGTTGTGTGTGCCTAGGTTCACCAGGAATTCCTCAGTGGCCATGAGTGGTTGGTGCACTGCAGGCCCTCCACCACTGACAACACTATTCCTGGCTACATTTGCTGCCCTTTGTTGTGCAACATTGATAATGTCTGTTGCATGGTGTTGAACTTGCTCATATGTCCTGCCTAATAGCCCATGTCATTCACATCATGGACAAGGTCTGCCCACAATGCAACCCACTGTTCCCTGTTTTGCCTTCCCCTGGACAGTAGGATGTGATGATGATGCCTTAGTTCTTCAAGTATAATTTCATTTTTTACATCAGAGAAGGGTGCATGGTATCTTCAATACATGATTCCTGAAATACACAAGAAGGGGATCACATTGCAGAATCACATAAGTAGAAGAAAACTATGTAGAGATACAGCAAGGACAACATGCCTGGCATTGTCCACTGCTTGCTCAAACATGTCATACTCTGCAGTCTTCAAACATACTAAGATTATGGATACAACTAAGATAGTATCAATAGTCATGTATTCCTCTGTGTGCCATGACAGTTAATCCTGTATGATCATACACCCAACAGTCAGGTTTACTGTGGTGTGTCCCCTAATAATATGTCATAGGAACACTGCCACACAATTAGTAGTGTGCTATTATAACCACTACAAAGGGACAGTCCAATGTGACCAGTGTGCCACAATCATAACAGATGCGCCCTTGATGTATTGTACATCCTGTGTTGGTGAATGACAGCAGGAGATCAATGATATGCCATTATCACAGGTATATGACAGGCTTAATGCTCTATTCCCTATTGCCCATATATCTATTCACCCATCTGCATCCTGTTCTACACAAAATCAGTTACATACCTGAAGGATTGCAGTACTCTGTTGAAATGTGGTAGTAAAGTTTTCACAAAGGTGTGCTTTGTGTGACGAAAGTCTCATACAGACTGGTTCCCCTTAGCTAGCTGCTTGCCTTTTAAACATGCTTCTCATCAGCAGGTGATTGTCTCTAAACCAATCTGTGGGTTTGACGTCCTAATTGCACCCAACACAGCTGATTTGTACTATTATCAGCCAAAGATATGCAACCATTGTACAATATATAAGGCCTTCATGTAGGTTTGGGCTCCATTTCTGATATGTTGTGCTGGACATTACTGAGGTAAGGAGACTACATCAACACAGAAGGTGGGTCTGTAGCAGAACCATTACCACGGGAGATGTGTGTTACAGGGTGCAGCAGGTGCAGCAGGTAATAAACACAGGCAGAGAGTGTGAACACTTTGGAGGACAACAAGCTGTAGCAGTAACTGTGGGAGCTGTGCCAGCCTTGTTGTAGAGTCAGAGCCAGAGTGAGGCTACTCTTTCCATTCCAAATAAAGCTTGTGTTTAAGGTAAATATGTTAGGCAATGGTATCACTAATAGAGTACTAGGCAACCCGTTGTTGTGTCCTTGGGTAAGATGGGGTATAAATATAAGAATATGTCCACCATTTGGGCAACTGCCAGGCCATGTGTTACTGTCTCTTAGTAATTTGCAGCATGTATATAGGCAGCCCGTGTTACAAGCAGGGACTTCCAATGATAACTTTGGAAGGATTGTGTGGTGCACTGTGATATTACTCGCCCTCATTTGCAGTACCTGCAATGATGTTCTATGTGAATGCATATTAATGCATAACGTGACACTTTATGCACATATAAGTTTGCTATAGGGATATGTGAAGTGTGTTCCTACCTGCAGGCCTGTGACTTCCATCAGTGAAAAGCTGACATGTCATTTGAAATGCATTGTGTAGATAAAGAGTGCCTGACTCAGTTATTAATTGCTGCCTTAACAATACTGTACATTCAGTTCTACACACCACTGGATTTGAACCCAGGACTGTGTGTACATATAAGTTTTGCTATAGGGATATGTGAAGTGTGTTCCTACCTGCAGGCCTGTGACTTCCATCAGTAAAAAGCTGACATGTCATTTGAAATGCATTGTGTGGATAATGAGTGCATGACTCAGTTATTAATTTCTGCCTTCACAATACTGTACATTCAGTTCTACACACCACTGGATTTGAACCCAGGATTGTGTGTGGCACCATTTGTAATGCAATGAACAGACTGAGCTACTGTGTCACTGCTGCAGCAGGTGTATTAGCAAGATATATGTGCACACATACAGGTTGTGACATAAAGTTTTTACATCCAGCAGTATGTGAGTGGATTTATATGGATGTATGTGTGCACCAGGGTCCCAGCTGAACATGTATTTTGCCATTAATGCCTTAGCTGGTGTCCTTCTACATGTTGCTGCTGAAGGGCACATTTACCTGTTATCAAAGGCCTCACTTACATCCATTATGCTGTCTTTGGATTTCTAGTGGTGTACTATTGCACCAGAGTCCAAGGTACTCTTCCATTTTTAATTTTTTTACGTTAATTACATTTTAATCAAGTTTGGCACAGTGCAGAACGCAGCTTCTCTGAAACATGCTTAATGACTGTAACTGGCAATTACTATGTTTTCTTTAAACCACCTATTTTAAGTAAGAGTTGTGTGGTGTGGCAGGTTAATGCAGTGGTCTGCAGGCATGATGGTCTTGGGTTTGAAATATGGGGCTGGTGTTTTTTCTGTAAGTGTGTTTTACAAGTTTAACAACACTTATAGTGAATATAGCTCTATTTAGCTGAGCTTAGCGAAGCTGGGAGATGTGGCATGCTGCCCAGCAATGTACTAAAAAATGAAAAGAAAAATGGGGAGATAGGAAAGTGGCGAAATGGGA
The DNA here is from genome assembly GCF_019279795.1 of Protopterus annectens. Taxonomy (NCBI): domain Eukaryota; kingdom Metazoa; phylum Chordata; order Ceratodontiformes; family Protopteridae; genus Protopterus; species Protopterus annectens. The sequence goes on from NC_056725.1 coordinate 433,648,442, forward strand.
TGCAAGCAGGGGGAAAAACATAGTGAAAGGCAGATAGGATATGCAGGAAGGGTGTAGTAAAGAACCATAGCGATCCATTTCTTGTACAGCAACAACTATGCACTTTCACAGAACTTGTACATGACTTTGAACTCTCAACTCCAGAGAGAGGGGTGAGAACAACATAACTGTGTTGTCAAGCCAATTGAACCAAATTACTTTTGTCCAGTGGACATGTGTACAAAATGGAGAGCTATATATGGGATGATGTTTTTTTTAGGGGGGGACAGGTGCCGTTTTTTTTTTTTAATGTGAGAGAGGAATGTAGGAGAAGGGACATAGGTACATGTGACGGAGTTAAGTTGGGCATGTGTGGATGCATTTGCAAACAGAAAAGACAGCAGACAGGACTGTATATGGCACATGAGGGGATGAACACCTTGGATAAGGAGGGTGTTTTGGAATCCAATTCCCATGTGCTTCCAGACAGCAGCAGTGTGACTCACATCCCCACCCATGGGGCTGTTGGCACTGCTTCTACACTGCCCCGAGGATGGCAGTGCTGGAGGCTGGGCACCAGAGTGAGGTTGCCCCACCAGGTTGGCCAGCATGCCCTCAATCTGGCACAGGCTGTGGTCAAACCTACGGTAGACTATCCTGTGCACCAAGACTGGCAGCTCATCCCAGGTGACAACACCTCCTTCACCACCACTCCCAGATGGGGGCCCCATCCTGTGGGGTGGTACTACCCGATGCTGCAAGTATTGCATGGGCAGCAGAGGGAACACAACCAGTCTAGGTCCGAGACATGCAGGACCTGGTGCCACGGCCAATTGAGGCAAGGTAGTGGGATCAGCCAGAACCTGCCAACCTTGACGTGCTGTGGTGAATGAGGTATAGCAATAAGTTAAGGTCAGTAATAACCAATCAGTTGTTAGTATTAACAGCATGGAACATCATTTTAATTCATACAAATACATATTAATGTATATTATGTGTAACACAACAGTAAATAACAGTCAGTATAGAAAAAGCAAGGTATAATTGCCTTAAAGCTGAAAAATCACAAAAACAAAAAAGGCAGATCAGGTCATGAATACCATGTTTGTTTAATACAGAAACAGTAAGCACTTTCTTCATACAAGACTTTTTCAAACTGACATATACTCTGTAATTCCAGTTGCTTAAATACAAAATAAACATCATATGACCTACAGTAATCACATGACAAACTAGTTAATGTATGAGCTTCTTCCTTCTTCTGTATTACATTTTTTCATATTCTGCAATCTGATCCAATACTAAAAACTTAAAACTACTTTTACACTTTCCTGATTTAAAATGTTTGGCCAAAGCGTGCTTTTCATCTTTTATTGTAACAGCATGTAATTCTCTACTTGTTCGAACTACATAAAATGCAGGACATGACATGCATTTTACTAGGTACACCACAAAATTACATTTACAAGTAAGGTGTCCTTTGATTTTAATTTCAATACCATTGTGATGCCCGTGCACTGGCCCAGCAATCAAGGAGCCTCAATCCTCACAACTAACACCAGTGATGGGTATCCACATTGGGAAGGATAACAAATACACACACAGTAAACTATAATTTCCCTTAAAAGCACACAGAGATCACAGTCACTCTGGGGCTGGTTTCTCCCTTTCTCCAGATCCTCAATAAGAATCCCCACTGGCACAGCTATAGGGTCCAGATCTCAGCCTAGTGGTCAAGCTAAAACCTCCAGCACCCTCTCTGTCCAACCAGTGCTTTGTGTCCTTGCCCAAGTAGCTGACACACACACACACACACACACTCTCTAAGATATGAGTTATATAAAAACACACAGACACTCCTGGAGAAAGCTGGCACAGGTTCTCCAGCTCTGCCCTTTCCTGCCAGTCTGTAAGGTAGTACCAGCTGCCACCAACCACTAATATCAGCTACTAATAAGGCCCTTACCAAAGGGTGCCCAATTTTACTGTGCAATATTATCACTATCCAAATATAAGTGTGACTGAGCAGCAAGACTATTGGTGTGGCTTGGTACAGTATCACTAAATACATGCAATGTACACCAGAGCTTAAAATATCTCTAAAAAAAACAGCCACAGTTGAAAGGTTTAAAAATATTTAATAATAAATAAAAATGCAAGACAATAGTTCTTACTACACAGTGCTAGTCAAGAGTTCAGACATCACAAGAAAATGCTTAAAATAATACTGTTGAATAGTTCTGACATAAATATAGAAAACAGCTAGACTAAACTTATTATTTTCTATCTTTTCCTGAGAGCTATCACAGTTCTAAATAAGCTTACATATAGAGCAAAAGCAGATTACTGGTGAGTTGTTATTAGCTTTAGACAAAATCCAAAATGCTCTGTCTCTCTCTCTCTCTCGCTGTGAGACAGTCTTTTAAATTGATAATACGTCACTGCCGACACTTTTTAGATTACATAATTTTTCTCCGGTGTCCCGGGCTAACAGAAACTCAGAGTTTAACATATTTTTGATCTTGCCCTGGTCAGGAAACCACAGCAATTTAAGACATTATATATGAAAAATCTAGCAATTAACTCTGGTCTCAAAACAATAGAAAGAATCCGGTGGTCCAGACATCACGGATCCAAGTCTGAGATCAAACAGTCATACAATGCTTGCCTTATCAGCTTTCTTCCAGCAGAGTGCACTGTTGTTACATTTATGACGTTCAACATTTAGCACAATTTTCTTCCATATAAGAGTACAAGCCTGTGGCTTATATTAATATTTACAAATGACAGAATTATCTACATAATGCTATCTAGCTAGGTTGGCAGCCTTCACATATCTTCACAACCATTAATATTAATAGCATTCAATTCTGTACAAAAAAAATTACATGATTTACAATTCAAACATTTGAACATACCTATCTTATTCTTCTTCACACTATCTTTAGATTCTCTTCATTTAGCTTGAAAGTAATTCTTGAAACTTTTTCCTCTTTTTTGCATAAAAACGGGAACTTCTCCTACAATTTGTTTTAGCACTGGGATACCATTAACAATCTTCCAATTATTTCTTATTATAATTTTGATGCCACAAGCATTAACACTGTTGTTTATTGGCATAGCCATCCTAAAATCTCTCTGTTTAGAACTGCTTGTGACTTTTTCACCTTATTTTCTTTGATTCTATATTTCTGTAAATGCTTCAATCAATAACTTGTCTGGATAGCCTCTATTAGATAGCTTATTACATAGATTCTGACCTTTTTTAACAAAATCATCATCGCTAATGGTGAGGTTGTTTATTTTCATCAATTGCCCCTTTTCTATATTAGCCTTTGTCTTTTTTGAATGCATGCTTGTATAATGCAAATAGGTGTTGTTTTGAACAGGTTTTTTTGTAGATCTTAGAAAGTAGTCTCCCTTTGTTTTTGAAAACATTCACATCCAAAAAATTAATACTGCTAGTATCATATTCACTAGTAAATTTGAGATAGGAGCTTATTCCAGTTCTAGCGATGTCACCCCCCATCCAAACAATAAAACCGTAATCAATAAAACGCTTGAACATAATTATATAGCTGGTATAAAGACTTTGGAAAATATTCACACTCTCTCTCAACCATGCATGAACAGATTGGCATAACTCAGGGCCATAGCTGTCCCAATTGCCATGCCATTGACTTGATGGTAGACATTGCTATTAAATTCAAAAAAATATAACTCAAGATTATATCTAAAATTTCCATTAGGAGACTAACGGTGCTCCTGGAAAAAATATTAGAATTAACTAATTCAAAGTACACCATTTACATTCCTTTATTGAGGGGAATTACAGTATATAGAGATTTGATATCAAGAGTCGGATTCAATTATTTGTATTTATTCAAGTCTCTTTGTAAAATCAAAGGAATCTTTTATATAAGCTGGGTTTGATTCAACTACTCTTTGTAAATGCTTGTCCACATAAATCGTCATTGGCTCTGTCTTACTATCAGCACTGGTCACTATAGGTCTCAGGGGGGTTATCTATATCTTTGTGTAGCTTTGGTAAACTGAAAATTTTGCTCAGTCTGGGTTGGTCTATTGTAAAATATTTCCTCACTAACTCTATAATTCTACCACAGCAAAACCATTCTTCTATGAAAGAATTAATCAAGGAATAAGCTTTTCTGACTTCAGTAATAGAAATGCTTTTTGTAATACATTTCATCTGTCAATAAACCAGTCATTTTACAATTATAATCATTTCTGTCAAACAACACCAAGGCATTTCCTTTATCTGCTTTAAAAACCAATATGCTATCATTTTTAATTAAATCAGTGAATATGGCAACAACATGTCAGTAAGAAGTAAACCAGAAGGGCAACAAAATAGTTTAACAAAGTACGTTAATAGTGAATTATAATAACACATAACAATATTACATCACATTTTGCAAAAATATAGTTAGTTTAACAACATGTGTTAATACTGAATCATAGTAATACATAACAATTATAAATAAATGAAGATAATGGGTATGGAGAAAGAAAGAAAAACATTCCATTAGTGGCACTGCAGATTATATGCCTGAAATCACTGATAATAAATACTCTACATGCATGTAGTGTCAGTTCTGAGTACTGTGACTACAATTCTCCTGAAGCTGATGTAGCACATATATACCTCACAAGCTGTTAGCATTAGACAGTATGAGCCAAGCAATAACAAATGCAGGTACACTACTACACAGAACACTTTCACATAATGTTGATTTCTAAAACTACCAAGGTGATCTGTAAGCACATTTGATAATACATTGTATGCCAGGTAATACTTTTTCTGGTAATCCTGTGACAGACGGATTAGGCAGTTTTAATTACATTATGTGAAACTGTGACACTTGAGAAGTAAACTTCTCCAAAGCTAATTACAACCTCCTGAGGGAAGGTATAAACAGCTTTGCAACCCCCTCCCTCTCCATAGGAACTGGTACATATGTCCAAACCTACACCAAAGTACTATATTAGCATTTATATACCTGCATGGAATCAGGAATACCAGACAGGACAAAATCAGCCTCCTAAAGGAAGAGGAAACCTGTCTGCTGGAAATCTACAATAAATAAACTCTGTAATAAAAGGAAAAAAATGCTGTCCAGGACCTAGAAAGAGCAGGTGTCTAATTGGAAGCAAATTCTTCTTAGCCTGAACAAGCAAATAAGAGCACTATTGAAATCCTCCAAAGCAAACTTTGAGGCCAAACTAGCCGCATCTACTAAAGACAATCATATTCTTCAAATATGTCTGCAATCTCAAGGGAAGCACCCAGATCTGCTCAGAACTGATGGTCAGGGACACCACATACACAAACCCTGTAGATATAGCCAACCTGCTGTCCAGAGAGGTTCAGTAAAAACATCACTCCTCTGTCCCCCCCAACATTAAAACAGGACATCCCCAGTACCTGCCCCCTTCTCCTTATCCCTAAGGAGCAAGTCATCACTGCCCTCTCAAAAACAAAAATTACAGCCTCCATGGGACCTGAAAACATCCCAGGCTGCATCCTACATGAACTCAGGCCAGAACTTGCAGCACAATCCGGACCCCTATTCAACCAAAGCTTGAGTACCGGCTTCATCCCAGCTGAGTGGAGGACAGCTACTGTCATCCCTTTGCACAAAGGTGGAGCATCCACCGATCCAAGAAATTATAGACTCATCAGCCTAACTAGCCTGATCTGCAAAGGCCATGGAGCAGATTATCATGGACCTCATTAACAAGAACATTGGCAACCTCCAGACACTTGATCCCACATAGTTTGGTTTTGTCAAGGTAAGGTCATGCCTGCTAAATTTGGTTGACTTCTTTGAGACAGTCACCAAGGCTATAAGATGAGAGGAATATGGTGCACACCACCTACCCTGACCTGGCTAAGGTCTTCAATACTATTCCCCACTCAGGTATAATAGATAACCTCTCTCAAATAGGCATCAATCCATATGTTACCATATGGGTAGCAAACTGGTTCACTGATAGAACCCCACCTAGTCAAAATAGGGGAAGCCATGTCAAGTAGTAGACCCGTAACAAGCAGTGTACCCCAGGGATCAGTCTTGGGGCCTCTGCTGTTTGGGATATACATCCCGGAGGGGCAGGTCAGATCTAGTGGGCTATAGCTGACCATGTTTGCAGATGACTGCCAGATGGGTGCTGTCATCAATTCCAATAGTGATGTGAAAATCCTCTAAGAGGGTCTCATCGAAACAAATGACTGATGCCAGAAACATGGCCTCAAACTGAATGCCAAAAATGCATCATCATCCCTTTTTGGGAGAATGATGTCCCCACAAATTATCACATTGATAATAAGGCACTAAGCATGCAATCAGCTGTGAGGGACTTAGGCACCCAGGTTGATAGCAAACTGACTTTTGACCACCATATTACCTCTGTTGTGTGGAAAGCTTTCTACATGGCCCACCTCATTTGTAAGGGTATCTCATCCAGGGACAAGGTGGTCATAACATCCCTGTATTCTTCCCTTATATGACCCATTAATGAGTACAATGCCCCTTTTGGCATGTACCTCACAAAACACATGCAGCAGCTGGAGATACCACAGAGCTTCCTCACCCGGAGAATCCAGGACCTCAAACATCTACCCTACAAAGATAGGTTAAAAGCCCAGTCAGTCTCCAACAATCTGCTCAGAGGTTACCTTTGTCTGGCATACAAAACAATCTCAGACCCCACCCTGATGGAACTGCTGCATATCCGCAAGTCTAGATCCACTCAAGTAACCCACACACATGACCTCAGCCTGGTCTGTGACATTGATAGGACTTGTTGGCGGGACATATTTGTGCCCCAGAGACTCCCCCTTTTGTGGAATAGACTTCCTCTCCACGTTAAGCAGAGTACCTCATTAAACCTTTTTAAGCACAACCTGGATAACTGGATGGGAAACAGAAAATGTGTCCCTGCTGGACAATGGCGTAGGGTACTGACTTGTTGGAACATGACTAAATTCTTGGTTAGGCTTGTAAGGGGCTCAGGGCCAATAACCAAGTAATTTCTATGTTCCTATGATCTATAATCCTATGATACATTATATAATCTAGACAACCATCATGCCTTAGTTGGCAGGCATAGAAATAGAATCCAATAGCTGTGACTGCAGGGGACATCTGCAAAAAAAAATAAATGTATTGGTATTGCTGATAACTGTCTGTGAAATGTTAGCACAATCATATCTGCTCATAACATGGGCTACCTCAACCATATACCATATATCTAATTTGTTCCTGGAGTGACAGAAAAAGAGAGCATTATGTGACTGGATTCATTTTGCATTCTAGAACTATTGCAGTGGTATACTTGACTGCGGTAACAGTGGAATACACATGCATGGCATACAGCCATATTGCATATATTGAAACTAATCTCTTTAGGAATCCTCTATGTTGTTTAACACTTTATTGGAATTCCTAATAAGTCTCTGTGGAATGTAATCACAATAATATCTGCTTATGACATGGTCTACATCACCCATATACCTTTTGTTCCTTGACTTGGAAAAAAAGACAGCTTTATGTGACTGAATTCATCTTGCATTTCTGAACTATTACAGTGCTATACTTGACTGCAGTGACAGTAGAACACACATGCATGGAATACAGCCTTAATGCATTTATTAAATCAGATTTCTGTAGGAATTAACAATGTTGCTTAGCACTTTATTGGTATTGCTGATAAATGTCTGTGAAGTCCACACAATATCTGCCCATAGACTGGGCTAGCTCAACCATATGCAGTACCTTTATTACCTGAAGTAGGAGGAACAAAGAGCATTATATGACTGATTTTTTCCTGGGGAAAGGCGGGTCTATATTAGAACACCGAACATTCAAAATGTTGAGTGCTCTAATATCGAACCCTACCAATCGAAAATACCAAACATCGAACGTTCAGAACAGCAAATTTTTTCCTAGGGAAAAATTTTGCTGTTCCAAAACACATACACACAACACAAGCACACCAAACAAACAGCAATCCACACACATACACCTAAAATCTTACACCTAACCTTACACTAAACTATACACACACCACTTAACTATCCACTTACCTTAACCCAAACCCTAACCCTAAGGTCTGTCACTATTGCACACTCACCTCACCCGCACCCTAACCCTAACTCACCTAACCCACCCTACTCTCATGTCCACACAATCGCACACATACCTAACCCACACTCAATCGTACACTTACCTGAACCCGACCTGTAACTTTCCAACAGAGTGCTGAAAATACCCAAGCAACAGAAACAGACAACCAAATTCTTTCCCTAGGAAAGAATTTGGTTTTCTGCTTCTTCGATATTTTCAGCGTTCTCTGAAAATGGGTCAACATTAGAACACTCGACATTTTAAATGTTTGGTGTTCTAATATAGACTCGAGAGAGCCTTGGGCCATACTTTGAGTTAAACAGTACAGTTTTCAAGCCATTACTTTTGCATTTTACAGCTATTACAGTGTTACACTTGACTGCAGCAATCTTACCATAGACAAGTAATGCATATAGCTCTACTACAATGGTTATGATAGCACAATCCTGCTGTACACCATTTTGCTTACTGTTATTGGTATTGTTTATTGTTTATTGCAATACAGTTGTTATTGTCCATTTATTGCATTGCAGCTCTACTTGCCCATTTATTGAATTACAGTTCTACTTGGCCATTTATTGCACTACAGTTTTTATGGTGTATACTTTATTGCAGTAAGTGCTTTACTCTTTCTTGCTTATTGCACCACAGTTATCATAATAAATCCATACATACCACACTCAAGGCAACCTGGCCAGGCATCTGACATGGGACTCAACATTGTGAGCCCTCTCAGATGCAGCTGTTGGGAGAGAAGCACACCATTATGCATACCAGTTTTGCAGACATTCAGCTTGCATACTGGTAAAACAGAGGAAAAATTACTCACATATTCATAGGGCATTCCCAGCTCTATCTTCTTGTACCCAGGTGTCCAAGGTTCCCTTCTTTCTCCTCTTCAGGTTGTCATAATGGTGATGACACTGCTCACCTGTGTTGGGAATACCAGAAACACTGGTGAGTTCCCTGGTCAACTGAGCCATTGAAACTGCCCTTCAGCAGCCTAGGCTCATGATTTTTAACCAGGAGCCCAACAAAGATCCTGGACTCCTGAACACCCCATCTCTGCACCTGAAAGCATGCACCTTCACCAACATTGTCTGCCATATCCACAGTAGATAAGACTCCAAGGAATGATGGAAAATTCCCGTCTATTGCACTTAATATAGCCTGTTTTCCCATCCTCATATGTCATTGACCAGCATTCAAAACAGTGCTGAGTTGCTTAGCAGTGCGCAAACCAGCTAAGTACAGCCAAGTAGTGCACAAATTCACACAGCCAGGAGTTTAGCTCAGCTTAGCATCACTCAAACAAAAGTAGCTGTTAGTATGTTTAAGCAGTGCTCAGCATAGTGCAGCAGTGCCATATTTCACAAATTTGCCTTTAAAATTAAACATATATAATAAATAAATGTATAGAAATCTTATCATTGCTATGGATTCAAACCCAGACCCTACTAAATTTAGGCTGTATCTCTAACCCATTTAGCTAGTTGGATATTATGAAAACTAGTTTACCTTCACATATACTACTGGACTACCTGTTAGCAAACAGTATCATAAGCATATGCAGACCATTTATGAGACTTTATGAGACTGTTTGTTTAAATAATTTGAGTGCCTTGATGTGACATGATTAATCAAGGGAGGTAGTATATGGTATTTAAACTGAGTTTTTTAGTTTGATGGGCATTGCCTGAAGAAGCAGCTTAGTCTGCAAAAGCACTCGTGGTGTCGACAATAAAAGTTTTTATTGAAATTGACCACTTTGGAGTCCCTCTGTTTTACTGGATTCATTTTTTGGTTTTCTTTACTGGGACTTCTTTATCAGAAAGGGTTGGTATTTGTGTTTGTTCTGCTTATTATTACTTTTTAAAATCTCTGTCCAAAAGGCATAGCAAAAGGAAACTTCCTAATCAATAATCATTCCAAATTTCATCATGGCTAGAACTTCTAAAATGATGAGTTTAAAATGTACTTTTTTCCTGCAAGGAAATTTATGACTTTAGTGAGGAGTTGCTGCCTCCCATACCTCACTGATTATTAAAATCCAACTCCAGGTTGCACGATCTGGGGGAAATGTGAGAAATGTTACATTATTAACCTCACTCTTTTGATAAGTAGCAGCAGTGGTGAATTGAGATGCATTTGTTCATTAGTTTTCCAAGAAAGCAATGTATAATATATATGTGCACAACCCAATGTCTAATTACATGAGAAGTTAAGAAAATATATAGGCATCTCACCAGGCACAACAACACTTCTGTTACTGCATAGATCATGAGATATAATCTCCCTGTACTGACAGACAGAATGTGATGCCTTGAAAAGTAGGGCTTTTACATTTTCTGGAGGGGGAATCAAAGCAAAATGGCATTCTTGAGCCTGTTATGTACTGAAATAACTAAATATAATTCCATGTTTTATGATGAAGTGATACAGCAACCTAACATATGAGACATGCAAAGGATAACAAATGCACGTTTCAACACAACAGCACATTATGTGTCACAGTCTGACATTATACATGGTTCCTACTGGGGACTACTTGGTCTGTCCAAAAGGTCAGTACATAAGTAATATTTTTGGATTAAATTCTCATTGTACCATTTATAAAAATGCTAAGTACTTCACCGGGAGAAGCAACATTTATGTTGTTGTTATAGATATGACCAAGCATAATAAACTCCACATATAATGATTTAGAAGATTTTTGGTGTTACAGTTTAGCATTATGTTCAGCTTCCAATTTGAGACCTATTTTACCTTTGCTCAAAAGCCAGCTTCCAATATGAGATTTATTTTACCTTTGTTCAAAAGTAAGTGTGAAAGTAATGTGCAGGATATATGTGCACTCAACTCTGAAAAAAAAAAACATCAAAAGAGAGTGTGCTGATGTGTAAATCATGTCTGAGGTTAGGTGTACTCATTGGGGCTAGAATTCCTTTCTGAAGTGCATTTTGTTCTCGAATATCTTATTAGAATTTCAAGTTTTTGCTTTTTTTAATGAGCTCTCATAGGGAATCTGACAACTTGCCATATCCGTAAGTAGCAAATGCAGCAAATGCACTGTGTCTCAGATGGCCTTTATTTCCACAGCATTACATTATACCTAGTTCCACTGAAGGTGGTATTTAATGTTTGCTCAAAAGGCATGATAGAAGTAATGTCCAGGAATATATGTGCACTACATCTGTATTGTGCCATAGGTTAACAGAAAAGTATTTCACCAGAAGCATTCACCTGTAATAAAATCCCTAAGGGTAAACAGAAGACTTGTAAGCATGTCTGGATTTGAACACTTTGCTGCTGCTACTGCAGTGTTTCATAATGACATCTCAAACAGCATTAAGATATGGCATTTAATACAAAGCTGCCTGATTAAATGGTCAGTTTACCTTTTCTGCCATAGTCTGCCATTCTGAGTTACTCTCAGCTTCCATTGGCAGTGCTGTGCTGCATGAGTAGCTGAAATAGTAAGCTCAAATTTGTACTGAAATTCCTATGGGTAGAATAGCAGTCATGAATGAATTGTATAGCTGAGTGACATGCTGTTATTGCTTCAAAGTTTCGTAATGAAATATCCAAGATAGACTGAAATATAGCTTTCCTCACAGTGATACTGGATGCATCGGTTCATATATCTTCACTGCTACATTATGATGATTTGCATTATTCCATGCAAAAAAGTGCCATAGTCTGAAATCATTAAATGTTGAGGTTACATTTATATATATCTGCATATTAGGTAAACTGCACCAAAGGGTCATTTTAAGGCTAGTCAATAACCCAAGATCTGAACCAAACCTTGTTTTTGTGTCTATGGGACAAAGACGTTAATCATTATGCCAAACCATAGTAGATAGCAAGTAGCTATAGCATACTGTTCTGAAAAATCTGAGGTTACATCTTGTATGGTTAAACAGATTCCATGTTGAGCTGGATTGAAATCCCTAAGGGTAAAATAGTAGTCAGAGGTGTACAGTGTTAAACATCCTGTTCCTAGTGCAGCTAAGCAGTGGACTATCTTACATAGGTAAATAAAAGCATCCATTGCCCTTCACAGTTTCACGTTTTACATTATACCTGCTTTCCACTGGGGGTGCTTACAAGACTTTCATTTAGTATTTAGAATACAGGAATTATGTGGAATGCACATCTGATTTACATTACACTGGAGTTAAAAAAAATATATATTTTTTTCTGATCAGGGAAGTTTTCTGCCACATGATTTATCTGCTCAATTTGGTCTCATATGAAGTAAAGTATTTTTCATGAAGATTAAATTGTCCATGTCTGTACCTGGAAACTTCACATAAGTTCATTGCATAGCAGATGGCTATAGCATGCTATTTTGAAAAATCTGAGCTTGCATCTCGTATGGGTCAACAGATATGCTCTTATATGGCAAAGTGCTACCAGTGGTCTTATATACTCAGTTAGATGCCTTATTTTTGCTATTTAGTCGACACATAAATGAGTATTATGCACTTTTTCAGAGTTATAAACTTAACAAGTACTGGAGTCATGATATTAATATGTTTTTATAAAATGAGAACTGAAAACAGTGTGCTTTCTTCAGGGGAAAAAAAAGCTTATAGTTTCTGTTATTTTAGGGGCTGAAGCAAAATGTGCATATTTTACTGGTTTAGACAGGCATGCAAATGTCTGAGGTTTTACTTTCTGGATTCTCCCAAAGCTATTACATTGTGCAATGGTCAGTAAATGCATTTATTTACTTACTGCTTTGATTGTTCACTGGGGAAGTCTGACTGGGCACAAGTCCCATTTTCAGGGGAGGCCCACACAGAAAGTGCCACCTAAAATACATATTTGCAATAAACGTCAAGAAACATTTAATATTTTAATCATTGTTTTCCATGTAGCATTGAGGCAAATAGTAAATATATTTATCATATACTTTAGAAGTCATATTATTTTACATAAATCAAAAACATGTTAACATGTAATAGCTAGAGACCTAAGAGCAGTGATAATGCACACAGAGGTTCAGTATATGTATACTGACATTAATGAGATTGTATGTCTCTAGAGCAGGAACAGAAAATAGAGGACGAGGAAGGGTATAAGCACCCAAATAAAAACATAAGTAGAAAAAGTTCTGCTAGTGGTGAGGTTGAGATAACAGTCTAGGTAAGATAATAAGGTAGGTAAGGATGGGGTATTAATAGGAGAGGATTATGGCTATATGCTGGAGGAGCAGTGGTGCAGATGAAAAAGAAAGCAACAAGGATAAGAAAAGTGAAAGAGTCAGGGTGATTGACAGAGGGATTGGCAACGGAAGAGAAACAAAAAGAAAGGTGAGTTTAACAATACGTACAGGGGAGGACTGAGGTTTAAAAGAAGGCAGGACTTAAATGAGCTATGTAATGTTTGAAAATGATTGGGTAGATTATAAGTGATGTATAATGTCTACAACTGGGAATGTGTCTTTATGGTTTGTGATGTAAAATGCTTGCAACTAGGATTATGTCGATGTGGTTTGATTTCATTTATATAAATGTATTGTCATAATAATAATGATGTTTCCTGTTTAAAAAAAGGGAACAGGAATTGAGTAATTGATGCAATGTTAGGTTATATGATATATAGCGATATATGTGAAGCATAATGTTTGTTAATTTTAACTTGTTAATACAGTTTGATTACGGTTATATAAATGTAAATGTGCGTATGTCACAAGTGATAATTCAATTAAGGTATTAAAAAAAGAAAAGAAAGGTGAGTTTAGTCAGGATGGGAGCATGCACATAGCCATTAGGAAGTCAGGTATTGTTTTAGGTTATATTTAAAATGTGTGGTAATGTTGTCTTGTTTTAGGGTGGGCGGAATGAGTTCCATTGCTTAGCAACATAGGCTGACTAAAGTGAGTTGCCTGCACTGTTATGAGACTTGGTCCTTGTCAGTAGATATTTGTTCTGTGAGCACAGATTTCTAGGAAGGAAGTCGTGTTAGAGAATGTTTTGTAGTGATGTGCAGGTGCTGGGTTTGTGTATTATTTTATAGATGCTAATTAGTTGCGAGTAGGTTAGGTAGTTCAAGCCAGTGCAAGTGCTTCAGTTCTAGGCATTGGTGTGAACAGTTTGGTAAGCTGGATGAAAAGTTAGCTATTTTATTGTAGCAAACCTCTAGTTTATTTTTTTACATTGGAATGAAGGTTAGTCAGGATCGGTGCTACACAGAGAAGTGAAGGGAGAGTACTAGATGCTGCTAAAGAACTTCTACAATAATTAGTTAGAAAGGATTTGTTTCTGTAGACAAATTCAAACTATTGGTGAGTTTTCTTGATGCCATGAGTGATGTGTTGATCATATTTTAAGTTATGATCAACTAAGACACCAAGAACCTTTGTGCTGGAAAACTATTTCAACTGAGACAGTGTCTGCTCATGTGATGCTGAAGGATTCTTTCAGTGCTGACAATGAGTTTGTTAAAAACAACATTATTATTATTTTTTTTTAGCATTTAAAAGTAATTGGTAGTCATCTAGCAAAGCTTGTGGAGTAGCCATAAGCTTAGTGACAAACATATGAGCATGACATTGTCTGAGTTTTACACTATGGAGGGTTTTTGAAGATTATTAATGAAAATTTTGAATAGTAAACAGCATAGAAAAGATGCCTGAGGTACACTAAAAGAGACAAAGAGAAAGGGGGAGAGATATCATTTCCATTTTACACCCTGGAGTCTGTTGGGTAGATAGCTGTGGAACCAATTAAGGGATGAATAGGAGATTCCTAGGAAGAATAATTGATGGAGCAGGCATGCATGTGAAACTGTTTCAAGTGCTTTTCACATCGCTTAGAATGGGGAGGATACTAGGATGCCAGTGTCTCTATTAGAGTTTCTAAGTTTGGTAAAACTGAGCAGAACAGTAGTGGTGCTGTTTTGAGGTCAGAAACCATATTGAGTATTGGAGTGGAGATCATTATTGTGAAGAGGTCAAAGGAATTGGGAATGAATGCATTTTTCTAATATTTTAGACAGTGGAGGTAGAATGGCTACAGGTCAGTAATTGAAAAGGTTGGTGGTTGTTCCTCCTTTATGTACAGGTATAATGTAGGATTTCTTTCCAGATGGCAGAGATGTGGTTTTCTGCACTTGATCAGTTTATGAGTATAGATACAGGGTATGCTATAGCATCTGCAGTGATTCTGAGATATTGTGGCAGGTTGTTAGCAGGTGGTCTGGATTTTTTTTTTAGTTTTAGGAGGTCTTTTTGATAGAGTAGGTAGATTCTGGTTGGAGAGAAAAAATATTTTGGAAGTGATTATTACTATCTGGGATAGTGAGGCTGGTGGGTGGTTTGTTGTTAAGTAGTGAGAGGAAAGAGTGTATGGAATGTTTATTGAATTTGGAATCTATAGGGACTGAGTTATTAATGGTAGTTGGAAAAGCACTCATAATCTGACCTGGGTGCAATATTCTTTTGATTGCATTCCAGAAAAGCTGAGGATTCTGTTGGTGGTTTTCTTGGAGCTTGGAAAACTATTTAGTTTTGTCTGATCTGATTTTTTTGTTTAGCAGGGTTCCTAAGCTGTCTAAAGTATTGCTATTTTTGTGTTGTTTTGTCATTAGACCATGCTTTCCAAGTGTTATCTCTGACTAGCATGAGTGTCCTGGTTTCTCTTGTGAGCCATGTCATGGGGCTGGATATGATTCATTTAGATCTGATGGGAGCTAGTTCATTCAGTATGTTAAGGAATGTGTTGTTAAAGTGAGATACAGCATGAAGTATTTTAGGATATTTTTTGAAGTAGCCAATGAAAGTATCATTATTGAAGGAGGAGAGTGTATGCACATTATTAATGGTTACATGTTTATGTGCATGATTAGATTGTCTCACAGCAAAGGTCAATAGATGGTCATTGATGGTGTCAGGTAGGCAGCCAGCTGTGGTTATTTTGTTAGGGGTGGTGGTGAGGATCTAGTCTAATGCATACTCCCTCTTACTGCATTTCTATACTTGAGGAGCAGTAGTGAAAAGTTGGTTAAAACCAAAGAGAATGACGGAGAGTGTGGGATAGTCAGAGATGATAATCTATACTATAGTAGATAGTCTATACTGAAGTCACCTATGATGACGGTTTCCTTGTTAATAATATGAGAGATCCAATACAGGATTTCTTCTAGTAATGGGATGTTTTCAGGATGGATACAGATGGCAGCGATACATATGCTCTTCTGTTTGTCGATTTTCAGGAGAGAGAGAATTATTTCAGCACCTTGGAAAGTTGAGGTGGGTGAGAAGGGTAGGAAGTGATTTCAAGATGTTTTATATATATATATATATATATATATATATATATATATATATATATATATATATATATCATAGCCATACCACCAGATTTCTTATGCTGTCTGTAATTTCTAATGATGTTGTAGCCTGGGGGTGGGGATTTTCTGGTGTTTAGTACCTGGTTTTAGCCAGATTTCTGTAGATATTTTTATGTTCTGGGTGTATGAGGCTGTATAGGCATGCAACCATAATAGTTTATTGTATGTGCTCCTAAGATTTAAGTTCACCAAAAGTAAACTATTACCCTGGTTGAGTGGAAGAGGAGTACTAGGTGTAGCTGAGGTAGTAGAGTTACAAGTATCTATAGAGGGGGCAGGACTAGGATTTATATCACCAGCAAGAGCAAGTTTAGATGAGATGTGTACATGATGAAATAATTTCATACATTTAAGTTTCATCTTTAAGGGTTCTTCTTTGGTGTATTTGTAATTAAAGAAAGTATGGGATGTGACAGAGTTTATACTGGGTGCTATAGCAGACTGACTGCAGGATGACTTGGAATTATGGTGTAGAGTTCTGTAGGTGATAGTGGGGTTGGGTAATAATGAGGTGTGATAAGATGTGGCATGGGTGAGCACAGATAGTAGCAGTAGAGACAGAAAGAGAAAGGAGAGAAAAGTAGGTTTGAAAAGGGTTGATGAGTAGAATAAATTAAGGTACTACTTTTTAAATCGTGGTGGATGGATTAAATAACAGGGGAAAAGAAAAAGTAGGATGAAGAGGGAAAGACGAGTAGAAAGTTGGTGTGATGTAATACAGCTATGCCTAAGAGAGAAGAGCAAATATGGTGGCTGTAATGAATATGACTGGTTGCAGGTATGGAGTGGATGGGCTTAAAGAAGTATTAATTTAGTTGTAGCAGGTTGTGGGTGGGAATTCTTGGTAGGGTAGAGGACCAAAGTGAGCTTGAGTTAGATTAGGGCGAATAGAGTGGGTTCCAGCCCTTAGGGCTAGTGCATGGCCAAAAACATTTGTTAGAACTGGCACTGCTGGAGTTTGCTCACAGGTAACTAAGGGGAATAATAGTAATATAGCAAGTAGTTAGAAGTGAAACGTCAAGGCCTGCAAAATGGAAAAAGCAAAGCAACAAAGAACTGCCTATACAAGCAAAGAGGGAGATTTGCAAAAACAGGAGCTGGAAAGAGCAGTTAAGAAACCATAGGCAGCAAGTGAAGAGATTAAATATGGCACTGCTTGTTGAGAGCTGAGAGTGTTTTATAAGTGCAGAATGGAATCTCTGATGTTAAGTCTTTAGAGGACTTGGGTAGAAAAATAACTATAGCACTTATGTAACGTACTTCAAAAGTCTATGGGTTTCCTAACAACATCAGAGAACGTAGTCTCTAAGTCTATGATGTAATAGCATTTCATGAATATATTATGCAATATCTTTAATAGAGAAATAAAAAATTCTTAATTTTGATCCAACCAAAATAAAAAAGTTTATACACTACGCAGTTCTGCTGCACAACAGAAAAATGGATATTAATTCTTATTTCTGCTAATGTATTTTTGAGAACAAAAAAATATTTCAAACCATCTCCATCGGCTGTCTGACTAAATCTCTACGAAGATAGCCTGCGATCTCAGTAATTATCAATACTATTGGCATGCACATGTTTGCCTTTCATCCTTCTGGAAAGCCTGCTAGATTATCAAATATTAATCTGGGTAATAACATTCAGGGAATGTCACTTAACCTTTCAGAAGGGCTATCGATGTATAGACTTTTCCATTTGTTTTGCTTGCATAGTGTTAGATTCGACATGCGTAAATGTCACTTAGATCTTGCAGTGCTCCTTCTTTTATGGAATTATGCCTGGTATACAGATATATTAGTGATGATTTGACATAGAGTTGTGCAAGCAGGATAATGTTTTCATGATGGTTTCCTTACAGCCTTAGCTTTGCATTAACCCATGGCCACAAATGCTGCATTTATTTCATCTTATGTAGTTATTAAGTAAGTTTGTTTTAAAGAATTTGCCATAAATAATCTTTAAATTAATGCAAAACATCTAGTAACTTTTACTACTACATACTCACTTCTTACTTACAAACCCCTGTATCTTGACTGATATTTTATATTTTCTTAGTATTTCCTGTGATGTAATATGCTTTTGTATTTCTTACTTATTTTTTGTATAAATAATTGTATAAATAATTTATAAGCTGACTACTCCACATAAATTTCATCACCACAAATTTTCTCTCTTATAGACAGATAATTTTTTTCATGTTGCCAAAATGAATACTCCGTTTATGCATACAACTGTCTCATGTAGGTACTTTTTTCATTTGTATGGCTAACCCATAATATCATGCTTCCACAAAAAGTAACCACTTGAGTAACAGACATCCTATATATGAAATTGTAAATGTCTGGCATACAAATGACTGTAAATATAAATGCTACTGAATATTATCATTTTGGTAACTTTAAAAATAAAATGTCATATGAAGGAAGTTCTTCTTTTGAGATTATGTTGAATATTTGAAGAAAGGAATCTTTCTTCCCCTACAAGGCAGAAAATGCCAAAGAATGGATGTCACAAAATGAAAAAGTCCATGTTCATAATAATTTTGTTCCTTCTCTTTCTTTATTATCACAGTGATGTCTGACAAGGATGGGTGACTTCCATTAAATCAGGGGGTTCCTGCTCGTGAGTAGGTATGCAGGTCTAAAAGCCAACTTTGAAACTACCCATGTTTCAGTTTGGTTCATCATGCATTGTGCATAGAACATAATAACAGATATCATTCTTGGTTAAGTAGCTTCTCACCTTGTTTGCTATATTCTGCAGCATTTCCACTATAAAAAGCTTCATTAATTAAAGGTGGCTGCATTAATCATTGTACATACATGGATTTATGACTATATGAAGGTCTTGCTTTGGATTAGGTACCAGTTCATAATGTTGTTTCTTAGGTTACAAAACAGGATCTGGAGACTGTATATATGCAATCTTTCACTGCTGTTCTTGCAGTCATAATTAAGCCAAGGCTCCATACTTTGTTTAGTACTAGACACACAGCCATCACTTGATCTGAAATGTAAGAAATGGTTCCTGTCTGATGGTTTCTTTGTTCAACTACTAGGACTTCTGTTTTTTCTGGTTTCTATTCTTCTGACAGTTCATAAATTAGTTACACATTTGTGCAGCAGGAATTTAATTCCATTGCAGCATATAAAGCATTTAATTCAAAGAACATAAACACATGAATAGTATCCACATTTAAATGATTCCTCATTCCTTGCTCCATCAGAGTAATTCTGAATAGAAATGGGCACACGGTGAGCAGTTACACAGACCAGCTTGACTTTCCATAGCCATTTCCAATGAAATTATTGGGTAAATTCTCCTGATACCCTCTGAATACTTCTGCTGCTACTGAATTTGATCCATGTGTCTTGACAATATATGTGAGATCTATGCCTCAGCATAACTGAGTAAAACCTGAAAATGCCCTTTCTCAAAAACCAGATTTGTTTGGCTATAAGATATTTGAAAGGGATACATTAACATATAGCTCTAACACCCTACAAAAGAAGTAGGGGTACAGTAACATATAGCTCTAACACCCTAAAGAAAAGTAACCTGATTAATGAAGTAACCAAAGCAGGTCAATTTAAGCAGAAGTTTTACAATTTTTCTTCTTTCACTTTCACAATGAGGTGAAAATTGTTTAAATAAATATCTTTGCAAAATAATGCTGCTTTGTTTTCAGTTATTTCCTAAATCTTTCTGTGTGCTGTTTGGAAGTGTTTTCACTCTGCTTTTTATTACACAAACAAGACTTCATCATTTGTAATAACAGTTTACAAGCATGCAGATGAGTGCCAAAATGCACAGAGTTGTCAGGAAGTCAGACAGCTATGTAACGAGTGTGTTAGGAACATCTGTCCTACAGGCAGAACATCTGTTTGCTCGAGGTTAGACAGATGGATAAACTGTACATTTTGTGAGTTAATGATTTCAATGACTTTATCAGATGGAGAGTTATTTGTCCTGGTCCACTTCAATAAATACACAACACTGAATGACATTTGACAACCTTTATTAAGCTTCCATATACATGATTGATTGTTGACCAATAATTATAAATTTCACCAAAAACATGCCACAGATAAAAATAACATCCGTTAAAGAAAACATAAAATAAACATAAGGGCAACATAACCACTCACCCTTGATAAGCAGCGTCCCCCACTTGCACACTTACCTTTGCACTAACAAGGCAGAGTTAACCCGCTCACCTTCAATTTATTGAATTACACCACCATCCAAATAAGCAGCCCTGCTTGCTTATTAACTTATCCAACAGACAGCAACCACTCACTTGCCTTCCCAACTTATTGAATTGCACATCCAACACCAGAAGAGGAACAGATGAGGGCAAGCCTGCCCCTCTTCTCTGCCTTCCCAAAAACTGAAATAACCACAATCCCACTAATAAAAGTGGGAGGGCAGGAGGATAGCAACTTCATGCCAAAAATGTGACTCCTACCTCAGTTACACTTCACAAAAGCCTCTAAGCCCCTCCCTACCCTTACTTCATTTCCTACTAAACCTCCCTCCATCCCATTTAACCCTATCTTCTCCTTATTCTCCTAATTCCTGTTAATCAATGTATCTAGCCCAATTTGAAGATGTCCCAGGACAAACTGGTCTGTTCCAAACCTCATTTGTCCTGGTCCACTTCAATAAATACACAACACCGAATAGCATTTCACGACCTTTATTAAACTTCCATACACATGATTGATTGTTGACCAATAATTATAAATTTCACCAAAAACATGACACAGGTAAAATAACATCCATGATAGAAAACATAAAATAACCATAAGGGCAGGATAACCACTCACCCTTGATAAGCAGCGCCCCCCACTTCATCACTTATCTTTGCACTAACAAACTAACAAGGCAGCATTAACTCGCTCACCTTCAATTTATTGAATTACACCACCATCCAAATAAGTAGCTCTGCTTGCTTATTAACTTATCCAACAGAGCAACCGCTCACTTTCCTTTCCAAATTATTGAATTGCACATCCAACACCAGAGGACTAACAGAAGAGGGCAAGCCTGCCCCTCTTCTCTGCCCACCAGCCTGACCAGGCTGTTCCCCTCTCTCCGACCAACTTCAGCAAACTAATCACCAGTAAGACACTTGATCAAACAGCATTTGCTGTACCCAATCCTCTCTAACCAATATGAATCAAAGTCCTTACCAGCTAACCCTATAAACAGCTAACAAAACAGCCAAGTACCGAACAGCTGAAAACAAACCACTGACCCCTCTCTTATGTTAAGGTAGCAGACCATAACCTGATTACCTATCATAACTACTGCCCATGAACTAATTAAACCATTCCATCCAACCAATGAAAGCCTCACAATGATACCAAAAGCATTACCAGCAAATGGACCCACTACTAAGTCCACTGCCACTGAAGCCATGCCGAGACAATTGCCTACCACCATGCCACATTGCAACCCTATTTCACCACCCAATGAAAAAAAAAATATTTATTTATTTATTTTTAATGAATGTAATACCCCTCTTAAATCTCTTTAATTTCCCTTTAAGAAAATGCTGGCATTACACCGGCTACCCCTAATAAACAATAAGACACCTAAGCCACCATCATGTCCTGTAGCAGTATGACCTCAAACACCACCAAAGACCACCACTACTAAAAAACAATGTAAAATTCAACCCTGTTGCCCCCCATACAAGATCAAAACAAGACATTACCTTGTGACTGCAGGGAAGAAAAACTCAACAAAACAACAACTCCATATTCAGCTGCACTGCTGGCAACCCGTGACCTCCTGCCATACTGCTCCACCAGCTGAAACCCTCCTCAGCTTCTTCTCTCCCCTGTCAAGTCCACATTTCTTCCATTCCCCCAAGTAAAACAACTCTGCATGCCCTCATCTGCACTGGAGGTGATCTGCAAAAGAAAAGTCTGTAAATACTGCACACACGCATAATCCAAATTCTTTACTGACCATTATACCATCCAGGACATTTCCCATTCATTTGTTGCATAAAATGCCACCACTACCAGATGCAAAACAATCCTGAAAATTTAAATGTCCTACCAAAATCCTAATAAAATTACCCCCGACTCCCATAGTAGCGGTGCAACAGATAGCCCTGCAAAAATAACAAGGTCTCATTTTATAGATAAAATTATCCCTATTCTACCAATGCAGGGGCCCTTAACCAAGTACTGATTAGACAAAGAAAATTAAACCATCCACAATCCTGCTACACCGCCACTTACAAAAACACCAGAGATACAAATTCCCCCTACGGCTCCACTTATGTGACCCTAGGACAAGGATAACATTTGCTCTTGTCTCTATTAACAAAGAGTAACATGCACTGCACTGTGGATAGTGAAATCTCACTTACCTGAACATGGCTAGGTTATGAAAAACTTAGAACCATTCATCTGGACACCACCCCAAGTACAGAATAACTTGAACTTATCATCATAATATTTACCACACCTTAACCCAGCCTCCACCAGCAGCATACCCTGTCTTCCAAATAACAGTGCGCAATAACCATAACTGACACATTGATAAATAACCGCCTTAAGAGCCCTAACCCATCAACCTAGTAGCTGCCTATGTCTATGATAGATACGTGCCCATCCCCTGCAAGAACCCCCAGACCCCTCATAAACTTCCCCACCCATGCTTAACCCAGCTCCTAAATACACCCTCTTCATTTGTCAACTCATTCCCAAATAGCACCAAATCTAACATACATATCCTAAAGAACCGTTTGTAAAAGCTTCCCTGTGAACTCCTAGTACGCCACTCCCACCCCCGAAGCCTCCTGCCTGTCAGACTCAATTACATCTAACAACTTCCAGCAGACCTGCAACTATTACTTACCTCATGCTCCCTCACTTGAGCACCTTTGCACCCCATTCTATCAGTGGAGACAGCCACCGGTACCTACACTTCCACCGCTGACCTATTTCCCAGGTCCCAACTGCTCTTCCCCACCTGCAAAGAAAACAAATTATACCCCTTGCTGTCATGAAATTGCAAAGTTACTAGGTATCCATCTTCTCCTTCTTCTTTCGGCTGCTCCCATTAGGGGTCGCCACAGCTGATCATCTGTTTCCATTTCTTCCTGTCCTCTCCATCTTGCTCTGTCACACCAACCACCTGCATGTCCTCTCTCACCACATCCATAAGCCTTATCTTAGGCCTTCCTCTTTTCCTGTTACCTGGCAGCTTCATCCTTAGCATCTTTTTCCCAATATACTCTGCATCCCTCCACAGCATATGTCCAAACCAATGTAATCTTGCATCTCTGGCTTTGTCTCCAAACCTTCCAACCTTGGCTGACCCTCTAATATACTTATTCCTAATCCTGTCCATCCTCGTCACACCCAGTGCAAATCTTAACATCTTCATCTCTGCCACGTCAAGCTCAGACTCCTGCCTTTTTGTCAGTGCCACTGTCTCCAACCCATATAACATAGCTGGTCTCCCTACTCTCTTGTAGACATTCCCTTTCACTCTTACTGGTACTCGTCTGTCATAAATCACTCCTGACACTCTTCTCCACCCACTCCATCCTGCCTGTACTCTCTTCTTCACCTCTCTTCAACACTCATCATTACTCTGAACTGTTGATCCCAAGTATTTAAACTCATCCACCTTCGCCACCTCTACTCCCTGAATCCTCACCATTCCTCTATCCTCCCTCTCATTCACACACATATATTCTGTCTTAGTCCTGCTGACCTTCATTCCTCTTTGCTCTAGAGCACATCTCCACCTCTCCAGGATCTCCTCCACCTGTTCCCTATTCTCACTACAGATCACAATGTCATCTGCAAACATCATAGTCCATGGGGACTCCTGTCTGATCTCATCTGTCAACCTGTCCATCACCATTTCAAATAAGAAAGGGCTCAGAGCTGATCCTTGATGTAATCCCACCTCCACCTTAAACGCATCCGTCACTCTCACCACAGACATCACCGCTGTCACACTACCCTAGTACATATCCTGTACCACTCTTACATACTTATCTGACACTCCCAACTTCCTCATACAGTACCACAACTCCTCTCTAGGCACCCTGTCATATGTTTTCTCTAAATCCACAAAGACACAATGCAACCCCTTCTGACCTTCTCTGTACTTCTCCATCAACACTCTCAGAGCAAACATTGCATCTGTAGTGCTCTTTCCTGGCATGAAACCATACTGCTGATCACTAATCATCACCTCCCTTCTTAACCTAGCTTCCACTACTCTTTCCCATAACTTCATGCTGTGACTGATCAATTTAATCCCTCTGTAGTTACTACAGCTCTGCACATCACCCTTATTCTTAAAAATCGGTACCAAAACATTTTTTATCCATTCCTCAGACATCCTGTCACTTTCCAAGATTTCATTAAACAATCTAGTTAAAAACCCCACTGCCATTTCACCTAAACACCTCCATGCTTCCACAGGTATGTCATCTTGACCAACAGCCTTTCCGTTCTTCATCCTCTTCATAGCTATCCTTACTTCCTCCTTGCTAATCCACTGCTCTTCATGATTCACTATCCTCACATCATCCAACCTTCTTTCCCTCTCATTCTCTTCATTCATCAGCCCCCTCAAAGTACTCTTTCCATCTGCTCAACACACTTTCCTTGTTTGTGAGCACATTTCCCTCATTATCTTTTATCACCCTAACCTGCTGCACATCTTTACTAGCTCAGTCCCTCTGTCTAGCCAATCGGTACAGGTCCTTTTTTCCCTCCTTAGTGTCCAACCTTTCATACAACTCTTCATGTGCCTTATCCTTAGCCTTCACCACCCCTCTCTTTGCCATGCACCTCATCTCCTTATACTCTTGTCTACTTTCTTCATCTCTCTGACAATCCCACTTCTTCTTCGCCAACCTCATTCTCTGTATACTCTCCTGTACTTCTTCATTCCACCACCAGGCCTCCTTGTCCTCCTTCCTCTTTCCAGATGTTACACCAAGCGCCTTTCTAGCCATCTCTCTTACTAGCTATCTCAAACCACTCAATTAATAAGCTATCAGATACTCAGCCCCAAAACAACAAAATGATTCACAGCTCCTAGCACATTTCATCAGCCAAGCTTAGTTTGGGTGTAATGTAACTAACAAACAATAACATCATCATTTTGATTACCTACACTTTATAAAACTTTATACCGCCTATAGTTCTATAACTATCTTTAACCAATTGGCTGATATGATTAGAAAAACTCATATCTGAATCTACCCGTATACCCAGGTCCTGAAATGAGTCTACAGTTCCAATGACTGTGTGATGTACTAAATTATCACCTTCCAATTTATGCCTACCAAAACTAATATGCTTAATTTCTGATGTATTTATCAAGGTATTATTCTCCTGTGGCCAAATGGGTCAATTTAGTCAAGTTATTTTGCAGACATACCTTATCTGTAACACATGTAATCAGTTTACCCAATTTCCGGTGGTCTGTAGACTGTAGAACACCTCAGACAAAGCAATTCGGTCTGAAAGCTAAAATCTAAACTAATAAGAGGCTAGGGGAATACGCTGTGGGAAACCCTGACTGTAACCAAGGATTTCACCTGTCCAGATGCTGTAAGATACTTGCCATATCCTATTTGTCAGCCATGCAGCTATCCATCTTATCAAGAGTACATCAATACCTAATTGTGCTAATTTATTGATCAGTGTTTTGTATATGACCCTGTCAAATGTTGAAGTTAAATCAATATAAAATACCACACTGCACACATTCCCATTCATAGCTGTAATTATATCATTATAGCACCACATGCTACTGGTGGTACTAGATCTGTTTTCAACATGTGAATGCTGATATATGGTTCCCAGTCCGGACTTTCTACAAAAATCTGTACCGTTAGGAGATTCCAAACAACACAGCATAAAACGCCAACAGCACGAGTTTTCCATCCTCCCATTTCCCCCTTTCATTCCCAAGCATTACTGCTTAACATAAAAAGCTGTACCAAACTAAAAGAGGGACACTTTCTAGATATTGTTCATGAACACTTCAAGAAAGGAACAGTATATGAGGCAAAGATCATGACATTCTGTGAAAACTGTACAGAGAAAAGTATGCAACACATCCTCCACACAAGCATTACCTATTTCTAATATACCTGGTAATGCGCCCAAACCTTGGTAGCCAAAACTACCTCTGATAACTCCCCACCCCAGCAGTTAAGGTCCTGGCCAGCATGCACGTCCACCGACCATTACCTTCCTAGCCATACACATGTGACACCCTCTTCGGCATCTGAGCAGTGAAGAAAAACCCCTCTTAAAATCTAAAGAAACGTAATAATGAATGTTTATAAAGGACATTTGGATTTCAGGGAACCATTACTTTCTATAATTCCTTAAAGTAAAGTTATGGGAGGCATTTCCAATCCATAATACGTCATTAAATGCATGTAGCTATGTATTGCCAGTCGACGGAGTCACAGCTTTAGACATTCTATTCATTTGTGTTAAGGCCAAAGGCAACCAGGGGATAGACCTGCGACTTCACCCCCCAGCACGACACCCACAACAGCACTCACAGTGTCAGCCACCAGAGAAAACATCATTCTGAAAATTCTCCCCATTAAAATTCAGACTAAGCAACTCCCTCCCTCCCCTATTCAACGATGCACACACCACCAGTGATCTAACCGAGCCACAGAACAGCCGTCATGAAAATCACTGTTCCAAAAGCTACAGCATATCTAGAAGGATACAAAGACCAAAATCCAGCACCTGTTCCTTACCATTTATGACAGACTCAGCAACCAATAGCAAACCACCATTTCCTAAAAGCCTGTGCAGGAGCTTTATATATATATATATATATATATATATATATATATATATATATATTTTTTTTTTTTTGCACGCTAAAATTGCCTTTTCCTTTCTTTTCCCTATCTTGTTTTGTACATACCTCAACCCACCTGCTTGCACAATGCTGCAGCACATGATCAAAAAATCAAGAGAAGCAATCGCTGCAACCACCATCCTTGGGTGCCATCAGAAATCCACTTACCCCCAAAAGTGTAGTTAAGTGACAACGCACTTGCGGAGAGTGTGACGAAAACCCATAAATTGCCCCTGGGAGTCTGCCGAAGAGGGTCCATCTGTGAGAGAACACGAGATACCAGTTGGTCACTACCAATCACCACCCCCAGCTCACCCATAACCACGCAGCACAAGACCCGGGGAGGACCAAGACTATTTCCACATTTATCCTGCGTTGGGAAGGGTCTGTTCCAAACCTCATTAACTTCAAACTTTATTAAGGTATTAACCAGTAAGTGTCTTTACAATGTGCTTTCTTCTCTGACTTCCAAAAGCAGAAATAAATTCTCTTCATCTAATTGATTTTTGTGTTTCTTTGCTTAACAACAGTATTTATAGTGGCTCTCATCTTCCTTCTCATGATACAGTACTGGTAATACACCTGATGGGGGCATAGCACTGAAAAGCTAAGGAAAGTTACCTTTATTTAAGCACTCTTGAAAAGTTAATGATTTTGGTTTTCCTTAAAGCATTTCAGTCTGGCCTTTGTATGCTGTTGATACTGGTCAGGGCAAAAAACATGTGCAGTGTTATTACAATTAGCAGAACAGACTTGCACAATTATATGTTTATGGCTAAAAAGTAATTTGAGATTAAATAGCAGACTGTAGGTGTCAAGAGTGCAAACTTTGCTTCTTGACAGGTTTGGCTTTTTTATTCTTAAAGTTACATAAAGGTGGAGTTGTGCATACAGTTAAAATAGCAGGTGTGTATTCTGCTTTTACTGTGAACTGAGAACTTCAGGTTTGGGTAATCTCACCTGCACAATAAAGAATATCTGCCTAGACTTTCAGTGATCTGATTTAAATCAACAGTGCTTGACCAAACACAGCAAGGGGAAGACAGAGTGCACCCTTTAACTTGTTCTTCTATCAGCTGATGAGG
This sequence comes from Protopterus annectens, assembly GCF_019279795.1. Classification (NCBI taxonomy): domain Eukaryota; kingdom Metazoa; phylum Chordata; order Ceratodontiformes; family Protopteridae; genus Protopterus; species Protopterus annectens. Next base: position 433,676,907 of record NC_056725.1, read on the forward strand.
AATTTATCCAGAAATGCTGCTCTCTGAGATACAGCATGTCAGTAACAGGCTCAGATTTGCTCCATTTCATAAGCAAGAACCCTCATGGCACAAGCTCCTGGAACAACTATGTGGGGAAACTGACATCTTTTTGTCATCACTGAACATGCAGAACACAGAAAGTAAATCATCCTGGAACCCACCAGATGTTACAGAGGGAATTCTACAGCCATTATCTCTTTGGTTCTTTTGCATATATGTTTCAGACTGTGTTGTCATCATGGGAAGGAGGCTTCATTTGTTTAGTAATTAGATATGGGAAAGCTCATATTTGCCACATAAGAGATGGAATAAATGTATCTGAGGCAAACTGATGGCTAATGGCAATCATAATCAAAGATCAGCAGATAAGGGTTCAAAAAGAGAGCCCTTCTATGTTTGCTAATTAATCTTGCCAGATGCTTTGTGCCTGCTGGATTAGCATATTTTTTGCATATGGACTTGAGCAATTACTGAAAAGGAGATGAATGTAGCTGACAGCCCCATGTTGTTCAAGACAAATTCAATTCCTGCTTCTGAGGAGTCTCTTGTACAACACTTTGCTCTTAATGTTTTGGAGTTTAATGTCCTCTTTCTCATGTAATACTATTGGCCATATCTAGAATACCTCAGCATGTAACCCAGGATTTTGCCTACCAGAAATATTCAGTTATTTAACATAGTTTATGAGATGGAAAACAAAGGTTGTATATCGCACTAAACAGAAGTTATGCACATTCTTTTGTAAATTGCACATTGTTCAGACTACTTAATCAGTTTCCTTTTTCTCTCTGTTTCTCCTTGTCTCTCATTCTGTTTTTTTTTTCCCCTGTCTCAGTTAATTGTTTCTTGCAGCTTCTTCACAGGTAGTTTACACCCATCAATTGTTATTTCTCTTGGCTGGTTTCAAATCTTAGCCTTGTGTCTGACAAGGGACTCTCAGCCCCTTTGAAAAAAAATCTGTCCTGTAGTGGATATTTTGTTTATTGGAATATTTTAAGTTGCTATAATTTAGCTCCAGGGCATTGTGTGTGATAACCTATCTGATGTGTTTTACTAAGTTTATAACCAAGGCAGCAACATATTTTTTTCTTATTTCAGACTATCAATTTTCTTAGTCTAACTTTCCGAGGAAGCACTTTTAAGTACTTGAGATGATAGTGAATCTTTTAAAATATACATTATCGATAAATTTGTTTTAAACTGTAGCATTGTAATGAAACTTAGCAGAAAGACCTATAGATTTAAGTTGCAACATTTTCTTTGCCTACCACATTGCTCAACCTTCACTGAGTTCCTGCATGTAGGTATGCTACTAGAAGCCATTCAAACTTGATTAAAAATCTCCATCAGTGCTAGTTTAATTCCATCATCCCTCTTCATGACTATCTTCAGGTTAATTAATCCCACTAAAGCTGCCTGCCATTATTGAAATGGAATAGTTATCAGTTGGCTCACAATGCAGAGGCAAGGCAGTCATCCATCCATGCCTCAAGTGACCTAGACTCAAGAATAAACTCAGGATATTTGAAACAGGTGAGTGAGGGAGAATAGCTGAAGCACCTTGTGACCTGCTTTCACTTCTCTGGGGTGTGTATGCGGTGTGACCTGCTTTCACTTCTCTACGGTATGTATGGGGCATTTCACTCTACCCCTGATATCTTGCAGTATGCAATGTTTAGCGTTGCATGTCTCAGTCACAAGTCCATTGCCTATGCAGGTGCATATCAAAGGTCAAGCCTGCTAATGTACTCACTCCATCAAGGTTGTAGTGCATCCATGTGGGGGAGGGTTTAAGAATGCAAAAGTTCCTCATCATCTGAATAATGCCATCCATTCAGGATTTCTACTACAAAACACTGCCTTAAGAAGCAATTTATCTATATTCTCCATGAAACATTTCAGGAAGGAGATATCTTCTGTTTCCACCCTGTATTGGGAGAGTGATTGTTGAACTGGCCAGTCTTTTTTTTTTCACAGATCTACAGGGTAGGTACAACTTGCTTGTGCAGTTGAATTAACACAGAGGAAAGGAATCCTCAGTGAATGCACTTAATCTATACACATAGTGCCTTTTTTTGGCCTCCACTGAAATTTAGCTCATTCTAAGTCAGACTTTCCTGGTAAACAAATAAGGAATAAATAAATAAACATTAAGAAAAATATTATGTAGTTACAGAAACTTTGGTCCAGCACAAAAATATAAATTCATGGTTCGGAAGCTACCCTGCCTTCAAGTCTGCAGGAAGTTGGGGGGACATATGAATATTTATTAAGAAAGCTACTGTTTTACATCAAATTATAGTTGGCACTCTTGGAGCTTGATCTTAGCAGTCTCAAGACTATTCAGAGATACCCCAGCATACAACCTTAGGGATCTTAACCACTCATGTCGTCCCTCCTTCCCCAAAAATAGGCATTACTACACAGACCATACTTTCGCAGTCCTTCATCCCAAACTGTGGGATTCTCTTCCTTCTTTTCTTAAAGATCATTCCTCTTAACCCTATTTCCTGACCAGGATATAAAACCACATTTCTAGACTTTAGGAAAATGTAACTGCTATCTCTCTGGTCATATAACTTAGCCCCTTCATACCCTACTTCCCTTAACAAACCTTGATCTGACTGTACTTTTCACTCTGACTATTTCAGCATACCAGCTCTGATTTCTACTTCAAATGCAATGTATGTGTATATTTTGTTTTGCAGTCACTCTGTATATAACTTCATTTATCTATTGCCTTTAAACCCGCAAGCCAACACTGATGATCTCTTTAATGCATATATTGCATGTTGTCATTCATTCTATATATAATGTTATGCATTTATTGTATTTACAGTACAGTCCTCAGATCTCGTTTGTTGCGTCGACGAGTTCAGATGTACTTCTTCTTGGCTCTGGCTAAGTCTTCCAAATTTGTTCAAATATTTGAATAATTCTTCTGTTTTACCTTTGATAGCATTATATAGCTTTGTATCGTTATAGTTAGTGTAGTTTGCAAGTTGAAATAGTTAGTGTTTACTAGTGCACCATTTTGTGCAATTTCTTTTAGGACAGTTGGCCTGTTAAATAATAAACTAATCCCCCAGGTCTGAATGACCATATTTCTATTAAGCCATATTTAATAAAGAAGGTTAGAACATTTTAATTGTTTGCTAACTTCTGTGTAAGCTATGTAAGTTTGTCTTTGTGAAGCTTTTCTCCCTGTGCCTCTGCTGAAAATGGACATGTATCCAGTCGGACTATCCCGGTAAACAAATGTAAAATAAATTTAAAAAAAATACCGTAAGATGAAACTGAAACAGGTTTAATGGGATCAATGTTTTACCCTAGTTAACAAGTTCAAAACAAAATAAAATAAAATAATTTGGAGATGTCCAAGTAGCCTTCAGTAAAACTATCTACTATATATTTGCCAGCAATGCATCCTATGTTCCCCTCTAAGTGCACTAATTATCTCTGTAAAAAAAAAAAGTTCTTCAAACCAAATATATTTATCATGAGTGATTTCTTCTTTCTAACTACAATCTATAGAACCTATACAGCAAACAGAAAATATGCTTAAACACTCCTCAGTTTTATTGTTGCTAATCCTTTTGATAAAGGTATTCGCCCTAGGGTGACAATCATCTTCACTTTGTCATTACTAGGTTTTACCCTACGTATATTTACCCAGAATGCCACTATCTATTTATTAACATCAGATGTCCTAGCAGCTGCACTCTTCCTTTAAACTAACCCTGAAACCCTGCCAAAAAAATGCAATTTAAAGCACTTCTTCACTATAACTGGTGCATTTCTCCGAATAACTACTCATTCAGTTGCACAGTGTTCTTATTTTGAGGAATTCCAATATAAACAACCTTTACAATAAAACAAAGCAAATTCAAACTACCTGCTGTCTGGCAGTTAGTACAGATTATTAAGGCTATGAACTGCTAATAAGCTACTCCTTTTAACCCAGAATTTGGTTTCATCAGGCTCTGTTTGCTCACAGTATGACTTTGATCAAGTCACTTTATTAGAGATCGCCATGGGGCCATTGGAAAATTGGGCTAGACTCCCCAATGTTCTTCTGGACTGCATGGCTAGGAACTACACATGAACTTATGTAACACATCTGCATTCTTCCAGTATAAAATGAATTAAAACTAATAAGTAAAACCCTCTAGCAAACCATCAAGGAGTACAAGTTAAGGTATGAACTCTGAAGATAACCACAAGATATTTTTCACTTGCATTAGGAAATTTTGAAATGACTCTTATTACTGTGCTAAATTTATTTCCAGTGGAGTCTCTCATTCTGATCCTGAAGGCATTGTTAATATCTCCACAGACAAATTCAGTGCTAATTTCACACCACTACCAATCCAGATATCATCCATCTACCAACTACCCAGTACTGAGTTATACCTTAACTACCCAAAATCAAAAATACTAGCTTCATGTGACTTTATAATATCCTTGACTGTTTGCTAGCAAGTATCAATAATCACTTGGCCTATCACTTCTTAAGCCTCTTCAATATCAGTGTCTTCATTACACAAAGGTGACTCCCTGACAGATCTAAGTAACCATATACCTATTAATCTCACAAAGAAGTCTGCAAGATTATGGAGCTCATAACTGCAAGCTGATTAACAATTATACTGGTGAAACACTAAACCTAAACCAATTTAAATTTTTTAAGGTAGGATATGCTTAATAACTCTATATGTAGTCTTCTGGATAGTTGGCTGTTCATCAGAACCCATGCTGTTAATGTAATAGGAACCTTCACAAGTCAGCAGAGTGTCATTATAAGGGTTTTTCAAGGCTCAGCATTGGAACCATGCTGTTTGGTTCCCCAGACATGAAAGTAGATGTCAAGTGACTGTGGCTGACAAAATTTTCTGACACTGGGTGCAGCTGACAAATCTTTCTCTGACACACTGATATCCCAGCAGGGCCTGGACCAAATTAACTGCTGGTGTGATAGTCACTGGCTAAGGTTAAATGACAAAAAGTCCTCCATAACCTTTACAAAAGATATGTTCATAGGTACAGAGGTTCATAGGTAGGTACTAGGCCATTTGCCCTAGGGCCTATATTATCCTAGCCAAAAAAGATACCCTGGCTTTCGCCACCCAAGAAAATTTTCTTGTACCCCTGTCGAGCACAGCCACAGAGGAGATCCCTGGGGTGAATTTCCTATTTCCCATCCAATCATCAAGATTTTTCTTGAAGAGTGCTAATGAGGAGCTTTGTTTGATATAGATAGGTAGTTTGTTCCAGAGTATGGAAGTCTCTGGAACAGGAATCTATCCCTCCAGCATGTTCTGTTTATTGTGGTGACAAAGTTTAGGTCCCTAGAGCATGTAGCTCGGAGGGATTGGGATTTCTTTAAGTGGAGCATGTCCAACAGCTCTGGGTTTGACATAGCTTTGTATGTTAGGCAGAGATCACCTCTGAGAAGGTGATATGCGATGGAATAAAGCTGGAGTTTTTTGAGATGGTCTGCGTAGGGCATCTGTTTGAGGCTGGTAATCCTCTTTGTGAGGTATTTCTGTGGCCTTTCCAGTTGCTGTAGATGTCTTGTGAGGTACATACCAAAAGGGGCATTGTACTCTATAATGGGTCTAATGAGTGATGAGTAGAGGGGAACAATGACCTCTCTTTTCCTGGATGAGAAACCTTTTGTGATGACGTGTGCCACATAGAAGGATTTCCTGACTACTGTGGTGATGTGATTATCAAAGGAGAAACTACTGTCCACCTGTGTCCCAAGGTCTCTTATCACACTTTCGATGTTAAGTAGACTACCACCCATGTGGTAGCTCATGGGTACAGATTCTTTTTCCAAATGGGATGACAATGCACTTTTTCGCATTGAGCTTGGGGCCATGACTTTGACACCAGGCATATGTCTCCATGAGACCCTTTCGTAGGATGTCCACATCATTAGAAGTTTCAATTATGGCTTCTAGTTTGCAGTCATCTGTGAACTTCATTAACCAAAGACCTTTTGTGTTAGTCTGTACTTCAGAAAAGTAGATACCAAGCAGGAGAGGACCCAGGACTGAACCCTGTGGTACTCCACTTATCACTGGTCTGAAGTCGGATCTGGAGTCTGCTACTTTCACAGTGTGGGTTCTGTCAGTGAGCCAGTTGGCAACCCATCTTGTGACATATGGATTTATGTCTAGTTTAGTGAGTTTATCTATAATTCCAGAGTGGGAGATGGTATCAAAAGCCTTGGTGAGCTCTAGATAGGCTGTGTGAACCACATTACCCTCGTCTACGGCTTTGGTGGCTGCTTCAAAGAAGTCTATCAGGTTTAGGAGACATGATCTGCCTTTTACAAACCCGAACTGGGTGGGGTCCAGAGTTTGGAGATTAACAATGTCTTTGTTTATAAGTTTCATGATGATATGTTCCATGGCCTTGCAGACTAGGTTCATTAGGCTAATGGGGTGGTAGTTCCTGGGGTCTGTGGTGGCTCGCCCTTTGTGGAGTGGGATAACTATCACTGTGGGCTATTCAGTGGGCACAAAGCCTGAGGTGAGGCTATGATTAAACATGGTGCTTAGTTGGGGTGCCAGTTCATTCTGTAGTTCATGTAGAATGCAGCCGGGGATGTTGTCAGGTCCCATAGATGCTGTGTTCTTGGCTTTGGAGAGTGTGTTTTTTACCTGTACAGTTGTGATTACAGGAACTTTGCATTCTGCCAGTATAGAGATTGGCCCTTTAGGGGTGAGAGGGGGGTAAAGTTAGCACTGAACCTATCTGCCAGGATGTTGGCAATATCAGTTGGTTCTGTATATTTAGTGCCAGTGTGCTGTAACTCAGAGCAGATCTGAGTGTTGCCATTGAGATTCTTGGCATAGCTATAGAATGCTTTCTGGTTGTCTTTAGAATCAGTGGTGATTTTGTTTTGTAACTAGCTGTACTTTTTATAGGTTGGTGATGCCTCTCTCAAAACAGATATAATTCATTTAGGACTCAGGTAGACAAGTTGATAATGATCTTTCTTTTGATGGTCTTGCCTAAGCTACGGTATTTTCTCCGTGTTCCTCACAGTCTTGGTCCTGACATACTCGCTCCTTATTAAGTCTGTCATTAAATACAAGGCCACTTTTTAGAGTGTACCTCACAAAGCTAGAAGATATCTTGACTACACAATCTAAAGTACCTCAAAAGACTTTTGGTCTGTCTTATATAAATTCATGAGGAGTCATTTCTATTTAAACTTTGTAGCATTAAAAAGTTCATACTCTTCCCTTTCCAACTTCCTACAACTTTGCAAAGCCAACAATCTATCTAACTCATATGGTAATGACCTCAACCTCCACTGCAAGATCAAAAATACTTGTTGGATATGTAGATTCATAATCCAGTGCATTCCCTAGATTTGGAATAAAGTTCCATCACATGTCAAACAAAGTTGCAGAATATCTGCCTATAAAACTAGACAGATGTCTGCACAGCAGAGTATAAATCCTTGCCTGAATGATAGGGAAAAATAATCTTACTAGGGGTAACTGATAATGTCTCAATGTAAACTGGTGTCAGGGTTAAGCTATTTGATGATCCTAAACAGCTGAGAACTTGGAGACAGCCTTTCTATTTATGAGTGGGCCAAAAATATCTGGAATAGGAAGCACTGGAGGCATACAGAACAATTTCAAAGTGACCTTATCTGTTTAATGCTGACAATATTCTTTGGTCAACATTTTCTATCCCTATATATCATCCCTACTCTTCCAATCTCAACAAAAATAACATGACAACATATATTTGTTTCATTTGCATTTGTTGACTGTGACAGGTCAACAACACATATCTTACTCTTCCCCCTTCCCATTTAAATAAAACAACATATTAGCATTTATTTTTATGTTGTTGTTTGCATTTAACGGAGATGGCTTAGCTAAACAAAGCACAGACCCTCCCCTTCTACCTAAAAATATAACATCTCAGCCTCCATTCATTCACTCATGCATTTACTTAGTTGCATTTGTTGACCAAAATAGGTAAACTAGGCAGAGCTCATTTTCTGTGGAAACTCAGGCAGGAAAGCAGTGTTACTTTATGTCTAAGTCAGTAATATAGATTATGAAAGCATTAGATCATGAGTATATACCAGAATCTACAACAGTACCAAAAGTGAAGGAGAAGAGCTCAGAAGGAAATCAAAATCTACAAACATCAATGCACAAGGAACTATACAATCAGTGCAGGTATCATACAGACCATTCTGAAGTAAAGCAAATTAATAATGCTTAAAAATAGTGCAATATGGTACTGGCAGATGAATGCACATTTTCAGAGCATAGTGGGATAAATGAATAAACATACTGACATAACTCATATTTACATAATATTTACAACAGGGGTTTGGAAAAGAGTCTTCCTTTGTATATCTTAGTAACAGTAGTAAGAAAACGGTGGTCAGGAATAAAGAACAGGCCACAGAGACAGAAAAAAGGGGCGATGGGAAAACCCAGGGATGAAGAGAAGAAAAGAGGATGTTTTGTAGAAGGAATGGATGTGAAAAGTTAAGTACATTTATGTGAGATAGGAGGACAGGTGTAAAGTGGAATGATTTAATTTAGGGACTTTCCAGGACAAGGAAAGGATAAAAAAGGTGCATGGAACTGAGGGGAAGTAGCCGAGTAAGGGCCTCAAGAAACTGTAGAGGAGAAATGGAAAGACATGATAAAAGGTGGGAAGGGGGGACTTAATAGCAAAGATGACATAGATGGCAGATAGCAAAGGGGGATAATAAGGGTAATATAGGTGGAGATTATGAATATGAAAGATGTAACTAAGTGTTGCAGAAGAGATGCTTACTATGAACATTTCTTAATTTCGTTGTCCTTTCTAAACCAAGAGTTAAATGCTTATTTTAGTACTGTAGTCTAGCATGTTTGACTCAATTACGTATTTATTTGTTTAAGCGCAGTTAAATATTAATGCTTAATCTTGGTTGACATACAAAGATAGTAAACATCATTAATGACATAAAATGGTCCCAGTTCAGTACCATAAGTCATGTCAATGAAATAATACCCCCTAGCTAGCATCCAAAATAAGTTATATCCCTACAGACTGGGAATTTGTAAAGCATTATCTCTGCCATGGATAACAGACAGTCTCTCTCTCTCTCCATGTTAAAGAAAGTGACATCACTTGACAGCCTACTGGAAAAAAATCTCCTGTCAATCATGATACTTACTGTATGTAACACTACATAATCAACCCAAACAGTAAAAAGATGTCCTGAAGCCAGTTACCGACCAACCACAATACTTACAAAACAGATAATTTGCTTTCTCAACCCTCAGACTTTTTTGGAAGGAACTTAAATATCTAATTTAAAGTATCAATTCCAAGCAAGCCTGTCCTTTATTAATACCCACTGTCATTACTAGAAAATTATTCAGTATCTCCGCAGTGTTTTTACCAGTCAACATCATTAATCCGCTCACCTATGAAATCTAACCAGCCCTTATTTTACATGTAGAAAATTTCCCATAATGGAGCAGAAATTCTGATGCAGTCTTTACCCAACCATAGCTCCTCTTGCATAGACAGTCTCTTTTCCTTATCTTTAAACAATATAGTACTTTGCTTTCCCAATATATTTTCCATATGTTCTATCACTTAAGAGAACAAACTTTTCCAGATATTTGGAGAAAAAAGCAACAATCACCCCATTCTCAAATATGCCACACCTTCCAGCATATCAGACTATTGTCCAATCACCCTCCTCTTTCATTCAGATAAACTATCGAGTGAAAGCTGTATCCAACCAGCTCACATCAAAACATCAACATGGTTTCATAAAAAAGGGAGTACTGAAACTGCCCCCTGCACATTTACTAATACAATATTCACCAGCATTAGCAAAATCCATCTTAATGGTATCCCATTTTTTGACATGTACAAATTGTTTGACTCAATTAGATATAAGTTAGTACCTGAGTCACATTCTCAAGTTTTGGCAACTCTACACTTGACTGATTCTCTTAAATAGTAGCTCTTCAGTCAGATACAACAACATCTTTTTTATACAGCAAGATAAAAGTATCACAGGCTCTCCTCTAAATTTCAGCACTCACCCCATCTTTATCAGCCTATTTGTTAACTCATTGTCAATCAACCTAAAATGTAACATTGTCCTCTGTGCTGGTAACATAGCCCACAACCTATACCCATGGTTCTGCCTTTAGAAACACAAACTGAATAATAAAAATACCAAAGTGATGTTCTTTGTCAACCCACAAAACCTGAACAGATTATCTCTTTCCATCCCACCTGCCATACGACAACTAGCCTATAGAACTCTAGCCTTCAAGTACCTAAAGGGTTACCATAGATTGTATCATAAACTGATCACTGGATATGATCAGCTTAAAAGCCAAAATCATTTCCACTTTCTTAGAATGTCACTAAATTTCATGCATTCTCATCCCTGATATAATGAAAACCATTGACTTAAACACCATATAACCTCATTTAGAATAAGCTCTAACTCTGTTTACCAATGATACACACAAAGCCATCCAATATCTATCTTCAGTAATATTTGCAGATTCATGTTGCTCTCAGCTAAAAATTAATATCAGCATATTACTGTCCAATGGGCTAAGTTGCTTCTTAAAAGAAAGCAGACAAACCTATTATTATGTTGCATAGTATGTCAAACCATTTACAGTTACCCCCACCCTGCCTTGAGTCACAAGCTGGTTACATCTAGAACACTCCTTGCCAACATCATTCATAGACCAATTGTGTTCGGTACTTACTAGAACTGTAAACTCTCTTGCATTCATCCATTCATGTTTTTTCTGTCCTAGGACCAGGACTGTGGGACTTCTAGACATAAATCCATAACAACCTTATGTATGGCAAATTTATAGAAGTACTGCTTTCAACTTTATAGGGAAAAGAGATGCATGTGCCTGTTTTCATCATCCACCTATAATAGTAACAAGTCCAACTAACTTTTCTTTGTGATTTCAACCATCTTCACCTCCTTCTGTCGATGAACATGAAACATACTGATTAACTTCAAACCTCTAATCATGCAACCCCTCTTCCTTGCCATACACATCAAACTATACATTACATCACATCACATCTCTTCAGATATTTCTCTTGTTAGTCTTTTTCTCAGTGTATATATCTGTATAATGCATATGCTAATCCATTAACAATATATTACTATTTAAAACTACTGAATGGTCATACTTTTCAAAATTCTTTTATATGATTGTATTGTCTCTAAACTTAGTTTATTTTCCTTGTTGTTTGACTGTTTTTCTACCACAATACTTGTTTTGAATTCTTCTGTGCCTCTCCCAGGATGTAGCTGAAGCATTGTCAATGAAACAATACAACCCTAATCTGCATCTCAGCTGTAGCTGGAATACATTATCAATGATCTTTCTACTATCCCGGTTAACAAATATGCAAACAAATAAATATACATGCATGCATGCATAAATAAATTGACCACGGTTTATGAACATTTACATGAAGCACACTCAGCTGTTAATAATGTATACTGCCAACTATGGAAGAAACAATATAAACAAACTCAGAATAGCAATAAAACCTCAGCTACATATCAGGTTATAATATACACACAGATGATAACATGTAAATTAAAGCTAACCAGTTATGTGTCAAGATGCTTAGTCATAATAAAACTTTATAACTTCGTATGTAAAAGGCACACAACTGGTTCACCTTGCTAACACTAAACTGGACATGTCTAATGAACAAACTAGATTATGACTTATTAAATTGCACATACATATTCCTTCGTCTCTAATCTAGCCTTCAGAAAACTGAGACATTCCACCCATCTAGAACTGTAAGTTCATCATACAATCAAGTCATGACAACCACTAAAAAACATAATTCCTATAATGATTCACTATTTAAAAAACATGTTGGACATATGTGGATTAAAGTCTTTTTCAGCATCTAAAAAACATTACAGTAGCTCCTTCAAAAACATGTGCTGAACTATTTAAAAAAATGTGAGTCAATGGCTGTTAAACACTCTCAGCTTTGACATGTATAAAATTCCTGTGTAGTTTTGTTGACAGATTTGATACAAACTGTACATATGTATATATACATATTCCTTATTTGACAGATTACAATGTAGACTTCACTGAAAGTCTATGATCAAATTCTTCTTGTATCAGTTATGCTTATCTTCCAGACTTTATTCTGTCTCTCAATTTATAGTGTCAAGTTTTCTGTACTGCTCTTGGGGCTCTTCTTCTTGGGCTGCCCATAGGAAATGGGCCTTAAACCTAGATGGGTAACCAAGTCATCAATACATAAGACTGAGAAACCTCAGACATTACTTCATGTAGCAAAATGCTGACATTTAGCCTTCAGCTTTCAAACCCACAGTCAGTACACATAAATAGTGTCAGTAAGGTGCAGATTCCAAGCCTTTAAAGCCCACTGAGAGTGTTTCCAACCATGGCAATGTTTTAGTAAAAGGTGAGTCTATTGCCAGGCATACAGACTCTATCACCACCAGGCTGAATATGAACAGGGTGACAGTTAGCTGTCTTTCTGGAGCCAGGTTCCCCAATGTGCTAAGTGCTCTGAGATCTCTCCATCCTGACAAATAGGATTATAACCTGATTGTGGTCCACATGGGGTGAACGACCTTAGGTGCTCTACCCAGACGGACATGCAGAAGGATATGGCTGCGCTTGTTTTGCAGGTGTCTGAGAGAGGAAAGACACTGATCTTGAGTAGTAATTTTCCATCAGTCAGAATGATGCTCAGATTCAAACACAAGTTAACTGTCATTATTGTCTGCTTAGCTGGGGTCTTTCTAGAGGGATCCAGAATCAGTCAGCTTGGAATGAGATGGATAATAAGTCTCCCGCTTTGCCAGGGATAGTTTGCACCAATGAAGGCTTTTGCAATCTGGCTAAAGACTATGCTGCCCCAATAGTGCCTTTTTTAGACAGAGACTATCTGAAGGATATTCCAACCAAGTTAATTCTAATTTCAAACACATTATTCTGACTCTACTACGTGCCAGGATTCTAAAGAAAAAAAATGCCTAAATTTGAGGCTCTCCTACATCTTGAACAGATTTATAATTCTGTAGTTCAAAGATATGGTTTAAGAGCAATGAAATCTACAGATTTACTGTCCATTATGGGAGGAGTATCCATATTTGTCAAGGATATCACCACCTCAAGACACATGCTACAGGACACCATATCTGAATTCCTAGATATTTAAATCATAAGCAAGACTAATTTACCACTATATAATTGGTTATAGAGCACCCACTATTTTTCCGTCTGAGTAAAATAATTATCTTAACACATTAACTAACTTCCCCATTAAACCTAATAACTTTCTACTAGGGCCTTCAACTATCCATCAATAATCTGGCTGTCCTACATTGCCAATGGTCAGATTGCCTTGCACTTCCTTTATGTTAACTCACTTTTCCCAGTAGTTAACAATCCTATTAGGAACCTCAACATTCTTAATGTAGACTTCACGAATATGGCCATTTTTCAAACATCAACATATGTATCATTCTTCCATGTTAAATCAGACCATAAGTTAGTAACCTTTTCGTTCAAAAATGGTATTAACCCCCTGAAAATACCTCTGTGTTTATGTATTTCTTAAAATCAACCCTTCTTTACTTACTTGAGCTAAACAAATTGTGCTGTAATCCTTTTCCGTTGTATCCCCTTACTAAATTTGCTGTCTGTGACTTCTACTCCCACTTAAATAGTTGTATTGATAAGGCAGTCCCTATCTGAACCAAATATAATGAGAAATGCAAAAAACAACCCCCTACGGTTGAATACCAGGATAAGTAAATTATATAGCTACAGAAGAAAATGCCTAATGTTTGTAAGAAGGTTTCATTCTATCTCCCTTAAGAGGACACGAGCAAACTTTTAAGGTACTTAATGAAACCAGTAAGAAGCTCAAAGCTGAGCACAAGCTTAAAATAGCAATTAAAACCCAAAATGACTACAAATCTTTCTTTAGCTATGTCAGGAAGTTAAGAAGTGACACTCAACAATGCTCAGAGCTAGTACATAATAATACTGCACACTCTGACCAAAAAACAAATATCCTAGATGACAAACGTATGCCATCTTCTGCACCACTCACAGTTAGAGCTGCTTCACAAGTTCCACATTCCCAATCACCCTACTCAATTACTACTGAATAAATTCTCTTAATCATCTGAAAAGCTAAGAACACTATATCCATCTATGGGCCTTGATAATATATGAGTTTGCTTTATTATCAGTGTTCAGTATAGCCTATCTGAACCTTTACTTAACAACTTTAATTTACAGTGCTCCATTGGCTGCATTCCTAAAGCCTGGAAAATAGCCATTGTAACATGATTACACATGGGTGACCCAAACACAGACCCTGGTAAGTATAGACATAATAGCATCACTAGCCTCAACTGTAAAACTATGGAGTATATTACCTCAGATCTCATTAATCTGGACATTGAAAATCTCTTAAGCCTGTGCATTCAACAATTCAGTTTTGTCAAATGAAGGTCCTGTCTCTTTAACCTCATTACTTTCATTGCAAAAATAATTGTCACAGTGAATGGAACATATGCAGTATATACAGCGGAGCTTTACCTGGGCAAGGCTTTTGTCACTATTCCCTATGCAGGTGACATTGTGATTTGCAAATCTGAATATAAAGCTTTATGTTGTGAAGTGGATAGTTAACTGGGTGTCTGAAAGAACACATGCGGTTGGATTTGAAAGTGACAATTCTGTTACTATTGGTATACTGCGGGGATCAGTATTACATACATACAAACATATAAATATTTCAAGCACGGGCATTCTTCTAGCCTGCCAATATACCAGAATACGTGTTCCCTTAATAAGTGTCCAGGCTGTTCTTAAAAATATCTTAACTAGTACTTGCTTTAATGTAATTTAGTAGTTTGTTCCATGCATCACCTCCTCTCTCAGAGAGCCAATTAGTACACTTCTCATTCCTATAGAATCTTCTACATAGGTTGTCTGATTATTCTGTAGTACTTTTTCATAACCCCAAACATTCCCAGAGATAGTTGTCTCTAAATGCCTTAGATACCTGAATTAGATCTCCTCATAGATATCCATAAGAGACACTGTGCAAGTTGCAAGTTCAGATATTTTAGGATGCCATTGGTATATTTCTACTGTACTCTTTCCAGTTTATACATTCTTATTTTGTATAAGATTTCCATATTGTTATTCCATACTCGAGTTTGGGTCTAACTAATAAGCAATGACTTCATTATTTCTGATTTCCTGGACTTTATAATTTTTTTATACACCCTATAGTTTTATAATTATCATTAATCAATCAGTTGATATGATTAGAAAAACTCAAAAGTGGATCTATCCATAAACACAGGTCCTTAAGAATCTACAGTTTCAATCACTATGTGCTGTATTAAATATTCACCTTTCAATTTATATCTTCCAAATCTCATATGCTTAGTTTTTGATGTATTTATCAACATACTTTTCTTCTGTGTCCAAATGGTCAATTTAGTCAAGTTCTTTTGCAGACAAGGCCTAGCTGTAACACATGCAATCAGTTTACCCAATTTCAGGTTATCTGCATATAGATTATAGGACACTTCAAAAGAGAAAGTTAGATCTGAAAAATACAATCTAATCAAGTAAGGGCCTAGGACAGAGCCCTGTAGGACACCTTGACTGCAATCAAGTATTTCACCTGTCTGATTGCTGTATGATACTTGCCATGTCCTGTTTGTAAGCCATGCAGCTATCCATCTCATCAAGAGTACATCGATACCTAGTTGTTCTAATTTATTGAGAAGTATTTTGTGTATGACCCTATTATGGCCTCTCATATCTATCTTCTGTTTCTCAGACCTCTAAGCCAAAAATCTTAGCCTGTGGTTCTATGTTTGCAGACAACTGTAAATTGAGTATTGTTATTTGATGTTCTACTGAGTCACAATTGGTCCAACATGGTGTAGACTGTGTTAACAACTGGTGCAAGGACAGCAGCTCAAATTCAGTTTGAAAAAATGTAGGATAGTTCATTTTGGCAAAAACAAAAATCATGTATCGTATAGGTGACACATTCCACAGGCATGCAAAGATGTAAGGTGTCTAGGCACTCCTGTTGATAATGCCTAGGTTGGCATAATGGTAAGATGTTCACCATGCAAACACAAGGTGCAGGGTTTGATTCTCACATGGGGTAATTGACTAGGCTTAAAATGGCCCACAAGTATAGTATAGAGTTTTAATGCAAAAGAAATGCAATACAGACCATTACAAAGGTGAAAAAAATCTCTCACGAGCTAGTTCAGTATTTGTAAAAAAATGACTCATCAATGCAGCTAATAAAAAAATGAGTAAACCGAGATAGTCTTAAATATTCTCTAAGAGGGGAAACAAGTCTTAAATATATTAAAACATTTACCATAATTGTACAATTAGAAAAAAAAAGTTAAGCAAACTTGTCACTAGTCTGTTCAAATTAATAATAATCACTTCAGTACTTAAAATCGCTACATTTAATGAAAATTACAGAAGCCACATTTAGGTCTTGATTTGAAAAGGTCATTATACCATAGCATTAGCTTAATGTTGAACATGTACAGCTAACTCAACCTGCAGACTGCAGAAGAGCAATACAGAATTGAAGGAAGTCACTTTATGGAAGACAAGCAGGTAGAAAAAAGAAGCACAGGACTCCTACCTCAAAAATGGCACAGGCTGCAGTTGTTACATCAGGTTTTGGAAATATCTTTTTTTCCCTCAAAAAATATTTTATTTTCAGTTAAAATAACATTTACATGATATTTTTAAATATCATTTTAAACAACTATATACAATATTTACAATAGCCTAACTTTCAGTTATATATACTGTATGTTATTAAATATAGAATTAACAGATCAGTTATCAGAGATACAATATTGATTATTGTAGAGTGTCCAACAAAGATATAACTTTCTTCCAGTATTATTTACTAATGGCCTGGGATAAATTTATAGTGCTTTGATTTTTATTTCCATCGATGCAGTTGTCTTCAGTAAAGTGTAGAATTCTTCCAAGGTCGGGGGTGTATTTCAATTCCACTTTCTGGTTAAGAATTTCCTAAATATAGCAAGTATTGTCCATAACAAATACATATTTGTCTTTTTCAGGCAGGGGCCTTCATTTACATTTAGAATAATCAATGCTTTAGTAAAGGTAAAGTATTCATTAAATAAAGCTTATAAAAATGGTTGATTCCATTCCAATATGATTTAATTGTATTACATTAATAAAAAAATATGAATACAGTCTGCTTTATTTGACTTTTCACACCTCCAGCAAAAACCATTTGTAGTAGTACTGATCTTTTTAATTCTATCTGGTGTTAAAAATGCTCTATGTAAGTATTTCCAGTTAAATATTTTCCAGTACTGTGTGTTAGAGGTGCAATTAACTGATAATAAGATTTTAGTTTTAATTTCTTCTGTTAACTGCAACCTTTTATTAAGAACTGCCAGTATGATGGTTTGGGAATTGTTTTATATGTTATTAACTTTTTATATAGATTTGAAATGGAATTTTTCTTTTCACAACTATTATATATAAATTCATACAGAAAACTTATTAGATTTGGAATATCTTTAAATGAGGAATTATTAATTAATCTGCATAAATCTTGAGTGTATATTCGAATGCTTTGTAAGGTTAACCAGTCCTGTGTTGGAATATTGTAAGCAGTTTTTATCATATGTATATCTAAAACATTTAATTTATTTACACATTGAAACCTGCATATGAATCCATTTTGTTCCCATGAGGTTATTGTTTCCCTATATATTTTGTGAGGAAAGTTCTTAGTGATGGTAAATGGGGTTAAAAGGTCAAACCATAGTTTTAGATCTATGTTTGCATTGATAAGTTTCCTAAAGGAATTGATGTAATGATTACTAAGTGTTGTTTTAGAAGGTTTTGTTATGTTATATTGTATACTTATGCATAGTATGTACCAGGGTTTGTTTGATTTGTCTATTATTATTATTATTTTTTTTAACAGATTAAATTCATTTGTTAATATAGCCATTGTTAATTCTTTCCAGTTGGCAAAATAATTTGGATTTATCCAGTCTTTTGTAGTTTTAAGCACAGTTGCTTTCTTATACGTTTCTATTTCTGGGAGGTTCAATCCTCCTTGTTTCCAGGGTCTAATGTGATGAGTTATAGCTACACTATTCTTTTTGGGATACCATAAAAATTTTATTAAACATGAGTTTATTTCTTTAAGAATGCATCTTTCAGGAATTAACTGTATTGCTAATGCTACATATAGTACTTTTGTAATAAGACCATTTTTATTAATTGCAGTCTGTCTTCAAAAGTTAACACTTTCTATATATATTTTTATTGTTTCAATAATGTTTTTATAATTTATTAATATTGTTTTGTGTATATTTTTGCATAACACTATTCCTAAATAATTTATCATAAGTTCTTGTTTTCCTATGATGTATTTATCTGTAACTTGTAGTTCTTTTTTCTTATTTAAAAATAGAAATTTTGATTTTGATCAATTAAAGTGTAGACCTGAAATCTTATAAAATTTCTCCATTACTTCTTCTAGCTTTCCTAATGATTCTCTGGAGTTTGATCGGGTTAATAA
Source organism: Protopterus annectens (assembly GCF_019279795.1). Lineage (NCBI taxonomy): Eukaryota > Metazoa > Chordata > Ceratodontiformes > Protopteridae > Protopterus > Protopterus annectens. Next base: position 433,695,633 of record NC_056725.1, read on the forward strand.
AATATCATCAGCAAAAAGCGCTATTTTACATATGTACTGGTCATAGACTTCTATTCTTTTTATTCTTGGATTACTGTGTATTATTTCTACAAGTATTTCTATAGCCAAAGCAAATAAAATAGGAGAAAGGGGGCATCCGTGTTTAGTACCTTTAGTTATATAGATAGATTTTGAGGTAAACGGATCTAATTTAAAGTAGGCTAAGTTATTAATATATATGTTTTTTAATAATAAGATGAAGCAAGGAAGAAATTCAAATAATGCTAAAGTTTTAAATAGATATTCGCAGTTGAGGGAATCAAATGCTTTTTCTATGTCTAATCTGATTATATGTGTTTCTCTGTCTTCTTTATTCATATAATCTATAAGATTAAGTATCCTTGTAATATTATCATGTGTGTGTGCCTACTATATAAAAATCCAGTTTGATCATTATTAATTGTCTTTGAAAATGGGATTTTCATTCTGTTAGCTAGGATTGAAATGAATATTTTGTAATCATTATTGAGTAATGATATAGGTCTGTATGAGGTGCAAAGGTCTGATGGTTTATTATCTTTTAGAACTGGTGTTATGAGAGAATATTTCCATGAGGGTGGTATTTTTGCTTCTGACTGGACTTCTAGTAAAGATTTATGAAAAAGGGAGATTACTGTTGAAGGGAAGAGTTTGTAGATTTTCTGTAATTATACCATCTATCCCTGGAGCTTTGTTAGATTTACTTTCTTTTATCTTGTCAACAATTTCTTTGTAGGATATAGGTTTTTGTAGGTCTAGTTTTAAGTTTTCTGGATTTTTTTTTATATTGATAAGGTTTGTATCTAAGTTTATTTGGTTGTTATCTAAATCTTCTTTTTTGAAGTGTTCCATATAATAGAACTGAAATGCTTTAAGGATGTCTCCTATATCTGATACTTTTTCCCCTTTCTTTTCATGATATATACTACTAATGCTATTTGCTTTAGATTGTATTTTAATTCTTGTAGATAAGTTATGTAGATATCTGGGGGAGGTGGCTAATGAGTTTATTTTAAAATTTTCCAAGGCTAGACACGTTTTCTGTGATAGCATTTCATTATATTTTTTTATTTAATTCCTCTATCTCTTTTTTGACTTCTGGACAATTCTGATTTTTTTTTTTTAGATTTTGCTGTCAAGAGTCTGGTTTGCAAGTCTATTGATTCAGATTCCCACTCTCTAACTTTGTTTTTGTACTAGCTAAGGGTATTACCAAATAAATATGCTTGTAATGAGTCCCAAATTATGACTCTACTGATTTCTGTTGTATTATTAATTTCAAGAAATAATTGTAGTTCTGACAACATCCAGGGTCTGAATTCTTTAATTTTCATGATATGTGATGGAATTCTAGTTGAAAGGATTAAAGGTTTAAACTCTATTTGGAGCTTCATTATCAGATACATGATCTGAGAAAGGGCATGGAACTATTGAGAAGCTGAGGATTTTTGTTTGTAAATCTTGAACTACGAATAATTTGTCTATTCTGGTTTGTGTTCCAAATCTATGGTCTTTATGGGAAAATAATAATTATTTATTATCTGTTACTTTAAAAGTGTCTATTAAATGAAATGAATCAATCCATTTTTTTAAAGAGTTTGAAATAGTTGCTATGTGAAAAGACTTTTTGGTGGTTTTAGAAGCTTCTAAGGTACAATTAAAGTATCTTCCCAGTATAAGATTTCCTTTATAATTGTTGGAAATAAAATCTTGGTGTTTTTTTTTTAACTGTTCCTGCTCCAATTCCTGGAAACCAATATAGATTAGCTAAGGTCCATATTCTGTTATTAAATTTAATTATAACAAATGCTAGTAGACCTTTTTTGTCTTCATATTTATAAATAACTTTTGGAGTAATTATGTTTTTCTTCCAGATAATTGATACTCCTTTTGTCTTTGTTCTATAGGAGGATTGAGCTAAGACTGTATAGTCCTTAGGGTTCCAAATAAAGCTATTATTAATCTTAAAATGTGTTTCCTGGAGAAATACTACTTGTGCCTTATTTAGATTTAAATATTTTAGTAAGTTTGATCTTTTGTTTGCATTATTTAATCCATTAGTATTTAATGATAAGAATGTTAAATCCATTTCAAGTTATTGTAGGAAGAAACATTTTGCTTCTTTTTTTATTTTGATTATAGTAGTTATACCATATTCTCTGATAACATTGAATGCTATTTTTATGTGTGTAAACTTGGGAGTGTAATTTAATGTTCTTTCTTCTTTAAATATAAGTAGGGTAAAATTCTGGTCAGGCTTTAAAAAGTACTTCTATAAAACATTAATTCTAAAGTATCAAATACAAGTAAATATGAATTTCCCATTAAACATGGAATGAAAGTCATTCCTAATCCAACAGATAAAGCTAGATCTATTGGATTATCACTCATACCTTTAACCAACAATATCAACTAAATCATTATATGGAGAATTTTCTTAAAAGAGATATGGAATTCTATATTATTATATTATTATTTTATAGTACTTTATATATCAGGATGGAATGTTAGTAGTGTAAATAATTATTATGTTGACTTAGAAAATATCCAATATTTAGTTACCCTTAAGAGATGCCAAACATGTCAGATATGTCATTTTGGATAAATTAAATGCAACCAGGGAGCATACACTAAATAAGCCAGCAACAAATAGATTATTACTAAAATAATTTGACTAAAAGGAATCTGTAGAAGACAATGAGTGATCACCAATGACATATGAATTTACTGTATGTGTACTGTCTTCCTTTACTTTCTCACTCTTCAGTTCACTAACTTCAACTTACACTTATGAAATGACATGGCGTATCAGAGGTATCCTAACTCTGAGTAAAGGTGCCCTACATTCTAGTGAAAAAGTGCTTTTACATATTTATAGATTTACAAAGTCTAAGAATGAACTATGATCACCCTGACAATTCCCACTGTGCATAGGGCACCTCCTGCTTCCAGAATGGGTAATCACATCAGCTCTAGAATGAATGCTTCAGTACCCATATGGTAATCAGGACTTACCTTAGGTAAGCATTAATCGAATAGCATTTAGAGCATCTTAGAGAGTTCTCAGGGCAGTTAGAATACTCTTAAGACTCTCCTCCCTTGGCCAAAAACATAGATTTCCCTTCTCTTTCTTTCCCTTGTTTTAAATCAGTGCTAATAAAAAAATTCAGCAAACATAGATAAACAGAAATAACATTCAGTAGTCTGTCTTGTACATGACTCGCAATCCATTAAGCAAGTCAGTGACTAACATCACTTTAGTAAACATTATAAAGACAAATTAGAAATAATTTCCTAACTCTTTAAATTTCCTGATAAAGCAAAACATTAACAATAAGCTATTTTAACTAAAAGTGTAAAGCATTTAAAATTGTCATTGCATGTATACATTTCTACTTATATTGTAGTGTCAATAGCTGTCTGAAATCTGTACTATACTTCACTTCATGAAATCATTCCTTTTTCAATTCAGGTTTTGTTTTGTCAAAACGGCAACAATATTTCAAGGGCACAATTAATATATAGACTGATGTTTCAAATAAATAACTTAAACGACCAACAATGAACTGTTCCACAAACCAAGTAAAATAGTGATGAAATGGATGTCCAAAAATAATTTATTGGCAGAAACACTTATGGAAGCCGTCCTGTACAGTAATTATATATATTTTGAAGGTCAATTTTTTTAAACAGTTAACAGGTGTGGCTATGGGGGCAGCGTGTGCCCCCATTTATGCAAATTATATAAAGGTGTTTTGGGAGCAGGAATTTGTGTTCCCGACCATTTATTTTAAACACATAAAACTATACACACATTTTTTGGATGATATTTTTATTGTATGGGACGGCAACATAGATGAGCTAGAAAAGTTTTTTGTATACATAAATAATACTGTTGAATTTTTAAAATTCACTCACCAATTAAGTAGGGAAATGATATGTTATTTGGATGTACAATTAACCATGGATAAAGTTAATAAATGTATTAAATGAGATATATACAGGAAAAGTACTTTTTCAAATTCTTATTTGGATTTTAATAGCTGGCATCCCCACCATCAAAAAAAGGGCAACAATTAAAGGGCAAATGGTAAGAGCAGCAAGAATGGTGAGTGATGATGATGCGTTTATAAGGGAATTGGATTTTATGATTACTATGTTCCAAAAAAGGGGGTACCCCGAGGATTTGTGTAATAACATCAAAAAAGAAGTAATGTTTAAGAGACTAACCGGCTTTTATCAAGCCATAATTAAAATTAATATCAATACTGATATTAATAATAGTTTGAGAAAAAACAATCAGGATATCAGTATGAATTACATTTTTATAACTACTTATAACCAGGATGTGGAATGGTACATTGAGATGGTTAAGAAAAATTGTGGCTTCCTACAGTTAGATAAGAAAGTGACAACAAAATTGGGGGGTTCCCAAGTTTGTGTTTTGAAGAGACCAGTCTTTTAAAGAAATTTTACAGAAGAATGGTTACTTACACAATAATACAATGGGTAGGAGGTGTGGTAACTATAGATGTGGTAGATGTTCCATTTGCAAACATATTATGATAACGGGAATGTATCAGAGTTAACTATAACATGATTCCCATTGTAGGGCGCCATGATTGTTACACACAGAATGTAGTATATATTGCACAATGTCAGAAATGCCCTGTTTTTTTATGTAGGAAAAACAGCTAGACAGTTTAGAGAAAGAATAAGGGAACATTTACTTGAAATAAAACACAATCATCATCTTCTTTCGGCTGTTCCCATTAGGGGTCACCACAGCAGATCACCTGTTTCCATTTCTTCTTGTCCTCTGCATCTTGCTGTGTCACACCAACCACCTGCATGTCCTCTCTCATCACATCCATAAACCTTATCTTAGGCCTTCCTCTTTTCCTGTTACCTGGTAGCTTCATCCTTAGCATGTTTTTCCCAATATACTCAGCATCCCTCCTCAGCACATGTCCAAACCAACATAATTGTGCCTATCTGGCTTTATCTCCAAACCTTCCAACCTAGGCTGACCCTCTAATATACTTATTCCTAATCCTGTCCACCCTTGTCACACCCATTGCAAATCTTAACATCTTTAATTCTGCCACATCCAGCTTGAACTCTTGCCTTTTTGTCAATGCCATTGTCTCCAACCCATATAACATAGCTGGTCTCACTACCCTCTTGTAGACCTTCCCTTTCACTCTTACAGGTACTCGTCTGTCACAAATCACTCCTGATACTCTTCTCCACCCACTCCATCCTGCCTGTACTCTCTTCTTCACCTCTCTTCCACACTCACCGTTACTCTGAACTACTGACCCCAAGTATTTAAACTCATCCACCTTCACCACCTCTACTCCTTGCATCCCCACCATTCCTCTAGCCTCCCTCTCATTCACACACATATCTTCTGTCTTAGTCCTGCTGACCTTCATTTCTCTTCTCTCTAGAGCATATCTCCATCTCTCCAGGGTCTCCTCCACCTGTTCCCTACTCTCACTACAGATCACGATGTCATCTGCAAATATCATAGTCCACGGAGACTCCTGTCTGATCTCATCTGTCAACCTGTCCATCACCATTGCAAATAAGAAAGGGCTCAGAACTGATCCTTAATGTAACCCCACCTCCACCTTAAATGCATCTGTTACTCCCACAGCAGACCTCACCGCTATCACACTACCCTCGTACATATCCTGTACCACTTTTACTTACTTTTCTGACACTCCTGACTTCCTCATACAATACCACAACTCCTCTCTAGGCACCCTGTCATATGCTTTCTCTAAATCTACAAAAGCACAATGCAACTCCTTCTGACATTCTCTGTACTTCTCCATCAACACCCGCAGAGCAAAGATCACATCTGTAGTGCTCTCTCCCAGCATGAAACCATACTGCTGATCATTAATCATCACGTCCCTTCTTAACCTTGCTTCAACTACTCTTTCCCATAACTTCATGCTGTGACTGATCAATTTAATGACATAAAACACAATAAAGCTACTAATGCTCTAGCCGGACATTTAATGACAAATTCTGATCATGTGTTTAGGTTTTGTGTTATACAGCATATTAAAAAAGACGTACAAGGGAGTGTTTTAGATATACACCTGGACATATGTGAGTTAAAATGGCAATTACATTTACATGCCCTTAACTACACAGGTATTAATGAAAGTATTAGTATAGCACCCATCCCTAAGTTAAAACATATTTTAGAATAATCTATTACAACACATTTTAGGTTTTGATTTAAATCAACATTGGTCACTCATTTAATAGAAGGAATAGATGTTAGTTATATTTCACATATTATGCACTTCTTCGAAGTGGTTAGATGTATTTATAGAGTAGATAGGATTTGTATTTTAGTTTATTGTTTTACTTATTGGAATATCAGCAATATGTGAACACAGCATTAGGTTTGTATATTTCTTTGTGGCTTCCTTTAAGAGGTTTTATCTCAGTGTGTGTTTTATATATATATATATATATATATATATATATATATATATATATATATATATATATATATGATTGTCTTAATTTAAATAGCAACAGGTTGCAGTCAATTTAATTGAACAATGTTAATTAGGAAGTATTTAGAAATGAACCACTGGGTTTGTTCATTGTTCTGAAGAAGTCCGGTATGTAAGGACGAAACCTGGGTTAACATAGTTTATCGTGGTTCATTTTTATGTGTTTTTCTGCCAATAAATACTTTTTGGACATCCATTTCATCACTATTTAACTCAAATAAATAACTTGTCAGTTGCTAATTGAGGTAGTTTAGAATGTGTGGTTAGTGCAAATATAGCATGTCGCAAAAATAATATGTATTTTTTCGTGCGCTCTAGAGACTGTCATATGCAAGTGACATATATAATGTAGCATATATAGAGCAGATAGCTTATGGATTCAGGTTGTTAAAGTAAGTTATGCTTATTAATCAGGCAGTTTCATTTAAGTTCACAAGTAATTTGGGGACATTTCAGTTGAGTTTCCAGGAATGTGTAGTCCAATGTGATTAACTGAGTCCACTTTTCCTCATAAACATGTGTCACAATTCATTAAACAAAGCAGAGTCTAACATCTGTCTAATAATCATTATAATCATTATAAGGTACTTTTCCATTAACAGGGCAACAGCATTTTTTTCGCTTCATTTTCTGTTATCAGGGAAACAGTTGAAATGCGGTAGCTGAGGTGCGAATGTAATGTGAAACCATGTATTTTTCATGTTAATATTAACAGGTGTGTGAAATGATTAAATTAATAATATTTTTTTTAAAAAAAAAAGCTTCTTCCAATTATGCACTTTAAGAAAAAAAGGGTTCTCTAGTAACAGCAACAGAGACCGGCAAATAACTATAGTTTACAAGGGCTGCTTTGCCCCATTCTGTATAAAGTACCAATACATGTTCCTATTCTACATTAAGGAGAACTGACATCCTGTAGTTCTGGTTACAAATGTAATACAGTATAGGTACGTACCACATTTCATGCAAAATTTGCAGTTTGTACATTTTGTGGTTGAAATACACTCACGCTGTCTTTCATTGTAAACACAAAATAAAAGCGGCTCCGATGTATTGTGCCAGTAGTCATAGTAAGTACCTCACATTGTAATCTGATTTAAAACAAAATAAAATATTTCATTTTTATAAGTAAGTCGATGTCAAACTACATTACTTATATGAAGCCAGCAAAATGAATGGGGAAAGGAGTGGTAGAGGCTTGGCACGGACGTGTGGTGTGTGATACCCAATCAGATCATGACTTGACAACTGCTTGAAAGAAATTTAAAGCTACACACTACAAAGGAAAACAGTTCATTATATACAATTAATGTGGTGTGTATATGTATACACACACACACACACACACACACACATATATATATATATATATATATATATATATATATATATATATATATATATATATGTGTGTATTATGAGTATTTAAAAAAAAAACATCTTATTTTGATGAATTTATTTAGTTTTTTACTTTCACTTTTTGTAAATTATTGGGGCAACATTTTCAACACCATAGTTCAATTGTAATGTACTAGCTAAAGACATCTTTTAAACAGATATGTGTACAATTTAAAAATAACTTATATTTTTACAATATATTATTAAAATAAATACTTTTTACATATATGTGATTAGCAGATAGTTTAAGGAACTGGATTACAGATGAACAATGGAGTTGAAAGTATTGCTCTGTTAATGGAAAAGTACCCTTTATAAAGACAAATAATAGTAATCTCCTAGCTCTTCAAACTTTCTGATATTGCAAAATGTTGACAGTAAGCTATATTAACTGGAAGACTAAAATGTTTCGATACTTCCTTGTGAATATACATTTTTACTTATACTGTAGTGTCAAGAACTGTGTTTGAAATCTATGCATTACTTTACTTCTATCAAGTCATTCATTTTACAGATCAGATTATGTTTGCGTCTTTCGGCTTTTCCCAGTTAGGGGTCGCCACAGTGGAACTCCTGTCTGCTAATGATTGGTAGTGGATTTTACGTACCAGGTTACCAGCCCTAACGCACAACCTTCAATAAAGGCACGCCCCTTTCACGTATGCCTCCACACAGAAGACGCTCTAGCTGAGAATCGAATGGGACGTCTTGCTATGAGGCGACAATGCTACTGCAGCACCACCACCGCAGATCAGATTATATTTTGTCAAAATGTCAATAGCATTTCAAGGGCACATTTAATATTTAAACTGATATTTTAAATGAATAGCTATCAGTTGCCAAGTGAGTTTGTACAGAGTGTGAGGTAACTGCAAAGATGTTACAAAAAGTAATATGTATCTTTTCATGTGCTCTAGAGACTGTCATTTTCAAGTAACATATAAAATGTAACTTTTACAGTGCAGACAGCTTGTGGAATCAGCATGTTAAACTGAGTAATACGTTTTAATCAAGCAGCTACTTTTAAGTGCACATGTAGTTTGGAAACATTTCAGTTATGTTTCCAGAATATGTAATCCTATGAGGATAAATCATAAAATATTTACAAATAGTCCTATTATGTATTTATTTTACCTTGCTTAAGCTGTTTTTCATTTTAATAACTAAACAACATTATGTTTTCTCATTATTTGTTATCAGTGAGTCTAAATGCACTTCGCAGGCTCACAGTATCATTAGAAACTGCAGCAATCATTTACTGTTGCTATGACAACTCAGAATGTGAAGAAAGCTTCACTTCTCTTAACCAACAGTACATTTTTCCCTCCTTTTTTTTATATATTTGTTAATACTAAAAGGAAATAATTCAAAGGACATATGTACTTGAATGGAACATTTCAGAGTTAATCACGAAGATGTCCCCAATCCCAACAAGCATAACTGTGACTATCATTAATCTAATAAATATTGTACTAACAATTAATTAAGTTCACTATTCCAATTAGTCTGCCTTAAAACTAGATTATTTAGACTATTATTTATTTATGTATAGATAGTGAGTTATTAAATATATACAGACTATATTAGTACAGTAAATAAGAAAGAATTTAGAAAGGGAGACAAGATGCAGTTAAAATAAATAATGAGAAAAGAAAGAAGAGAGAGAAAGAAAAGAGAAAATTAAGATAAAATATACATATACTATGTATGTATATTTACAGTATAAATATTTTATATGCTATATAACCCTCCTTCTGTGAAAGAAAAGTACCCTGTTTTACATACCTGAGGTCATATGAAAACTCTCATGTGTCATCTATTTTCAAAAAATATAAAGATTCCAGTAGTTAGTTACCTTTGTTTTAAAATTTCAAGCAGTAAAATTGGTCCTTTAAAGTAATGTTAAAACAATCCATATCATCATGGATGCTTTAAGAGATTTGGCTGTAACAGTATTAGTCTTTTACTTCTAGTTTTTGCCGTCTGTCCAGACATTTCTTTCTTTTGTTCTCTTGAGAGAAGGTGATATCCAATCCATATCCTCTGGTAAAGTAATCACATTACTAGTTTTAATAAATGAAGAGGCTTCCTCTAAGTCAATAAATGTCCTCATCTCGTTGGCATACAGTATTCTTATCTTAGCTGGATATGCAAGTTGTGCCTTGATGTTATTTTGTTTCAGAAACATTATCATTGGCCACACTTTTTTTCCTTTGTTCCATTATTCTAGATGAATAGTCATTATCAAATCTTATCAGACTCTGTTTATATTTTAGAGCTGCCTTCTTCCAAGCAGATCTTAAAATCAGTTTCTTGTCCAAGTATGAAAGAAATTTGATAATTATTGACCTAGAAGGAGAGTTTGAGTTAGTGACAGGTTTCCCAAGAGCTCTGTGCGCCCTTTCAATGCCAAAGCAAAGTCCTTTTTTTTAAATTTAAAAAGTCAGGGATCCAGCTTGATAAAAAGGAAATAATATCCACACCTTCTGTGATTTCTGGTAATCCGAAAATTATGATGTTATTTCTCCTCTCCCTATTTTCCAATTCATCTACTTTATTAACCAACCAAGTGTTTTGTTTAAGAAGCAGTTCTTTCTGTGTTTCTTCATCCTTAAGTCATTTAGAGAAACCTCTATTCCTGTTATCCTTGTCTGCTGTTGTTGTAGCATTTCAATGAGGGTGTCAACCTACTTTTGACTGCTTGTTTTAAGATTTTCTAGGTTCTCTTTAAAATCATCCATCTTCAAAGGCAACCCCTGCAGGGTAGGTGTCATCTGTTGCAGTTCCTTCTTTAAGGCAGCATCCTGGTGAGAATTCTTTGAGTTGCTCATTTTTACAAGTGAATATATCTCCAAGCTTTTTGACAGGAAATTATTTGTAAAACTTCACCAAAGTTTCTAATTATGTAAATTAGTCCTTTATCTATAAGATTTTATACTTTGAAGAACAAAAAATAATATTTTTCCTGTTTTATTTAACTAGTTATATGCAGCTGTAAAAAACTGTTGCTTTCAGTTAGCCATTCAGGCTCCTCCCCAAAATGTATAGGTTTTGGAACTATATTGATGGAACAGAAAGCTGTTTTACCACTTGCAATGCAAATTGATTACATTATACATGCAATGTGGAGCAGCACTCTTGTTTGCCTCTGTCAAATGAATGGATTGACGTAGGTATGCATGCGCGGGATTGTGTGCGTGTGTGTGTGTGTGTGTGTGTGTGTGTGTGTGTGTGTGTGTGTGTGTGTGTGTGTGTGTGTGTGTGTGTGTGTGTGTATTTATTTCATATTTGTGGCTTGACTATAACTTCTCATGAATACTATTTTGATTTCTGTTAAGGAAAAATGCTGCCTGATGTTTTACTACTATGAACACCATGTAGATTTCTATGAAGAAAAACTGCTGCCTGATGTTTAACTAAGTGAAAATGTTCAAGAAATTTAAAATCTGAGTTATTCTTTTGTATTGCTATGTGTTTATCATAACATCAAAATGCACCTATAATAGTTTAAACATATGCCACCAAGGGTTTGTCATTTTGGTGATGTCTACACTCAGATAAATGTGGTTTCAGTGAGTTGCTTTTTGTCATAGTTTTTCACCCAATTGATCAAAACCACACTATACAGATATTGTTCTCTTTTCCTTGGTGCTGTATAATTGTCATGTTGACATGTATAAGTAACGGTGGTAGTGCTGCGGTAGTGTTGTCACCTCACAGTAAGACGTTGTCCTGTTCGATTCTCAGCTAGAGCATCTTCTGTGTGGAGACATGCATGAATGGGAGTACCTTCGTTGAAGGTTGTGCGACAGGGCCGGCAACGCGGCATGTAAAAATCTACTGCCAATCATTAGCGGACCAGAGTTCTGCTGTGGCAACCCCTAACCGGGAAAAGCCGAAAGATACAACAGCATGTATAAGTAAAGAGATGCTGCTGGGTGAAGTTTTCTAAACAATCATCCAAAGGCAGGCGTCCAGTCTGGTGGACCCCAGCCATAAATAAACTGTACAACAGAACAACAGAAGGAGGAAGCTACTACATGATAGAGCAAAATCCCTAAAAGGGAAGGCATCTCTGATCAGTACTAGCAAAAAATTACGATCCCTCATATTATCCTCCAAGGCCAGCTTCGAGAGAAAAATTGCACAGGACACTAAAGACAATCATAAGGCTTTTTTCAGTTATGTTAGGAACCTGGGATGCAACTCCCAGACTTGTTCTGAGTTGATTCTAAATGACAAAAAATACACTGAACCCACAGACATCGCCAATATCCTGGCAGACAGGTACAGCGCAAACTTCTCCACCCCTTCCCCCCCAAAAGAGCAAGTATCTATCCCGGCAGAGTGCAGCCTCCCAAACATCTCTGATGCTCAGGTGAAGGCCACCCTCTCCAAAGCAAAAAGCACTGCTTCCATGGACCGGATGGCATCCCGGGTTGCGTCCTACATGAACTCCAAGAAGAACTAATCCCTCAAGTAAAACTACTGTACAATCTCAGCCTCACTACAGGATATGTGCCCAAAGAATGGCGAACAGCAACAGTGGTCCCACTCCACAAAGGTGCCACCTCTGCGGACCCTGGAAACTATCGCCCCATAAGCCTGACTAGCCTAGTCTGCAAGGCTATGGAGAGGATCATCATGGAGCTCATAAACAAAGACATTGGGGACCTACAGACACTAGATCCTACCCAATTTGGCTTTGTCAAGGGTAGATCCTGCCTTTTGAACCTGGTCGACTTCTTCGAAACAGTCACCAAGGCCATAGATGAAGGGAAGGTAGTCAACACAGCCTATCTGGACCTAGCAAAGGCATTTGACACAATACCCCACTCAGGCATCATAGATAAGCTATCCAGCCTAAATATAAATCCCTATGTCACAAGATGGGTCGCAAACTGGCTCAAAGACAGAACCCACAGAGTCAGAGTTGCTGGAGCCATGTCAGACTCGAAACCGGTCACAAGTGGCATCCCACAAGGTTCTGTCCTGGGACATCTCTTGTTCGGTATTTACTTTTCTGAGGTACAGGCCAATGTGGGAGGACTATGGCTCACCAAGTTCGCAGATGACTGCAAACTGGGCACCATAATCGACTCTCCAGCTGACACAAACATCCTTCAAAAAGGTCTTGCAGAGATGGATAACTGCTGCCAGAACCATGGTCTAAAGCTAAATGCCAAAAAGTGTATAGTCATACCCTTTGGCAAAAACAATGTGCCCACAAATTACCACATAGGTGGTAACCCATTAAGTACAGAGAAAGTAATTAGGGATCTGGGGTCCCAAGTTGATAGCAATCTCTCCTTTGACAAACACATTGCCAAAGTGGTTAGAAAGACCTTCTGCATAGCCCACCTCATCATGAAAGGATTTACATCTAGATCAAGAGAGGTAATCGTGCCCCTTTATTCATCCCTCATCAGGCCCATCATAGAATACAATGCCCCCTTTGTGATGTACCTTACCCGACACCTGCAGAAATTAGAAAGACCCCAAAAGTACCTCACCCGGAGGATCAAGGGACTCAAACAGATGCCATATGCTGCTCGGTTAAAAAAACTCCAGCTCTACTCAGTTGCATACCGCCTACTTCGAGGCGATCTATGCCTGACATATAAAGCTATGTCCAACCCAGAATTAATGGACATGCTCCACCTCAGTAAATCAAAATCCCTTAGAGCCACGTGCTCAAGGGACTTGAACCTCAGCACAGAAATAAATAGAACATGCTAGAGGGACGGATTCATAACCCAGAGGCTCTCTTCATTCTGGAATAGAATTCCAATTCATGTTAGGCAGAGCACCTCACTGACTCTCTTCAAGAAGAATCTTGATGAGTGGATGGGGGATCGTAGGTTTGTCCCGGGGATTACTTCCGTGTCACTATTAGACAGAGGCACAGTAAACTAAACTTTAAAAAGGGCACAGTATACTCAAATCAAGGGGTGGCGTAAGTCAAACACAATCGGGCTAGGCTTATAAATGCCCCAGGGTAGATAGCCTAGTATGAACCTATGAACCTATGAACCTATCTTAGGTGAAAAAGAGGACTTACCTCTTGTAGAAAAAGAGTTTTTTTCTTTTTTTTTTTTTTAATTTGCTTTTACTACTGTTTCATGCAATGTTCTGATTTAAAAAAAAAACTGCTGAAATTTAGCTACTCTGTTATGAGTTTACCCAGGCAAGCAGCGAATGCTGCCACACTGCTTAATTTGCATCTATAATGTTAGGTCTTCATTCAGAATCACTTTGATCTGGAGATCTAACTCAAGATTGGGACAATACCTTGCCATGACTGCACATTTTTTGGTCCTATAACTGTTACAGACTACGTTATGCAGTGAACCATGAATGCATATACATTTCCATGACCATGCTGGCTTATTCCCTCAAATGGAGATCTAGAAGTTTGCACTCTAACTTCCAAAGTGCAGAGCCTAAGCTTTTTGATAGAATCAAATTATATCCTCACATTTCAAACAAATGTTCATATTTCTGGAACCATAAGTGTTTCTAAAGAAGTATAAATGACAAAGTTTTCAGCACAACCTGTTTTTATAGTGCCAGTATTATTTCTGTTCTAGGTCTTAAAATGGATTTTGTAAGACATAGTAAACACAACAACTTCCAAGTTTATAATATTTTTCAAACTAACCAGTTCTGTCTGTGCTGCTTAGTTGCTGAGATATTTAGAAAAATGTAACAAAACAATATAAATAAATATTATATGAACAACAATTAATGTATCTTTACTCACACTAGACAGAAGTGAAATATCAATGCAGTTGTGTTTGCCATTGTGCAAGCTTCAAGATGAAGTCTGTTAAAACTGCTTTGCATGTAGTATGGTTTTGAAACTATTAATGCAAATATGAACCAGACATATTTGACACTTACAGGTATGAGTATGATGCAATTGTAGCCCCATTACATCTGGAGGCATCACCCAGCTGTAATGGGATAAAACCATCTTTCATGATTAGCATCAATGAACAAAGAGATTTTACTAGCAACATTTGTAAAGTATACAGTGACATAGTTTTAAAAAGGTAACACTCCTATCATATGTAAAATTATGAATAGTCCTCAACCCACCATTGTGTATCATCATAGTATACTACAGGAATTCATTTATTGTCCTGTATAACAGGTAATATTGTCTGGGATGTTATACATATTTCTCTAATACTAGTTTGGCCTAAGTTTTTTTATCACTAAAGTGTCAACTGAATGAAACTAACAGTCAATACTTCGAGCCCACAAAACTGGAAAAAAAAGAATCATGTACCTGTCCCTCATGGAGGGCTCTATACTCATCCACATTACTTAAACAGTAACTCCATGGTCACATAAACGTGAAGAAAAGAGGAACACCTTCACATTATAAGTCACTGCCAGCATGTAAATTAATGCTGTGCCAGCACTGACTTTAAATAAAAAAAGACTACTGAGTTTAAACCTCTGGGAACAGCTCTAAATGAGTTTCACCCTCATTCAATTTAAACTTGACTATGGGGATAATAATGCTAATATTGTTGTATTGCAGTCTAGTTCATATTATATAAATGACTAGTATTTATAGTATAACATTTAAATATGCTTACAGCCAAGAGCATGATTATAAATGGTTATATTAAACAATAATTTATACACCCAACTATCTAATTTATAGGGTTTAAGTAAGCTTACAGCAAAGAAAAACATTGAAAGGCACATCCGTTTTGTCCAATTTTGGTGGGACACTAATACTGATCCATTCAGTAGGTTTTCCACGCATATCCTAGGTCAACATTTGTATTTGCAATCCAGTTATCAAGTTTTGAAGCTTGCCAGAGAAGTTATCTTCCTGATTGATAAGAGACAGCTATGCCAGAAACAGAAGATATATATCAGGTACATCTTGGGCCAGCTGGTATTATTAATATAGTAACTTAAGTATAGTGTGTGTTTACATCGCCACTAGTGCTGCTTTAATGAAGGAGTTCAGAAGCTACTGAATCATTCATAGTACATAAACTATGAAGAAACCACTCCTCGGCAGCCTATACAGGACCATGTAGCAGGCTAGCACTTTTAGTCACTCAGGCTATCTTCGGGTACTAAGACATTAAATACTTTTCATGAGAAAAAGTTGAGGTGTGTTGAGTTAGTTTAGGTGCTTATTGAGGTATGTGTAGAAGAAGGCATTAGTCAATTATGGGCCTAAGAAAGGAGGAAAACATAGGCTATATATTCTCTGGACCTTGATAATATAGTACAATGGATAACTTGTAGAAGGTAAAAGAAGTTTCTAAACATGATAGAGGCATAGTGGTCAAAAGCAACTTTATTATCAACATAACTACACATTTGACAGATAACTGGATTAGAATTTAATGGGATGTTATGTATTTAGACATATAACATTTGTTTATTTCAGTCCATACTGGTGAATGTGAGTATAAGAACAAGACTGATAAGTTATCGCCAGTTGGCATATATCAACAAAGTCGGTCAGACAGTGATATCAGCTTTCATGTTAGTGGATCTGAAAGTATGATAGCCATTCAAGTCTGGAACAGAGGGAGTACTATCACAACAATGGAACAAAGTTTATGTAACTACACAAATGATAATATCTGAGAACAAGGAAGGCCTCAAGTTCTGACATTTTATTGTTTTTGCTTTTAACATTCAGCAGTATTGATAATATAGAATCTGGAGTTTATTATTTTTAGATGTACATCAAGTGAACCCTACCAAAATGGTACATGAGAATTAAATATTTTAGCTAGCATGCAAAAGGATGTGATGAGAAATATATGTTAGTCCTAGGAGAGCAGGGGGATCTGTTGACCATTTTGTCCAGTATAGACACACAGTGGATCCCTCCAGATTGACAAGAGCTTAATAGCCAAGTACTGAAGCTAACTATTTTATCCTTAAATATTAACATCATCCTTTCTGAAAATTGAATAATGTTAGGACATTGTCTTCCTTGAACAGATGAGAGGTCAGCAATGTCTCTTTGCATCTCTGTCAGGTTGATACTTCTAAGACCGTTCTCCTCAAGGGTGAGTACAAGGTCATAATCACATCTAGGCCAGTGCATGGACCTAAGGGGCCTTCTTACCTCCCTATTTTGAGTACCAAAGCAGACACTGTCAGAGCATTCTTTGCCAACTTGATGAGTGCAGTGAATCACTAAGATGGCAGATGGGTTCTCACCAGCCAGTTACAGTAGATGCAGATGCTGGTCTCATGATAGGAATTTATCTTCTTAGCTGAGGTACTCTAGAAGGCAAGAATTTTATTATCAAAAACTGGTTGTCAGTAAACATGAGGCACTTTACTGCCAAAGATAAGAACGTGTCAATCATCTAGAAAAAGTCTGAAGCTAAAGCAGGCATGGATTCCTTGTTGCCAGATATTCTTATTTTGAGCACTAGTTAAATGATACATGCAAAAGGTAACATGAGAATTAAAGTGCAGAGGTAAGAACATATTGAATTATGAGCTACTACTAATGTAACAGTGATGACATCCATAAGGCCCACAAGAAAAGCAGCAGCAACCCTGAGCAGGACCTTAGACAACAGAACAACTAATAGTACACCATACAGATTTAACACTGATTTCTCCTGGGTAGTGTCAAGTAATAGCATTGATGACAGCTAATAGAATGTACACAGAGTGTAGATCTGAAATGAATGTAACCCAGTGTTGGTTGAGTACATGTAATGCATATCCCGCTGAACCACAACAGTCAGCAGCCTTCTGAGTAACATGAATGTACTTACTATAAGGTAAGTAGAATACTATAAGGTAAGTGTGTTCACAATTTTTGTGTTTGCTACTTAAGTGGGATTCCTAAGAAAAATCTTGAAATGTCAACTCTTCCAGTTTCTAACAAAATGTTTAATATATAAAAAAGAAAATTACACGAAAATCATTTTGAGTCAATTCTATGTTTATAAGAACTGTTAACATTGAAACATAAATAACTTTTAAATAACAGAATAAAAATGCATGCTTCACTCAAACATTATGAATACGGCAAACTAATGGATTCATAGGCTATACTGTGGCAGAAGCTGTTCAAGTGAGTGAACTTTTAAAATCATTTAGTCAAGTTTTTTTCCATTTATTTAAATGGGCTGCATTAAATCCATAAGAAGGGTACTGAAAACACTTGTAGGTAGCTCCAAAGGGCTTTTATAAATGAAAAGTGAACTTGGTGTGGTTTGGTCCTGTTCAGTCGCATTATGCATTATATCTATTGTGTTCAAGTATTTATTATTGGTGCACATTCACTTCATTTATAATATAATATATTGAGGGGGTAGTCTCTTAGTCTGATCAGTCATATTTAAATATATTATTTTTCATTACTTTTTTGTGATGCTGAGTCTGGGGGGATTTTGACTTTCTTTTTGTTTCTGATTGAAGTGTTATCTATTTTTCCTTTTTACTAAAAATTACAAATTCCATTTATTGAAAAGTTGCATATGTTTTACTTGATTTTTTTTTACTTTATCTATTTTTAAACAAAGATATATAACTGAGTTTGGAGTTGTTTTAGGTAGAGTAGCATGTCTTGCATTTGGACATTTGTATTATAGTCTGTTTTTAGTAAATACCTTAAATATGACTGATTTAGGGTATTTTACAAAGGAAGATAATGTTCCAATAATGTAATGTTTTAATGAGATGCCAGATGTGTATATAAATAAAATACACAATCACACCCTTTGACTTGGACTTACCATTATCACAATTCTATCAGGTGATTAATCGACCCCATGTAAGCAAAAGCTTACAAAACCGAACTGTCAGAACAGTGATTTTTTTTCCAAGGGGAAAAAAATTGCTGTTCCAACAAAAACAAAAAGTAAGCACATTAAAACATGAGATTAAGTGGGGTCTTCGCCCTCACACACCCCGATGTGGGGGGCTGTGGCCCCCACCCCCTACTTAAATATACCAACTCCGAGACTGCATTACAATGCTGAAAATGGCAAAGTACTGAAGCTGGCAAGCGAATTCTTTCCCAGGGAAAGAATTCACTTACATGCCGCTTCGATATTTTGCAGTTTTAGTTTTGTCAGTTTGACTAAGATGCATTCGAAAACATGCGTCTTTGGTCTGCTGACAGGAACCCCACAATTGTATACTGAAGAACACAAAAGGAGAATATTTGGAAGAAAAAGAGACACACAAAAATGGTAAAGCCTCTATATAGCTTA
The DNA here is from genome assembly GCF_019279795.1 of Protopterus annectens. Classification (NCBI taxonomy): domain Eukaryota; kingdom Metazoa; phylum Chordata; order Ceratodontiformes; family Protopteridae; genus Protopterus; species Protopterus annectens. The sequence goes on from NC_056725.1 coordinate 433,714,825, forward strand.
ATCTAGAGCACATCCAGATTACTGTGCACTTTTTGGGGTTCCACCTCTAAAGAATAAGGATGGCAAAAGGGTATTACAGATGTAGAATAGAGGAGAAGAAAATGAGAGATACAGGAAGAAGGAGTGGAAAATACTAATAGAAAATTACCTAAATCAGCCTAACAGAGATGGTTTAGGTAGAGAATGGGAACTCTTGTGTTTAAAGAGGGCAGCCATATTGAATCACTTGTTGATACAAGATAAACTGTTTAAGGTGAAATGTCATGAGATACTAAGAGAGTTACAATGTGGAAGATTTCACCATGATGGTGTAAAAACAGTAGAGAACAGAAGTCATGCAAAGGACAGATGTAGATGTACAAAAAGAATAATGCTGGAATTATGGTATGTCAATAGATACATTTTAGAATTTATTCAGAAACCTTGCAAGAGACCATGTTATAAACAGGGTGGAACAGACAGAAAACTTCCTTTACTGTTTGCCTTATTAAAGAATTCAAAAGCATTACACTAGTTTTTAAATTTCATGAAGTTTCACTTAAAGCAGAAATGATTGGGGGTGTAATACCTAAACAAAGTATCTGTGCTCACAGCAATATAAAAACAAATGAGATTAGAAAAGCTGAAGCATTGTCTGCTGTTAGCAGCATGGTAACCATCTGCCTCTACTTCTTACAGGGAGAGACCAACGTACTGAAATTAAAAAACCTTAGACCTAAGGATTATGCTGTGTATACCTGCCAAGTGTCAGTGCGGAATGTTTGTGGTATACGAGATAAGTCCATTCGATTCCAGTTAACCAACACCACAGGTAAGAATGCTGCTGACTGTATGAACATTTTGTAATAAATATGACAGCGATGTCCTTTGCAATGAATGGCTCTATGATGTAAAAGAAAAGCAGAACATGTTTCATCTTTAACCCTGTTTGATGCATGCATTTCTCACTCAACCTTACCACTCGTAATGCAGGGATAACATTTTTATTGACTACCTTAAAATATAATGAGGATCCTGTTCCTCCTCATCATGCTTTTCTCTTCTGAGGTGTCTTGAGGAGATAGCAGTCAACTGCTTAGATGTGTATAAAGTTTGGTTACTGATAATCTGGGTGTAATTTATGTATTCATTTATCCTGTTTTCTTCACTAAGCAAGTTCTCTATTACTCATCCTTCTGTTTAAACAGATGCCAGAAGAGATATAATTTGCAAATCACTCTTTTTTTTCAGTTATTATGGTGAACTGTCATTTCTTTAGTTGCAATCTGTTTAAGCCATGAAATGCTCAAAGTCCACATCTGCGCTCCCCACAATTTCTGGAGTTTGTCCTTGTCTTTTACCTTGAAAAAATCAATGCATTAGTTTATGGCAGGGGTCTCTGCCCCACTTTTTTGTCAGATAGGACTTGTGAAAAAAAACAAACTACACAAAAATCTTGTTAACAGCGCATTTTTGCTTTTTCCACTTTCAACGTATTGACATGCATTCAAAGTAACATAGAGTTGCAGATGTCACTTTAATGAGCACTACAGATCATAAACAAATGCACAATATGATAGGCGACAGTTTATTCAAAACATGCAATTAGCTATTCTTAACGTGTTATTGAATAAGTAGTTGTCTGCATTTGACAGTGTTCTGCTCATTTATTAAAGCATTACATTGAGAGTAGGGCACAGTTTTTTTTTATATTAACTAATGGACTGCTTCCAATAGACTGACCTTAGACTGACTGACCTTGGACATTGCCCAGGAATAATTGATATACTATTAAGAAGATAGTGTACTACTTATGAAATAAAACCTCAAAGAATGACATTCTTGAAACATGGTTTGAATTTGTGAGGGGATAATCTGGTCATCTAAGACAGTGGCATAAGTAAGATAACAGTGATGGGAGAGAGCTAAGGAAAATGTTAATAATGGTCATAACTGAGAGAAGCAGAAGAGGTCAGCTGGAGGGAAGAGAGCTAAGGAAAATGTTAATAGTGGTCATAACTGAGAGAAGCAGGAGAGGTCAGTTGGAGGGACGAGACCTAAGGAAAATGTTAATAATGGTCATAACTGAGAGAAGCAGGGGAGGTCAGCTGGAGGGAAGAGAGCTAAGGAAAATGTTAATAATGGTCATAACTAAGAGAAGCAGGAGAGGTCAGCTGGAGGGAAGAGAGCTAAGGAAAATGTTAATAATGGTCATAACTGAGAGAAGCAGGAGAGGTCAGCTGGAGGGAAGAGAGCTAAGGAAAATGTTAATAATGGTCATAACTGAGAGAAGCAGGAGAGGTCAGCTGGAGGGAAGAGAGCTAAGGAAAATGTTAATAATGGTCATAACTGAGAGAAGCAGGAGAGGTCAGCTGGAGGGAAGAGAGCTAAGGAAAATGTTAATAATGGTCATAACTGAGAGAAGCAGGGGAGGTCAGCTGGAGGGAAGAGAGCTAAGGAAAATGTTAATAATGGTCATAACTGAGAGAAGCAGGGGAGGTCAGCTGGAGGGAAGAGAGCTAAGGAAAATGTTAATAATGGTCATAACTGAGAGAAGCAGGGGAGGTCAGCTGGAGGGAAGAGAGCTAAGGAAAATGTTAATAATGGTCATAACTGAGAGAAGCAGGAGAGGTCAGCTGGAGGGAAGAGAGCTAAGGAAAATGTTAATAATGGTCATAACTGAGAGAAGCAGGGGAGGTCAGCTGGAGGGAAGAGAGCTAAGGAAAATGTTAATAATGGTCATAACTGAGAGAAGCAGGAGAGGTCAGCTGGAGGGACGAGAGCTAAGGAAAATGTTAATAATGGTCATAACTGAGAGAAGCAGGAGAGGTCAGCTGGAGGGAAGAGAGCTAAGGAAAATGTTAATAATGGTCATAACTGAGAGAAGCAGGAGAGGTCAGCTGGAGGGAAGAGAGCTAAGGAAAATGTTAATAATGGTCATAACTGAGAGAAGCAGGAGAGGTCAGCTGGAGGGACGAGAGCTAAGGAAAATGTTAATAATGGTCATAACTGAGAGAAGCAGGAGAGGTCAGCTGGAGGGAAGAGAGCTAAGGAAAATGTTAATAATGGTCATAACTGAGAGAAGCAGGGGAGGTCAGCTGGAGGGAAGAGAGCTAAGGAAAATGTTAATAATGGTCATAACTAAGAGAAGCAGGAGAGGTCAGCTGGAGGGAAGAGAGCTAAGGAAAATGTTAATAATGGTCATAACTAAGAGAAGCAGGAGAGGTCAGCTGGAGGGAAGAGAGCTAAGGAAAATGTTAATAGTGGTCATAACTGAGAGAAGCAGGAGAGGTCAGCTGGAGGGACGAGAGCTAAGGAAAATGTTAATAGTGGTCATAACTGAGAGAAGCAGGAGAGGTCAGCTGGAGGGACGAGAGCTAAGGAAAATGTTAATAATGGTCATAACTAAGAGAAGCAGGAGAGGTCAGCTGGAGGGAAGAGAGCTAAGGAAAATGTTAATAATGGTCATAACTAAGATAAGCAGGAGAGGTCAGCTGGAGGGAAGAGAGCTAAGGAAAATGTTAATAGTGGTCATAACTGAGAGAAGCAGGAGAGGTCAGCTTGAGGGACGAGAGCTAAGGAAAATGTTAATAATGGTCATAACTAAGAGAAGCAGGAGAGGTCAGCTGGAGGGAAGAGAGCTAAGGAAAATGTTAATAATGGTCATAACTGAGAGAAGCAGGAGAGGTCAGCTGGAGGTGAAACTAGAAAAGAGTGGTAGATTACAAAAGGTGGAGGCAAAAGCTAAAATACACACCAAAAACAATAAAAAAAGGCTCTGCCATGAAATAGTAAAGCAGACAAGGTTGGCCACATTTACCTGTAAACAATACCATGAAAGCAGGTAAGAATTAAAACCTAAAACCCAGAACTGCAAAATTATGGTACGGCTATTAGCTTCCAAAAGAACATGAAACTATTTTGCAAAGCAATAAAAAGTATATTAGAGCATACAGACAGAATTGGCATAACAGTCAAATCCCTATGAGCCACATAGATGGCTTACAGATGTGTGTATATCTGCATAGCTGAGTCCCTGATACCTGAATCACTATATGTTTTGTCTAGTGTAACTACACAGCTATGCAATGGTCAGTGTTTAGTTTTTGGTAATTCATAAAAGTTTTCTTTAGCAGACAACTAGAAAAATATATGACTGACCTTGTTAATGTCTCATACCCAGTGTTGACATGTTACTGAATTTTAATGTCAAGTTACAGGAGGGGTGATTTTTATCCCTACTTACCTTTCAGTTTTGATTATTTTTAACTCAAGTATGGCTGGTAGTTCTCTTTCTGCATATTGACAAATCAAATCATAACAAATCACATAACTACAGGTATCATTAAATGATAATGATTAAATGCACCTAAAGTCATGCAGCAGAAAAAGAAATGCGGAGTTTCCAAAGATGCAGGTTTGACTTTTTGTTGCATTACTTTGTTTTACTAACCTATAGAATAAATAAGAATCATCTATTACATGATTAAACAGAATTGAACTTAGTTTAGTTATATAAACTGAACTTTTGATAAGGAATAAGTATACCTATCATGATTAATAGTATAATCAATGTAGACAGGTACATTATACAAAATAAACATTTATAATGGTAACAATATTGCCTTGTTAAATATTAGTGAATGGTTTGATAACCAATCAAGCTCGACTCTTAAAGAATCTTTAGTCCTATTAGACAATAATTTATTTCTTTAAAGTAGTACAACTACATATTTTCTGTGGAATGATGATATTACTGAATGCAATTAAACTGATTTGCAGCTAACATTGGGAATATTCCCTTATGTTACTTTACAGTTTATAGCTATCCCTTTTTGATGTCATTACTGGGTTCCATGACTTAAATTTTGTAAACGTCCTGTATGATGTTTTAGTCCCCACTAATTATTTACAGTATGATCACTGGATCATAGGATCATAGGAGAGTACTAGGCTAATGGCTCTGGGGCATTTACAATCCTAGCCAAGAGTTTATCCCCAAAAAAGAAACCTCAATCAGCACCTGTAGCCACTATGAGTGAGGGACACAGGTGAAACCCTTGAGACAAATTTGTGGTTACCCATCTACTCATCAAGGTTGTGCTTGAAGAGGGTCAGTGACGTACTTTGTTTGACATGTATGGGGAGTCTACTCCAGAGATAGGGCAGTCTCTGGGAGACAAACCTGCCTCTCCAGCAGGTTTTGGTAATGTCACATGTTAGATTTAAGCCTTTTGATTGGGTACTACATGAGGAGTAAGACTTACAGATATGGAGCATCTCTTGTAGAGCAGGGTCTGTGATTGCCTTGTAGGTGAGACACAGATCACCTCTGAGCAATCTGTATGGTACAGAGTAGAGTGATAGTGACTTGAGCCTGTCCACATAGGACAGGTGTTGGAGACCATGGATTCTCTTTGTGAGGTATTTCTGTGGCCTTTTCAGTTGGTGCAGGTGTTTGGAGAAGTACATACCAAACGGGGCATTATACTCAATTACTGGCCTAATGAGGGAGGAGTACAGAGCGGTAACAGCCTCCTTTTTTCTGGATACAATCCCCTTTACTTACGAGATGAGCCAACAAAAAGTTTTTTTCTGACCACTGCGGCTATATGATGGTCAAATTTGAGATTGTTGTCAACTTGTGTACCCAGGTATCTCACCACAGTTTGTGTGCTTAGGGGGTTGCATGTTTTTGGTGAATGGTATGATAATATATTTTTTTGCATTTAACTTAAGGCCATGACTTTGTTGCTGTGACACCCTCTTGAAGTATGTAAACATCATTTGGGGAGACAATGACAGGACCCAACTTACAGTCGTCCACAAACTTGGTAAGCCACAGGCCTTTTGTCTTTGCCTGGATCTCTGAGAAGTAGATGCCAAACAATAGTGGTCCCAGGACAGATCCCTAGGAGACACCATTAGCATACCTCCCAACTGTACTGAATTACTCTGTTTTTACTGAGTTCTGGGGTCCAAATAATGGGGTGCCATGATTCCCAAGTGGCACCCCTTAATTTCCGATTTCCCGGCGCCTTTATTTTAAATTTTATTTTATTTCCTGGACGTGCGCAATGATGTCAGCTTCGTGAAACAGAAACAGCCTGTCGGAATTGAGCTGAAGGACTCAGCTTGTGACGTGTGTGCATTTACAGCTGCAGGCAGGAATATGCTACTGCCTACAGCTACTGTTATGAGAGAAGGAAGGTGGAAGAGTGGATGAAGCAGAGCTGCCATTTCATATACTGCAGCAGAGGTATGCGAGGCCAAGGCTGGATATGCTGCTGCAGGAGGAGTCAAAGAGCTGGCATTTCTTCTGTGGATGAAGCAGAGGTAGGAAGGGGTTGTGTGTGTTATGCTGCTGCAGGAAGAGCTGCCGTTTTTTTTTTTTTTTTTATGTGGACGAAGCAGAGCTTTGATATGCTTATACAGGAAGAACTGCCACCTGCCATTTATTTTCTGTGGACGAAGCAGAGGTATGGGCCGGGGTGTGTGTGTGTGTGTGTGTGTGTGTGTGTGTGTGTGTGTGTGTGTGTGTGTGTGTGTGTGTCACTTGACATTTGTACATTCCCAAAGCTTCACACATCAGAAAATATCACGAGAAAAGAAATGATCACTGTTTTGCTTATAAATATACCTAGCAGCAAAATTAATTCTTTGCAAGCTTGCATTCTAGCTAGATGGATCTGTATTGCAAATACAAAATTAAATAAATGTATACTTACTGTCTTATTCAAATGTAGATTTTTTTTTCCAGAAAGGGGGTGCATGCTTGGATATTGTGATCTGAATGTTACTTGAGTCTTCACAGAGGATGTATTTGTGAATATTCCTGTTCGTTCAGAATGGTAACTTTGCAAAGCATACTGCAGTTCATAATTCCAGCCCTGCACAATACTGATAATTCTGTTATAGCAGCAATCATATTCTGTGATTTATGAGGTGATTTTAGTGCACTGAATTTCAGGACATCATATCGGCCAAATTATATGGTAGATTTCATTATAGTGCAGAAAAACAACTGAAGCTAAGCTAAATAAGAATAGAGACTTTACTGACCATGTGTCTGTGCCAATGAGTGCACCATATGGCTTTTCTCAACTGTTTTCATTAGAACTACTGCTGTTACCTCCTGCTCCAACAGCTTGGCTTTCCACAGGCCATTAACTGAAAAGACAAAACAGAAGGAAAATCTGAATAATTATTAAATGATTGGTAAATGTATGCCTAAACAAAGGAGCACAACCCTTGAATTTAATATTACATGGTCAGGCTATAAATGAATAATACCATTTAAAGTTGCAACTGGTAAGAGTGATGATTGAGTTGGGTTAGCATCCTGTCCAAGACTGATGAGTTGCCTTATGCCTATTGGTTTGGCAGAATATTGATTTATTTATTTATTTGTTAACAAATAAAGTAAACTGGTCCATGTTGGAAACTGTTAATTAAATGCAACATATATACAGGGACAATGCAGTCTACCCGATCAATTAGTATGCTATTGGGACTTGAGAGGAAACTGAATTACCTAGAGTAACCTATGTACATACAAGACGATATGCACAGTTCCACACAAACAGTGACTGGGAGTCATGATTGAACCCTGGGCTATAGAGCTGTCTAGTAGAGGTCTAATCACTTAACTATCCTGCTACCTCACATGCTGCTGCTAATGGAGATCTCACCCTCATGTGACCCTGAATAGGATAAAGGTATTAGAATGATGTATAAATTAAATAATGATTTGTTAGTCCACTGTAATCCCGTCCCAGGATCTGGGACTTATTAAAGACTCTTGAAAAGAAACCTAAATAACTTTAAAACTCAAAAACAGACCAAATAAGAAATTGAAGGGACTATATCAATTAATCTAACTTAAGGTCAACACTAAGTATTTAGTATTCAAGCATTTATTTGTCCAGATTTTTCAAGCCACCTTTATACAGATGCTTGATTTCCCTATGCAGAAGGTTAAAAAGTAGGGGTCCATGGCTTCTCTGAATTATAGCTGTATCTCAGATAGGGGTGGGTACCTAATGTAACACATCCTTCTTAGACTATTATACTAGATGTGGCGAATGTGCTTGGTAATTCCAGATTTTACTACAAGTTAAGAAATTTACTGAATAAAATAATTCTGTGGGGCCATAAAGGCAACATAATAGCTCTTAGGACCCCCGTTGCTTCAAAGATGTTTGAATATTCCCATCTGGAGATTGCACGTCTATGTGACAGAATTAGCATTTGGAATATGGTAATGCCAGGAGAGATGAGATTCATAGTTAAAAATTGCTAGTCAGAATGCAGTTAAAAGAGAAGCTGGACCTTGAAAGACCACAAAAGTTATTGATAATACCCACATTCCCAAAGACCACAAATAAAGTGGTAAGAGCTAGATAACATTTATGAAAAAATACCCTGCACTAACTGACTGGTCTCTTGGGTGATTTTAAGGATTAGTAGATAAAGCCAAAATTAAGATGTATTGCATAGGCAACTCTGTTAAACTTGACTGGAACTTTTAGTAATCTAATTCCAGAATAATGGTGTTTAGGAAACTCTAAATTATGTGATGTCTCTTCCAAGCTCTTATAGCTCTTACAAAAGTCTACAAAGTAAAGTAAGAATGGTGCTAGGTAATTTTTCATGGATAAAAGAAGAATTTACACAATCTGAACGCATCACAGATAAATGAACACGGAATGAAGGTATTTATGACATTCAAGAGGTATAGGCAACTCCCAACAGCAATATGTCTGAATAAGAACATGATAATGATTTGTTTAATTTAATTTACATTTTAAATTGTTTAAATGCAGTTAAAACTAAGAAACTGAGCCTTTGAGAGATTAAAGTTGGGGAAAGTTTTAGATATGAATGGTTGACATGAATCGTTGATGTGAGTTTTCATTTTGTGATGTTTACTTTACCACCTCTCTTTTTGTTGAAAATACTTAACATGATAGGTTAGTGGTTATCAAATCCGAGATTGTGCTGAATAGATTTGGATAGTAATTGGAGGCATACCTCTCAACTGTCCAGATTTTTGCAGAATGCCCAGATTTTAATCTCATATTTTTGGTCTGTTCCTCATAAAATTTGTGTTTTTCTGACAAAGCTGTGGGACGATCTGAGGACTGAAGTCACTAAATAATGGCATACATTTGGTTTTAGACTTCAAATCCTTCAGAAAATGTATGTTAAAACAAACCCTGCCACTCAAGCAACTTTCTAAGTTTATAAGTGTGATATTTAAAATATGCCCCTACTTTTGGGCCTTTTGTTCCCCCCATTTTGTCAAGCTTTGTCCCTATTTATTGCACTAAGAAGTTGAGAGGTATGATTGGAGGATTTAATGCAAGTAATGATGATGTAAGTAGACTTTTATGATGGAAATGTTCTGAATTGGGCAGTTTTGTCATTATTGGTTCATGCATTTAGTTTCATTGCCTACAGGAAAAATGTTCAAACAATAAATTTAAAATGTACTCTAACAAGTGTGCTGTATTATACAAGGAATATAATTTAATAAAGTCAGGAAGGTGTATCAACGAACACATGTATGTTTCTTGTTTTGTGTGCAAGGGCCCTATGATTTGAAAACAGCCCAAAGGTAATCTTTATCCACCACTGGCCACTGTGACTGTGGTCAGATGCATTTTCGTTGGATGTGGTGTGGGTTTCAATGCGGTTTCAGTGAATGAGAGAAGTTTTAATGCTAAGTCTGTTTTCATTGTGAGACTATAAAATGTAAAAATAAAATTGAAATAATCATTGTAGAAGTAAAGCAGTATGCACATTCGTGTTTATGGTAAATGGGGCAAAATAGCCAGGTAATGGGACATTGGAATGGCTGCAGGGGGACTCTGGTGGTGCACTGGTGCCATATTTTGATTGTCTGTTCTTCAGTTTGCATTTGAAAGTCAGTAACCCACAATTCCACTGGAGTGGGTGGGGCTACATAATTATGCACGCAAATTTTATGTTAATCAGCATACAGATTTGTACCTATTTTTCATGGGCCTTATCCAGATTTTTGATGTTTCCAGGTTGAGAGGTATGACCACTAGTGACAGGTCCAGTTGGCCACCCACCTGATGAGATAGGCATTTATGCCAAGTTGTGTTAGCTTTTCAACAATGCCGGAGTGGGGGATTGTGTCAAAGGCTTTGGCCAAGTTAATATAAGCTGCATGTACTGACTTTCCCTCATCCAACTAGATTCAATAGCAAGATCTACCATTGATGAATCTGAACTGGGTGGTATCAAGTGCTTGGAGACTGCCTATGTCCTTGTTTATGAGGTTCATAATAATAATACACTCCATGGCCTTACAGATCAGACTTGTCAAGCTAATGGGGTGATAGTTTCCAGGGTTAGTAGTGGCACGAGCATTGTGCAAAGGGATGACAATGGCAGTTCTCCACTCTGCTGGATTGAAGCCTTCATTTAGGCTGTGGTTGAATAGGCTGATCAATGGAGAGGCTAGTTCTTGCTGGAGATGTTGCAGAATACAGTCTGGGATACTATCAGGTCCCATGGAAGCTGTGTTCTTTGCCTTGGATAGGGCCTTTAACACTTGATCTATGGAGATGTGAGGTGCGCTGCAAGTATTGGGTATGTCAAATCGGCCTTTGAGGTTGGACGGGGGGGGTGAAATTTGCACTGACCCTATCTACTAGCAGGTTAGCTAAGTCAATAGGATCAATGTAAGTGGTACAGTTAAGAACTAATTTGGAACAAACCTGGGCTTTGCCATGGAGGTTTCTGATGTAATTGAAAAAGGCTTTGTGGTTAGCCTTTGTTCCAGAGGCTAGTTTCGATTCATAATTGGCTTTGGAGGTTTCCACTAGTAATCTAATTTGCTTGTTGAGTCTAAGGAGGGAGTTTTTCCAATTGAGAATTTGTACCTTTTTACCCTTGGACAACAGTTTCTTCCTTTTGTTGTCAAGCCTGTTGATAGAGGACTTCCACCAGACAGGTTTGTGTTTCCTTGAGGAGCAGGTTTTAGTTCTCTTGGATATGGCTGAGTCCATGGAGTTGTACAGGTACTTGTATTCTGCACTGGCATACTGTTCAGCATATTTGCCTGCATTCTCTGAGGGTGGTGGTGGTGTGAAGCTACTAATACCATCCCTTAGAAGGTTGTAGTCAGTTTTTGAGAAGCTTTTTAGCCTGGTTACGGCTGGGGGGTGTTGGATGGGTTAGACATTTCAAATGAGACAGACTGATGGTCTGATCTCACCAGGGAAGAACTTACTATGGAATTGGTGCAGGAGTCACCCATGTTGATATGAACCAAGTCTAGAATGTTATCTCCCCTTGTGGGGGGATGAGACGAGCTGGTCTAATGCATTAAAACTGATGAAGTTGAGAAATCATTGGGTGAGTGCATTAGAGCAGGAATAGTTCACCCAGTTTATGGTTAAAGTCACCAAGGATCACAGTGTTAGGGGGTACCTTGATGGACTCAAGTAGGTCCATGTAGGAGGAGTAGGTGTCCTGAGTCATGGCTGTAATTTGCATAGGTGCCTTGCCAATTGTCAATTGTACCTGGAGAAGTTCTAGTGCATCATGCTGGCAAACCAGTCTGGAGGTGTTCTTGCCTTTAATGAAAATTCCACCACCCTTAGTCTTTCCTACCTCATTTTGGGGTCGGAAAGTGTGGCATGAGGTATAGCCTGGTAAGGCAAGAGTGCTCTCTGCAGCTTTGAGCTAAGTTTCCATGACTGCACAGATATCAGCATCTTCCAGTGGTGGGAGAGCATCCAGTGAGTGCATTTTCAGGTTAAGGCTCCTAGCATTAATCAGCATGACCTTCAATTTCCTTTTTGACAGATCTTTAATGTTGGAAGATTTGTCTGTAGGACATTGCCTAAAAATTGCACAATTGGGCTGGCAAGAGCCTTGGCCAGAATCCTGAATCCCAGGCGTGACAAGTGGAGGCCATCTCTGGCAAAGCATTGAGGCCTGTCATATATGTCATCCCAGGCAGACAGATACTAGATCCCCATGGATTAACACCAGAGACTAAGCCAATTGTTGAAGTCAATTTTTTTGTTGTTGATATTGTTATCATTCTGGGTGAAGGTAGGATGCTGCTTAGGGCAAGGGTCATACCTGCCTGGGCACATACTCTGACAGCTCAATCATGTCTCTCTTCATATAGTCCAGGGAGGTACATCTCAAGTCAGTCACACCAACATGAACAATGACAGAGTCATACTTGTACCTGTTGTGGAGAAATTAATGTGTCAGATTCTGGCACCAGGCAGACAACTGACCATGATCTTCTCCTTGTCAAGCCTGGTGAGGGGGACTTTGGTGTGTCTCACAATTGAGTCACCAATGATTTGTATGTTTGGTTTAATGTTGTGCTTTATGGACTATATGAGTTTATTGTCATGCCTTATGGGGTGTGTTTGTGACACACTGGTGTGTTGTCTGTTGTATGTAATGTGTTTGGTGTTGTGTGTGACATGTTTGTAAGTGTGTTTTGGAGGTCTCTGCTGTTTAGGTAAGTTTTTATTGAGGACCCCTATATAGGTGGGTGTGTGCTGTGCTTGGCCATGTGATGTGGATGGTGTGGTGTATATGCTGGCAATCTCCTCTTTGTCAGGGGTACTGAAAGAGGCACGAGAGAGCATGGATTCCAGGTTACATATGATTATTCTTACTAGGAGTAATATATAATTGTCAACCATGTGATGGGTAAGGCCAATCTAACACTAAACAAGATAGGTTAATTCAAGTGCGAAAAGGGAAACTGGCTAGGTTTAAAATAACCCAAAAGAGCAGCTAGCCTAGTATTTACCTATGTTCCTATAAACCGGTTAGCTATCTTGATCTAAACATTTTCACTTACATTGAGGTTGCTACACTAAGTTTTTCTTTTTATTAAAAAAAAGTTTGGGGTATACAGTGATATCGTGACATTAACAAGTGAGGTGTGCTTATTGCTGTTAAAAGAAGAAAAGTGAGAGATAATGGAAGTTTACAAGAAACAAAACTTAAATGTACGGTTAAGAACAAATTTAATGACAAATGTACAGCAGATAATAAGCTATGAGCAGAATAGAAAAACAGTATTTATATTATTTAAAATAAAGATTGCCTTCTGCACTGAATATATAGAAAACAATGATGTTGAAAGAGACATATAACCATTACTAGAGAGTCAGTAATCTATAGGTTAAAAACAGGATTACCAGGAAGTTTTTGCTACTCTACAAAAATTGAGAAACCATACAAAAAATAGGATACTATACCATATTATGTGGGAACACTAAGTTAACCTTTAATTTCTCTAGTACGCTGAATGAAGGAATGGAATACCATCCTATGTCTATCTGCTGTTCTTGCTTTCTTAAATAATAGAGGATGGACCGATATCTGGAGGTATAAATACCATACCAACTGACAAGACTCCTTCACCGGGAATGCTGATCATCAATATGGTCAAATCGACTTTATTCTGATTTAAAAATGCAACTTACAAAATTTCATTCTGTTAATATTCTAGAAAGCGTTATATCAGATTTCACACCTATAACTCTGAACTGCTCATTCTAATCTGAGAAGCACCTCTAACAAGTGCAGATGTAGCTTTTTTAAATGGAGGGAATTTATAGAAAAGAAAAAGACAGTCATATTATAGACGTGGGAGTGAGACAAAATAAGACAGATAAAGGAATTATGCTATCCTTTGTGGGATGGGGTTTAGGCAGCCATTAGATCATAACTGATGTCAGATGAAAGTAGAATTAAGTGTAGGAATACAAACATTATAAGACTTACAGAAAAGTAATTACTTGAAATCAAGGGGAAGAGTGAATAAGGTACATAGATGTAAATTGCAGATTAGATTAACTCAGAATACAAATGGAATTGAACATAAGCAGTCAAACTTTCACTCTTACAGGAATACTCAGAGTGTAAGGTAAGCACAGTGAAGTCATGGAGGTGGGGCTGTCTCAGTGTTATTTGTGTTAGGCCGTGCATGTGTGTTTGTGTGTGTGTGTGTGAATGTGTGTGCGTATGCGCGTGTGCATGGGTGTGCGTGTGTGCATATGTGCATGCGTATGAGTGTGTGTGCATGTGTGCATGTCTGTGTCTGTGTGTGTGTATGCATGTGTGTGTGTGTGCCTGTGTGTGTATATGCAAAGTGCTTTGCTAATGTGATGCATAGATTATTAGGAAGAACACTAGTGCAGTCAGGTCTGCATCACAATGTGTGATTCAGATACATGTTAATGTGCCACCAATGGTGTGTTTCACATTGCAGCTTTATCATGTCCCTGAATAGGACTTTGCCTCTTTCATACTAATTGACCATCCTGCTTTGGGCAATTAGCATGGGCAGAAAGAAATTTTCTGACTCTCAGGGTATGTATAAAGAGTGTAGCCAACAGCACTATTGGAAATGACAAAAAGATTACAGAAAAAATCAGAAACTATTATGGTGTGTTACTCTTCAAGAGGTAATCTTGATTCTTATGAATAGGTAGATTTTCCTGCAGCAGGAAATATTGGTGATCACATATATTTAGAAGCATTAGAAGGAGACTTTGAGATAAATGTTCAAGTAGCAATCCAATATATTTATTAAACCAAGTAATTCAACAGACGCAAACTGATATTGAGGGAGGAGGGTAACAAAGCAGACATCAGAATGGACACAGTGATTTAACAGAGTCAGGGCAGAGAAATGCCTTATCTCTAAAATGTTTCATACCTGATTAACTTTTAGTTTCTCTGCTCTTTCTCGACAGTAACATTTTAACTAAAATATTAGCCCATCAGTTGGAAGTACTATCCGCCATTATACTACCAGACCTTAATTAATTTCCATAAGATGGACAAATCACTTATAACATTAAAGCATTAGCTGCTTTGATGACAGGCAGTCAGATATCTAGAGCCAATATGGATATCATACTCTTTATTTTGTTTACTTAAAGAAGACATTTTCACCTACTAGAATGAGGATACGTTTATTTTTATTTTCTGGAAAGCAGAGAAAATTTGTGGACATTTTTTACCCTGCCAGAAGGCTTTTTACAGATACCTCTCTTATGTTAAATGATTAATGGAATGGTATCTAGGGAGGAAAGAACAGTTAAAGGAACAAAACAAGTCTGTCTTCTTTCTCCAGGTCTCTTCATAATAGTTTCTAAAAACCTGAAACATATTGGGGTCACTATTTGTAAAGCTGGAGAATTGATGATTGTATCACGATGAGAGAAAGTATTGACAAGATAATTGTCTGTCCTATCATTACTCTGAATGTTTGGAGTACCATTTCGCCTGGAATACAGTGAATTTAAAGTGAGACTACTACAACTAGGAGCAAGGAAAGGGAAATGTCAATCTGGTCTTATTTCACAAGTTAAGTTCCTCACTTATTTAGATTTTCAGGTAGGGCATATTCTGAAGACTAAAATAATTAAAAATATTCAGAATTTGAAAATTAAGGTACTTGACTTGCTTTGGAAGAAATTCAAAAGTTAGGTATATATATATATATATATATATATATATATATATATATATATATATATATATATATATATATATATATATATATACGCACGTACACATATATATGGATAGACAGATTGTGGTCAAAGTAGTGATAGTTCAACACATTTTATATATGTTAAAAAATGGATCCATCTCTGGAAATCAGCTTTTGCTATGTAACATCCAACATGCAATCAATGACTGCATTCTACAAATAGCTGCCTGCACATTTTGGGAAATCAAGACTATGTTCTAGCAGGTATGGGTGTATATAGAGTTCCACATTTCTACATATCTACATATGTAGAGTATCTACATACTCTGTGGCATTATCTTCAGAAGTGCAATCTAGATAATCTGTGGATCCTACCACAATAGAACAATATACCTGATTACTGAATACTGGAATGGCAGGATTACCTGGCAATATGAGGGGTAGCACAATGGTGCCTTGGATAGCATTGTCATTGCACAGCAAGAGGTTCTTTAGTTTGATTCTTGACTAAGGTGCCTTCTGTGTGGAATCTGCATGTCCTCCCTGTGTCCAAATGGGTTTCTTCCAGGTGCTCTAGTTCCCCCCACTCTCCAAAGATGAGTAGGTGGATTGAACACTCTAAATTTGGCATAGGTGGAGTGTGAAAGGGAATGTGTGTTATGGAAAAACAGTGGTGGCATGGTTACCCACTCAGCGGTGTGAATCTTGGCTTTAGATGACTGTCACTGGTGAAGTGGCACCCCAACCCCACATGGCAAAATGGGAAAGGGGTTGGGGACTGATTGATGAAAACATTTGTACTGAGGTCCTAAAAAACACTTTTGTCAGTAAGGTGATTCCATAGTGTATTAGGTAAACTTGTGAAGAGAGATGTGTATAAAGATGCTACCAGATCTTAAAATTATGTCAAGGAAAAAGATTCAGCTGTAAAATGTACATTTTTCACTCTATTTGGACTACCTGCAGCTCACTATCAGTTACCTTTTAGTTCTTTACTTTCCCATCGGGTCTGTTGGGTCGGCATTAGCCTCTTCTTAGCTGACAAAATCTATGATATGGACGGTTATGAAAATAAAGACCCAGTTGGGCAATACTACACTGTTACCATGAAGTGTTCCTGGTAACCATTTGAAATGTCAGGACCTGCAAGAATGAAATATGCAGACTGAATGGCCGAAATCCCCTAAGCCTCAGCAAAAAGTTGAGATCCCACATCAAAACCTCCAAAGCCAGCTATGAAGGCCGAATTGCAGCAGACACTAAAAACAACCACAAAGCCTTCTATATTAATATCAAGAATCTCCATGGCAATACTCAGATTTTCTCTGAGTTACTGCACAATGGTATCTCCTATACTGAGCCAACAGATATTGCCAACATACTGGCTGACAGATTCAGTGCCAACTTTACCCCTCTCTCCCCCCTAAAGGACCAATCTCAATACCAGAAGAATGCCAGGCAGCCAGCATTACTGCAGCACAGGTTAAAGCTGCATTGTCTAAGGCCAAGAATACAGCTTCCATGGGACCCAACAATATCCCCGGTTGTGTTCTACATGAATTATGAAATGAACTGGCACCACATATGTGTGCTCTGTTCACTCACAGCCTCACCTCAGGCTTTGTCTCTACCGAATGGCGCACTACTAGAGTTATCCTTCTCCATAAAGGAGGAGTGACTACAGACCCTGGAAATTATCACCCCATTAGTCTGATGAGTCTGATATGTAAGGCTGTGGAGTGCATCATCATGGACCTAATTAACAATCATATAAGGACTCTCCAAACTGTAGATCCCATACAATTTGGTTTTGTAAAAGGTAGATCATGCCTGCTCAACCTGATTGACTTCTTTGAGTCAGTCACCAGAGCTGTGGATGAGGGAAATTCAGTTCATAAAGCCTACCTCGATCTGGTCACAGCCTTTGATACCATTCCTCATTCAGGAATTATTGAGAAACTCAGCAAACTAGGCATCAACCTTGTTAGGTGGGCTGCAAACTGGCTCACAGATAGAACCCACAGAGTGAAAGTGGCAGACTCCAAATCAGACTGCCAACCAGTCACGAGATGAGTCCCACAGGGATTGGTCCTGGGTCCAATCTTGTTTGGCTTCTACTTCTCAGAAGCCCAGGCCAACACAGAGGAACTCTGGCAGAACAAATTCACAGACAACTGCAAGCTGGGAGCCATTATTAACTCCCCAAGTGATGCAGACATCCTACAGAAAGGCCTCACTTAGACCAATGACTGGTGTCAAAACCATGGCCTTAAGTTTAATGTAAAAAAATGCGTCATTATCCCCTTTGGGAAGAACTCAGTTCCCACTAATTACCACATCGATGGGAGCCCACTGAACACCGAAGGCATTTTAAGAGATCTGGGGGCACAGGTTAACAGCAACCTCTCCTTCAAACACCAAATTGCCACTGTGGTCAAAAAGTCCTTCTGTGTGGCACATCTCATTACCAAGGGTTTTACATCCAGGAAGAAAGAGGCTATCATTCCTCTCTACTCTTCCCTCATTAGACTAATTATAGAGTATAATGCCCCATTTGGTATGTACCTCACTAGACACCTGCAACAGCTGGAGAGGCCACAAAAGTACCTCACAAAGAGGCTCCTAGGCCTTAAACACATGTCCTACATGGACAGACTAAAAAAAACTCCAGCTATTCTCTGTCTCATATCATCTACTAAGAGGCGATCTCTGCTTGCCTTACAAAACCATGTCTGACCCAGCTCTGTTAGAAATGCTACATTTAAGGAAATCCAAATCCCTCCACACCACACGCTCCAGAGACCTCAACCTCATTACCAAAATCAACAGAAGATGCTGGAGGGACAGTTTCATAATGCAGAGACTGCCCATGCTCTGGAATAGACTTCCCATACATGTCAAGCAGAGCACCTCACTAGCCCTCTTCAAGAGAAATCTTGATGAGTAGATGGGAAGTAGAAAGTTCACTCCGGGGATCACTCCAGTGGCTCTACTTGATAGAGGCACTGGAAACTAATAACAGGCAGCACAATGTTTGTGCACTTCTATGGGCTAGGCTTGTAAAGGCCCCAGGGCCATTAGCCTAGTACTCACCTGTGTATTTATGAACCTATGAAAGAATGGACTTACATATACTATGGCTGAGATGCCATTTCTCAGAATACTCCCTTTTCACTGAGGTATGGTGAATTTGGAGTTGCTATATAGAATTCAGGAGGTGTGAGGGGAGGCTTCCCTAATGCAAAAAGATGTTTAAAGGAGAGGAGTGATTTTTAAGATTCACTCTTTGTCCTGTGTTTTTGGTCTTTTTTTCATCCTATCATTGCTTGACATTTAAATTGCCAACATTTTAATAGGGAGCCAGTGTTTTCATGTATTTTTTTCTACCACTCTGCTTTCTAAGTAACACCCCAAGAAAGAGTGTATAGTGGGTGTCAGCACTGACTGTCTCTCAGTTCCACAAGGCACTGACATCAGAATAACACCCCAAACACCTTTAGGTTTTATCTCATAGCTGTTTCCTCATCCAAACCAGGGAAATTAAACTGAAAATATGCCCTCAGTCTGTACACTTCCTTTCTCCCTTAATTTGGGGCAAGCCCATCATCCCTGCTTGCTCCTCAGATGTATTTCTCTACTTATCTATTGACTGGGAAGGTGAATTGGTCCTTTTTTGGCCATAGAATGGTCTATCAAGGAACACACAAAACATTTAGCTTCTTATAATTGGGCATACAAGTACAGGCATGTTTACAATTATGTCTACAATATAGTACCAGTTTTATTATAATAATAACAACGAATTGACTATTTAACAATTCACACTCAAAGAATATTATTTTTACTTGCACAGTGCATACTTACATTTGCAATATATTTACATTATTTATAATTGTTATAGAAAGTGGTAGTCACATTGTCTTAGGTATTTTCCCTGTTAGCATTTGCAGCTGCATTCTTTGTAGTACTTGTGCAGAGCAATTTTTAATACCCTAATTGGTAATATAGCTTTAATTTCTTTAGGTAGATTACTTCAGGCTGCGTGGCCAATGCCTGTTAAAATGTTTTCACCAATTTTATTTGTAAATGGTGGTCTTAAAAAGCATAACATTGTTTCTTGACTACTTCACAAGGATTAAATCTGCTGTTTAAGTTGTACATTGCATCTTTTTTTTCTCAATTTTTTTTTTATTTTTCAAATACATTTGAATGAATCCCATAGTATTTATACATAATATCTTAAATAACTATGTACACTATTTACATTAGCCTGACACTATAACATATCTTAATGTCTAAAGTTACTTTATAAGTATGTCCAATCCATTATCAGAGTGTCTGATCAATTATTGTATAGTATCAATCAAAGGTAAAACTTTTCCCCAAGGGTTGTTGATAAATGGCTTTGGATAAATTCTTAGTTCTTTAATTTTAATTTCTAATAATGCTGTGGCCTTCAGTAGGCTGTAGAAGTTTTCCAAAGTCAGTATTGTGTTACATATCCTTGAAATTGCAAGTATAGTCCATATTTATCCATTTTATCGATAATAAAATATCTGTTTTAATATCTTCAGTCAATTGTATTGAGTGTCCTTTTGTTATATATTTCCAGTATGAGGTTTTGGGTGTTGTTTTATAGTTTAACAATATTTTGAAATACTCTTTCCCATATCAAAGTCATTATATATGATTTCATATATGTATTTCATAAATTTAGGTATTTCTTTAAATGAAGAATTGATAATTATTCTACTTAAATCTTGTAAATATGACACAATACTCAGTAAAGTTAGCCAGTCCTGTTGTGGAATTTTGTATGTTGTTTTTATTACTTGCATATCTAAAACTTTTAGTTCTTTGATACAGTGGACCCAACAAACAAATCCTTTCTGTTCCCAGGAATTACTAATTTCTCTATATATTTTATGTGGATTGTTCTTTGTGACTATAAATGGTGTTAAATGATCAAACCAGGTTTTTAAATCTATAATTTTGCATTAATAATTTTGCGAAATGAGTCAATGTAATAATTAATCATATGAGATTTAGTGGATTTAGTTTTGTTATATTGCATACCAGTACATAATATGTGCCATGGCAAATGTTTTTAATCTATTTGCAATTATTTTTGTAAATCAAATTAATTTATTGATATTACAGTTAGTAATTATTTCCAATCTGCAGAGTAATTTGGACTTATCCAATCTGAGATTGTTTTAAATATTGATGCTTTCATATATGTTCCTATATCAGGAAAGTTTAATCCTCCCTGTTTCCATGGCCTAATATAATGTATTAAAAATTCTGTTTCTTTTGGGAAACCATAAAAAAATTATTAGGCATGAATTTATTTCTTTAAGTATATTCCTTTCTGGCTTGGGCAGTAAAACCATTTTTATTAACTGTAGTCTTATCTTCAAATGTTAATATTATTTTGTTCCATTTTTCCACAGAGATTTTAATTGTATTGATGATATTATTGTAGTTTTTTGAGACTAATTCATTATTATCCTTGCATAACTCAATTTCTAGATATTTTAAGGTAGATTCTTGTTTCCCTATGATGTGATCCCCTTAGTCTGCAGTTCTTTTTTTTATTTAAAAATAAACCTTTTTATTTTGATTTATTGAAATGGAGTCCTGAAGTCATGCGAAATTTGTCAGTTAATATATCTAATTCTTCTAATGTCTCTTTTGTATTAGATAATGTTAGTAATATGTCATCAGCAAATAGTATTACTTTAAAACTGTATTGTTCATAAACATCTATTCCTTTGATTTTTATATTGTTATTAATTGAATCTGCCAATAGCCAGATTTGACATACACTAAATTATATATATATATATATATATATATATATATATATATATATATATATATATTCTTTAGGAGATGAACAAAGGATGCAGGAAATTCAAGTAGCATTAGGATTTTGAATAAATAGTCCCAGTTTAGGGAAGCAAAGGCTTTCTCTATATCTAACCCAGTTATAAGTGTTTATTTATTTTCTTTATTAACATAATCTATAAGATAAATTATCATTTTAATATTGCCGTGTGTGTCTATGATATATAAATCCAGCTTGATCATTATTTATTGTTTTGGATAGTTGTATTTTCATTCTGTTAGTTAATATTGTCATAAATATCTAATAATCATGATTTAATAATGATATATGTCTATATGAGGTACAGAGGTTTGGGGATATGTTTTACTTTAGGAATGGTGTGATTAAGGAATATCTGCAAGAGGGTGGTATTAAAGCTTGTGACTGAATTTCTAATAGAGTTTTTGGAAAAGGGATAGTATCTTTGAAGGAAAAAGTTTATATATTTCCATAATTATGCCATCTCTACCTGGAGCCTTATTATTTTTACCCTCTTTTATAGTATCTGTAATTTCTTTGTAGGACATTGGTGCTTCCAGATCTAGTTTTAATTTTTCTGGTATTTTTTTATTATATTAGAACATTTTTCATCTAGATTTATTTGATCAATATGTATATTTTCTTTTTGGAAATGTTCCATATAGTGATTTCTATAGGCAACAAGAACGTCACCTATATCTGAGGCATTTTTCCCTTTCTTTTCATGGAAGGTACTTTTAATGTTATTAGCTTTTGATTGTATTTTGATTCTTGTGGATAAATTATGTAGATATTTGGGAGAAGTGGCCAAGGTATTAATTTTTAGTATTTTCTAAAGCTAAACTAGTTTTATATGATAGAATTTCATTGTATTTATTGTTTAATACTTCTACTTTCTTTTTCATCTCCAAATGATTTTGATTTTTTTCAGCTTTTACTAACAAAAGTTTGGACTGTAGATCTAATAATTCAGAATCCCCATTCTCTGATTTTTTTTTTATACCAAGTTAGGGTTTTACCATATATGTAAGCTTTTAATGAGTCCCATGTCATTATTTTATTTATCTCGCTGGTGTAATTAATATCTAAGAAGAACTGTAATTCAGATAATAACCAGGGTTTGAACTCTTTAATTTTAGTTATATATGCTGGAATTTTGGAGTTAAAGATTAATGGTTTATACCCATTTTGAAGTTTTAGTATCAATGAATTGTGGTCTGAAAAGGGGCAGGGAGTGATTGAGAAATTAATAATTTTAGAATGTAAGCCATGGGCAGCAACATTTTATCTATTCTAGTTTGGGTACCAAATCTGTGATCTTGATGAGAAAACATCAAATATTTATTTTCTTTAAATCTGAAAGTATGAACAAGATGAAATGATTCTACCCACTTGTTTAAAGCTTTTCATACAGCAGATGTATGCAGTGGTTTTTATTTGTACTATCAGAAATATCAAATATACAGTTACAATCGTCTTCTAATATTAAGTTGCCATTATAAATATTGGAAATGAAATCCAAGTGTTTTTAACAGTTACTATTCCAATGCCTGGGAGCAGTATAGATTGGCTATGGTCCATATTCTGTTATTATATTTAAATATTACTAATGACATAAGCCCTTCTTTGTCTTCATACTTATAAATGATTTCTGGGTTAATCACATTTGTTTTCCATAAAATTGTTACCCTTTTGTCTTTGTCTTATAAGTGGATTGCACCAGTATCATATATTCTTTAGGATTCCACTTGTAATTGGCATTTGTTTTCAAATGAGTTTCTTGAAAGAAGACAATTTATGCTTTGTTCAGTTTTATATACTTTAGTAGATTTGATCTCTTGCTAGGATTGTTTAAGCCATTGGTATTTAAAGATAATAAAGTTAAATTCATCTTAGGTTATTTAGACTATGCATTTTTTGTTTTATTGTGACTATTAAAAATTTTCCTCTGATAACTATAAAGTATATGTTTGAGCTTTTAAAGGAAATTATCAGTTTTATACTTTGAGTGTTTACCAATAAAGTAATGTTTTGTGAAATAACAAATTTAAATTAATAAATGTTAACAAAAGTAAGATCCACACTAGCCATGGAATTAAATTCATTCCTAATCTGATGGATAAACCTAAGCCCATCAGATTATCACTCATACCTTGATAATCCAGAACACCTGAGCTCCATAAATTGAATAATCATATAGAGAATATTTGTAATAGGAATAAGCAATATTTATATTATTTTCAACAGTTATAGTACTATTGTAGATTAGACAGAATTCTAATACAATATAAATGTCTACTTATTGAATATTTACATGAAAGACAGATGACAAGCAATTCAATCATAGTAAAGTAGGATGTATCATATATAAAACCTCAGTAAAAGAATATAGGACACAGTTATTTAACATATTCACCCTTATTGAAGAAGTCTTTCAAAACTTATTACTTAATATAAATAGATTAATAATATTTATACCTAAAGTTTATAATACAATGTATTTTACTGGATATATCAGAAATTATATTTCATTGTCTGCCAGCATTTAAGTAATCAATTTGTTTGTTGCTAACTTACTTAAATCATCACATTTGTTTTATGTGGACATTGATGAAAGTTGGTGCATTTTAATTATCAGTGCATCCCTGCTTGCTCCTCAGATTTATTTCTCCACTTATTTATTGACTGGGAAGGTGAACTGGTCAATTGGTCCTTTTTCAGCCATAGAATGGTCTATCAAGGAACACACAAACCATTTAGCTGTTTATAATTGGACATACAAGTACAGGCATGTTTACAATTATGTCTACAATACAGTACCAGTTTTATAGTAATGATAACAATGAATTGGCTATTTAACAATTCACACTCAAAGAATATTATGTTTACTTGCACAGTGCATACCTACATTTGCAATATATTTACATTATTTAAATTGTTATAGAAAGTGGTAGTCACATTGTCTTAGGTATTTTCCCTGTTAGCATTTGAAGCTGCATTCTTTGTAGTACTTGTGCAGAGCTATTTTGAATTCTCTAATTGGTAATATAGCTTTAATTTCTTTAGGCAGATGACTTCAGGTTGCGTGGCCAATGCCTGTTAAAATGTTTTCACCAATTTTATTTGTAAATGGTGGTTTTAAAAGCATAACAATTTTTTGACTACTTCACAAGGAGTAAATCTGCTGTTTATGTTGTACATTGCATCTTTTTTTTCTCATTTTTTTTTTTCAAATACATTTGAATGAATTTCATAGTATTTATACATAACATGTTAAATAACTATATACACTATTTACATTAACCTGACACTATAACATATCTGAATGTATAAAGTTACTTTATAAGTATGTCCAATCCATTATCAGAGTGTCTGATCTATTATTGTATAGTATCAATCAAAGATAAGACTTTTCCCCAAGGGTTGTTGATAAATGGCTTTGGATACATTCTTAGTTCTTTAATTATAATTTCTAATAATGCTGTGGCCTTCAGCAGGCTGTAGAAGTCTTCAAAAGTTGGTATTGTGTTACATATCCTTGAAATTGCAAGTATAGTCCATATTTATCCATTTTATCGATAATAAAATATCTGTTTTAATATCTTCAGTCAATTGTATTGAGTGTCCTTTTGTTATATATTTCCAGTATGAGGTTTTGGGTGTTGTTTTATAGTTTAACAATATTTTGAAATACTCTTTCCCATATCAAAGTCATCATATATGATTTCATATATGTATTTCATAAATTTAGGTATTTCTTTAAATGAAGAATTGCTAATTATTCTACTTAGATCTTGCAAATATGACACAATACTCTGTAAAGTTAGCCAGTCCTATTGTGGAATTTTGTATGCTGTTTTTATTACTTGCATATCTAAAACTTTTAGTTCTTTGATACAGTGGACCCAACAAACAAATCCTTTCTGTTCCCAGGAATTACTAATTTCTCTATATATTTTATGTGGATTGTTCTTTGTGACTATAAATGGAGTTAAATGATAAAACCAGATTTTTAAATCTATATTTGCATTAATAATTTTGCGAAATGAGTCAATGTAATAATTAATCATATGAGATTTAGTGGATTTAGTTATGTTATATTGCATACCAGTACATAATATGTGCCATGGCAAATTGTTTTTATCTATTATTTGAATTTTTTTTTTGTAAATCAAATTAATTTATTGATATTACAGTTAGCAATTCTTTCCAATTTGCAGAGTAATTTGGACTTATCCAATCTGAGATTGTTTTAAATATTGATGCTTTCATATATGTTCCTATATCAGGAAAGTTTAATCCTCCCTGTTTCCATGGCCTAATATGATGTATTAAAGCAATTCTGTTTCTTTTGGGAAACCATAACAATTTTATTAGGCATGAATTTATTTCTTTAAGTATATTCCTTTCTGGCTTGGGCAGTAAAACAATTTTTATTAACTGTAGTCTTATCTTCAAATGTTAATATTATTTTGTTCCACTTTTCCACAGAGATTTTAATTGTATTGATGATATTATTGTAGTTTTTTGAGACTAATTCATTATTATCCTTGCATAACTCAATTCCTAGATATTTTAAGGTAGATTCTTGTTTCCCTATGATGTGATCCCCCTTAGTCTGCAGTTCTTTTTTTATTTAAATTAAAAACATTTATTTTGATTTATTGAAATGGAGTCCTGAAGTCATGTGAAATTTGTCAATTAATATATCTAATTCTTCTAATGTCTCTTTTGTATTAGATAATGTTAGTAATATGTCATCAGCAAATAGTATTACTTTAAAACTGTATTGTTCATAAACATCTATTCCTTTGATTTTATATTGTTATTAATTGAATCTGCCAATAGCCAGATTTGACATACACTAAATTATATATATATATATATATATATATATATATATATATATATATATATATATTCTTTAGGAGATGAACAAAGGATGCAGGAAATTCAAACAGCATTAGGAGTTTGAATAAATAGTCCCAATTTAGGGAAGCAAAGGCTTTCTCTATATGTAACCCAGTTATAAGTGTTTATTTATTTTCTTTATTAACATAATCTATGAGAAATTATCATTTTAATATTGTTGCGTGTGTCTATGATATATAAATCCAGCTTGATCATTATTTATTGTTTTGGACAGTGGTATTTTCATTCTGTTAGTTAATATTGTCATAAATATCTTATAATCATTATTTAATAATGATATATGTCTATATGAGGTACAGATGTTTGGGAATTTGTTTTCCTTTAGGAATGGTGTGATTAAGGAATATATGCAAGAGGGTGGTATTAAAGCTTGTGACTGAATTTCTAATAGAGTTTTATGGAAGAGGGATAGTATCTTTGAAGGAAAAAGTTTATATATTTCCATAATTGTGCAATCTCTACCTGGAGCCTTATTATTTTTACCCTTTTTATTGTATCTGTAATTTCTTTGTAGGACATTGGTGCTTCCAGATCTAGTTTGAATTTTGCTGGTATTTTTTTTTTATATTGGAACATTTTTCATGTAGATTTAATTGATCAATATGTATATTTTCTTTTTGGAAATGTTCCATATAGTGATTTCTATAGGCAACAAGAACGTCACCTATATCTGAGGCATTTTTCCCTTTCTTTTCATGGAAGGTACTTTTAATGTTATTAGCTTTTGATTGTATTTTGATTCTTGTGGATAAATTATGTAGATATTTGGGAGAAGTGGCCAAGGTATTAATTTTTAGTATTTTCTAAAGCTAAACTAGTTTTATGTGTTAGAATTTCATTCTATTTATTGTTTAATACTTCTACTTTCATTTTCATCTCCAAATGATTTGTTTGGATTGTAGATCTAATAATTCAGAATCCCCATTCGCTGATTTTATTTTATACCAAGTTAGGGTTTTACCATATATGTAAGCTTTTAATGAGTCCCATGTCATTATTTTATTTATTTCTCTGGTGTAATTAATATCCAAGAACTGTAATTCAGATAATAATCAGGGTTTGAACTCTTTAATTTTAGTCATATATGCTGGAATTCTGGAGTTAAAGATTAATGGTTTATACCCATTTTGAAGTTTTAGTATCAATGAACTGTGGTCTGAAAAGGGGCAGGGAGTTTTTGAGGCATTAATGATTTTCGAATGTAAGCCATGGGCAGCAAAATTTTATCTATTCTAGTTTGGGTACCAAATCTGTGATGTTGATGGGAAAACATCAAATATTTATCTTCTTTAAATTTGAAAGTATGAACAAGATGAAATGATTCTACCCACTTGTTTAAAGCTTTTCATACAGCAGATGTATGCAGTGGTTTTTATTTGTACTATCAGAAATATCAAATATACAGTTACAATCTTCTCCTAATATTAAGTTGCCATTATAAATATTGGAAATGAAATCCAAGTGTTTTTAACAGTTACTATTCCAATGCCTGGGAACGAGTATAGATTGGCTATGGTCCATATTCTGTTATTATATTTAAATATTACTAATGACATAAGCCCTTCTTTGTCTTCATACTTATAAATGATTTCTGGGTTAATCACATTTGTTTTCCATAAAATTGTTACCCTTTTGTCTTTGTCTTATAAGTGGATTGCACCAGTATCATATATTCTTTAGGATTCCACTTGTAATTGGCATTTGTTTTCAAATGAGTTTCTTGAAAGAAGACAATTTATGCTTTGTTCAGTTTTATATACTTTAGTAGATTTGATCTCTTGCTAGGATTGTTTAAGCCATTGGTATTTAAAGATAATAAAGTTAAATTCATCTTTTATGTTATTTAGACTATGTATTTTTGTTTTATTGTGACTATTAAAAAATTTCCTCTTATAACTATAAAGTATATGTTTGAGCTTTTAAAGGAAATTATCAGTTTTATACTTTGAGTGTTTACCAATAAAGTAATGTTTTGTGAAATAACAAATTTAAATTAATAAATGTTAACAAAAGTAAGATTGGCACTAGCCATGGAATGAAATTCATTCCTAATCTGATGGATAAACCTAAGTCCATCAGATTATCACTCATACATTGACAATCCAAAACACCTGAGCTCCATAAATTGAATAATCATATGGAGAATATTTGTAATAGGAATAAGCAATATTTATATTATTTTGAACAGTTATAGTACTATTATAAATTAGACATAATTCTAATACAATATAAATGTCTACTTATTGAATATTTACATGAAAGACAGATGACAAGCAATTCAATCATAGTAAAGTAGGATGTATCATATATAAAACCTCAGTAAAAGAATATAGGACACAGTTATTTAACATATTCATCCTTAATGAAGAAGTCTTTCAAAACTTATTACTTAATATAAATAGATGGTAATGATATGTATACCTAATGTTTATAATACAGTGTATTTTACTGGATATATTAGAAATTATATTTCATTCTCTGCCAGCATTTAAGTAATCAATTTGTTTGTTGCTAACTTACTTAAATCATCACGTTTGTTTTATGTGGACATTGATGAAAGTTGGTGCATTTTAATTATCAGTGCATCCCTCTTCTCCCCATTTCCTACACATAAGCATTTTCATATCTGTCATTCCATATTATAAAATCAGTGAAATTATAGGTTAAAAACAACAAATTCACTTATTGTGATTAGTGATTACAAGTTCCTTTTCTATATTCATAAATTGACATTTGATGTCATATACTGAAAGTTTTTAGATTTTCCATGACAACATTCTATTTTGTATAATTAGCAAAGGTTAAACTGAGTGATTATTGTCAATTTAATACTAGTTGTTCAAAATGTGATTGTTACATGCTGTGACATTCCTAGTTTAGGCTTCTCTTGTTTCCCTTGAACAAATTTGTCAGTTTCATGTCATGTATAAAACATTAGTTACCTTGATAACAGATTAAGTATTATGTATGGTCAGGATGGGTTACAAAAAACACAGTTCAAGTTAAAGCAATTATATGACTTGCTATGCACTTTTACTTATATGAGAAAATCAACATAATTCCCCAAGATGATCAATATAGTGTATGTCATTTATAAAAAGTTAAAACAGTAGTGTTATTATACACAAGCCCATGGTATTAAACTGAGTATCTATTATCAATTTAATACTATTTGTTCAGAATATGATTGTTACATTCTGTGACATTTCAAGTTCAGGCTTCTATTGTTTCTTTTGAACAACTTTGTCAGTTTGATGTCATGTATAAAACATTAGTTACCTTGGTAACCGCTTAAGTATTATATATGGCCAAGATGGGTTACAAAATCTGCAATTCAAGTTAAAGCAATAACATGACTTGTTATGCATATTTACTTATATAAGAAAATCATCATGCTTCCCCTTGATGTTCAATGTAGTGTATGTCATTTATGACAAGTTAAGACAGTAGTTTTATTATACACAAGACCATATTATTAAATCCTGTCTTTAATATCTAAACTCAGCAGACTGCTTCATGTTATATGACGATTATATATTTTATGTCTAAATTTACTAAAATCATACATTACATAACTGTGTGTGTTTTTATTTTTTTTTTTTTTGGCTGTTGCTTAGTTATTTCAGAGACCACAAGCTTTAATGCTTATTCTTATTATTAGCTCCTTCCAAGCATGTTTATACAGTCCATAGACGTTAAATTATGACATCCTTCTAGTTTCTTCTTTGTTATAAGTATATGCCCATCCTTACATACACACATACCAGTACTTCAAGCATGGGTAACAATGCCCATCCAATTTTGCCAGAATAGCATTTGCTAATTCATGTGGTGTGTTTCCAGGTCATTCTTAAAATATCCAAACCAATATTTGCCCTGTTTCATTTTACCAGTCTGTTCCATGCAGTGGCCACTCTGCCAGTGAACCACTCAACACATTTTACATTCCCACAGATATTTCCACAAAGGAAATCTGATGACTCTCTAGCACTTCCCGGCAACTCCAAACACCCCTAGAATCAGCTATCCTCATATGCCCAACATGTCTGATCAAACTCACCTCCCATACCACTGCAAAGGGCACTGCACAAAACCAAATGCTCTTAGTCTTTCACAATAACTCAGACTTCCACTGTTATGTAAGTTTTTAATGTGTTTGGACCAAAATGCATTTTAAATATAAAATTGTGCTTATTATTATTATTATTATTATTTTTTTATCAAGAATCAATGAGCTAAATGAAGTGTCGGAAGACCATCAATATGTGTACATGTGGTTTAAAACAGCCATTTTATTATATATATATATATATATATATATATATATATATATATATATATATATATATATATATATTTTTTTTTAAACCAAAAACGTCATTGCCGAGAATCATCTTGGAAGCTCCTCAGAGCCATTAAGCAATATCGCCACTCTGTTTCCATTACCATAGCAACCTGGGAGCATCTGTTCTGCTAGTGTATCTATGTACTGCATACTAGAGGCTCCCGATGCACCTGGAGAAAAGTTTCACTTCACTGCAACTTCAAACCTAAATTCCCTCCTTTTTAACAAGGCAACAGCCAGGAAAAGAATGCAGAGCAAACAGATCAAAAATATCTCCCAAAAAGCCACAACAACAAGAGATAACATATTCGTCCAGCCTTCCCACCTCTCACTCAGCAGATGTATAAACAAACTATTCTCTGCCAAAATATCCCAAATCACAGTTTTATCTACCCCCTTCCCCTGGATCCAGGCTAAAACACCAAATGTCTCTTCCTAATAGACAACCATCAGTAAACCTTGATCACAAGCTGCAACATACAGCTTCCCGTCGAAAAAATCGGCAACATACAACAGCTGCCAGACACAGCTGCATCCACACACACCATGTCAGTCTTAATCAAACAGCACTCGAAGCTATGATACTTGCCATAATTGATATTAACTATGTTTAGACAGAATAATAATGACATTTGTACTAGCTACCAGACACAGCTGCATCCACGCACACCATATCAGGACTGAAAAAAACAGCACTCGAAGCTATGATACCTGGCATAATTGATATTAACTATGTTTAGACAAAACAATAATGACATTTGTACTAGCTGCCAGACACAGCTGCATCTACAAACACCATATCAAGATTGATCAAACAGCACTCGTAGCTGTGATACCTGCCATAACTGATGTTAACTATATTTAGACAGAATAATGATAACCAGGCTATACATGACATTTCTAAATCATACTTTAACTGAAGAAGGCATTAGTCACCATGACAGGATTTTTTTTCAAAACACTCTGCTATTATATATGAATTTAATTTGTTACATTTGAGTTTGAACTTTGATGAATTGTATCTTGTTGAATTAGTTAATTAATTACTTAAATTATTATAAGTAAAATCAATTAAAAATGAACAAGATAAGTATTCACTGAGTTCAAGTAGGGGAATAGAAACTTCTATGTTTGTATTATATGTTGCTTTGTTTGGCTTATATATAATGTAAATAGTAACCCATCTTGACCTACCTTTGTTTGTGAAAAATTATTGGACTCTTTGAACATTCTGAATAAATCATTACTGTTTCTCAGTTGTTTAAGAAACCCTCCTTTTTTTAAATAAAAACAGTTGACAAGTGATGCACCATATCAGTTGATACTTTGAGAGAAGTAGTTGTAAGAGTTATTTTTTGGGACAGCTATCTTGGAATCATTTTTTTTTGTTTCTTCTTTCTAGCATCAGTCCAAGGATTTGTTTCTTTTATTCTTTTAAGAGTAGGGGCCATCCATTGCATTTCTTCTGGGATAGACACTGTGTTGTTTTTGATGAATATAATAGCTTCTTTTAAGTCATTAAAGGTTCTCATCTCATTGGCAAAAAGTATTTTTATCTGGCTGGAAAGGCCAGCTGTGCTTTAATGTTGTTTTGTTTCAACAGTTTTATTATTGGCCAGATTTTTTTTCTTTGTTCTAGTATTCTGGATGAATAATCATTGTCAAACCTTATCAGACTTTGATAGTATTTTAAGGGTGATTTTCTCCGAGCAGATTTTAATATTAGTTCCTTGTCCAGAAATGAAATAAATTTTATAACTATGGATCTAGGTGGAGTATTTGTTGAGTTAGAAGCAGGTTTCCTCAGTGCTCTATGTGCCCTTTCAATTCCAAATGAAAGTCCCTCTTTCAAGTCTAAAAATTCAGGAATCCAGGTTAAGAATGAAATAATGTGTTCTCCTTCAGTGTTTTCAGGCAGACCAAAGATCCTTATGTTGTTTCTCCTTTCCCTGTTTTCTAAGTCATCTATTTTGTTAAGCAGCCATGTATTCTGTTTAAGCAGAAATTCTTTTTGGAATTCTTCCTCTTTGAGTCTCCGTTCAATGTAATTTAGAGAAGTCTCTATATTTGTTATTTTGTATGGTGTTGCTGTAATAGTTCTTTCAGAGTATCAGTCTGTTTTTGAGAATTATATTTGAGGTTTTCTAAGTTATTTTTAAATCCATCCATCTTCAAAGATAATTCCTGTAAGGAAGATGTCATCAATTGCAGTTCTTTTTTCAAAGCAGCATCTGGATGAGAATTCCTTGAGTTGTTCATATTCAGTGACTCAATATATCTCCAAGTTACTTAACAGGAACATTTTTATATTTTGGGGTTGGGAGGGTGGCCTAATGGTTAAGGTGTTTGCCTTACAAACACAAGGTGCAGGGTTTGAATCTCACAAGGGATAATTGGCGAGGCTTAAAATTGCTCGCAAGGGCAGTTAGCCTAGTACTAACCTATGAACCTATGAACCTATATCTCCACCAAAATTGATATTTATGTAGTTTAGTAGTTTATCTATAAATTTCTGATGGTTTAAACTTGAAAATAATACAGTTTTCCTATATTATTATACTAGTTTATGGAGCTCTCAAAATTCACTACTCTCAGTTGGCCATCTAGGCTCTGCCCCCCCAAACTTTGAATCTTAATTGTGGACAGTATTCTAGGTTTAGGGTTTTAAATAATAAACAGCTGAATAGCAAAAGTGCCTTATAATGGCTTCATAATTTCATAGGTTCAAGGCTATTGGTCCTAGGGCCTTTATAAGCTTAGCCATGTTGTTCCCTTATTGACCAAGTTGTATGGTCTATATTGCCCTTATCCAAGAGGGACATAGGTGACACCCTTGGGATAAATTTATGCTCTCGCATCCAGTTGTCTAAGTTATGCTTAAACAAGGGTCATTGAGGAGCTCTGTTTTACATGACTTGAGAGTTTGCTCCTGAGGAATGGCAATCTCTGGGAGACATATTTTTCTCTCCAGCATGTCCTGTTAATGTCACAGGCTAGGCTAAGATCACTAGAGTGAGTGACTCTTGTCCCACTTGACTTGCAGAGATGCAGCATTTCCATTAGGGCAGGGTACGAGACTGCTCTGTAGGCCAGGAACAAGTCACCTCTCAGCAGCCTATAAGATACAGAGTACAGTGACAGGACCTTCAATCTGTCCATGTAAGTCATGTGTTGAAGGCCCTGAATTTTCTTGGTGAGAAACCTCTGAATTCTCTCCAGCTGCTGCAGGTGTCTGCTGAGGTACCTACAGAAGGGAGCACTGTACTCTATTATTGATCTGATGAGGGATGAGTACAGGGGAGTTATAACATCCATAGATGTGATTCCCTTAATTATGAAATGTGCAATGTAGAAGGCCTTCCTTAACACTGTGAACACATGGTGTTCGAAGTTAAGGTTGCTATCAACCTGGGTTCGCAAATCTCTCACCACAGAGTTCGAGCTAAGTGAGTTACTGTTAAAATTGTAATTTGCAGGGACTTCCCCTTTGTTGAAAGGTATGACAACACATTTTATTTGCATTTAGTTTAAGTCTGTGGCTTTGGCACTAATCATTTGTCTGTGTAAGCCCTTTTTGTAGTATGTCAACATCTTTGGAGGGCTAAATGATTGCACCCAGTATGCAGTCAGTGGCAAACTTGGTAGGCCACAGGCCATCTATTTTCACATGGACTTTTGAGAAATCGATTCCAAACAATAGGAGGCCCAGCACAGATCCTTGTAGTACACCACTTGTAACTGGTCTGCTAGTAGAGGTGGAATCCCCAACACTGACTGTATGCATTTTGTCAGTAAGCCAGTTGGCTAACCATCTTGTGACATATGGGTTAATTTCCAGCTAGGTGATATTCTCAATGATGCCTGAGTGAAGGATTGTGCCAAAAGCCTTGGGTATGTGAAAACAGGCTGTATGTACTGTTTTGCCTTCATTCAGGCTTTGCTGATAGTCTCGAAAAGGATTGCCAGGTTTAATAGGCATGATCTTAATGAAGCCAAATGGGGTCAGATCAAGAGTTTGAAGGTCACCAATGTCTTTATTGATAAGGTTCATGATGATTCTTTCCATGGCCTTGCAGATAAGGCTGTTTAGGCTTATGGGTCTATAGTTTGTAGGGTCAGTTGACCCCTTTGTGCAAGGGAATTCCTGTTGCTGTTTTCCACTCTGCTAGGACAAAACCAGTACTTAGACTGTGGTTGAAGAGAGTACCACATGGTTCCACTAGGTCCTGTTTTAGACCATTTAGTAGGCAGCCAGGATGTTATACATACCACAAAGGCTGTGTTTTTGGCCATGGAGAGTGCGGTTATGATCTGCTCTTTGGAGATAATAGGTAAAGGACTGGTGACAAGTATGCTTTGGGGTATGCCTGGTGGGTAAAGATGGTGAAGTTTGGGCCAATTCTGTCTGCCAGCAGGTTAGTTATATCCACAGGGTCAGTATGAGTAGTACTGTCCACAAATAGTTCAGCACAAAGCTGGGCCTTCTCTTTTAGATTTCTGATGTAGCTAAAGAATGCCTTGTGATTATCCTTAGCTAGGGATGCTAGTTTAGCCTTGTAATTGGCTTTAGAGGACTTTACAAGATATCTAATTTGCTTGTTCAAACTGTGTAGGGTGTCCTTTCTCTGCTATGTCAGTTCCCTGTTGTTCTTAGGCATTATTTTTTTCCTTTGTCGTATAACCTATTTATGCCTGACGTCCACCAGGGTGGTTTGCTTTTTTTGTGAGGACCTTGTTTTGATCTTTTGAGGTACAGCCGAGTCTATACGTTTGTGTAGGTGTTTATACAGGGCATTTGTGCACACCTCTTTTTAAGGGTCATTGTTGACATTGGTAGCAGGGGGTTTGAAACTTTTTATGCTATCGCTTATGTGGCTATAGTTTGCTATGAAGACATTTTTCATCCTTTTTGCTCTTGGGGGGGGGGATTCAGCTATGATTGTTACTTTGAATGACACTGATTTATGATCAGACTTACCAGGGAGAACAACAAATGGGGGTAGTGCAGAAACCCCCTATGTAGTTGTGTAAAAAGTCTATCACATTCAAGCCCCTTGTGGGGTTGCAGACTATCTGTTCCAGTGCACTTGTATTAACAAAGTCAAAGAACCTTGCTGCATTTGTCTTTGTGCTCACATATGACTCCCAATTATCCATGACCAAGGTGTTTGGCTGTATAGTGAGTGACTCAAGTAGGTCCAGGTATGTAGAGTGGTTCTTGTGGTTCATGGTGAGGGGCCTATAGCTAACAATGATATGGAAGGGGGTTTTACCTACAGTTAGTTAGACTTATAGTAGCTCTAGGGAGTCATACTGTTTGACCAGTCTTGAGGTATATTTGTCTTTAATGAAGATCGCTATACTTCTGCCTTTGGCTCTTTCACACTCATTTTGAGGTCTGAATGTATGGAAGGCATTGTAGCCTTGCATGGCTGAGGTGCTCTCTGCTACCTTGAACCATACATCTGTGGTTTTACAGATATCAGCATCTACCAAGGTAAGGAATGTTTCCAGTGAGTGCAGTTTCTGATTTACACTCCTAGCATTAAGCAGCAGCATAACCTTGAGTTTGTCTCTACTGAATTTTTTTACATCATGAATTTTGTTGTTATGACATTGCCTAAAAAAGGCACTATGGGGAAGGCAAGTATATTTGCTAGTAACTGAAAGCCAAGAAGCAACAGGTGAAGACCATCTTTGGCAAAGCAGCGTGGTCTGTCAACAATATCTTCCTAGGCTGGCAGATACTGGATCCCTTTGAATTAACACCAGAAGATAAGCCAATTGTTGAAGTCAATCATGTTTTGTTTATATTGAGGCATCATCCTGGGTGAAGGTGAAATACTGCTTAGGGCTAGGGACATTCCTGCCTAGGACACATAATCTGAGAGCTCAGTCATGTCTCACTTCATATAGTCCAGTGAGGTATGTCTCAAGTCATTCACTCCAACATGGACTATGACATAGTCATAATGGTACTTGTTGTTGAACAACTTGAGTGCATGTGTGATCTGACAGATCCTGGCACCTGACAGGGAGCTGACTGTGACCTTTTCCTTGTCCAACCTGGTGAGGTGGAGATTTGTGTGTCTCACTATGGAGTCGCCTATGACGAAGACATATGGTTTTGAGGTGTTTTGCCTTAGAGACTTATTGGCTGAGACACTGTTGTGTGTATTTTTATGTGTTTTGGATTCTGGGTCTGCAGTGTGAGCAGTAGATTTGCACTTGGGAGGTCTCTGATCTTTAGGAAGGCTTCTAGTAAGCACCTCTGTGTATGTGGGTTTATGTATTGTGAGCTTGTTATGTGCAAGAGGTGAAATGTGTGTACTGACAACCTGTTTGGTATCTGATTTGTTATGTGAGAGAACTGATTCCAAATTCATAGTATAAATACATCTCTCACAAGTTGTATTTGTTTCTTTTAGGAGTAACTGGTTGTCAGTATACATGAAGCAATTGCTACATTGCATCAGGATACCCATGTCAATCACTCTGGCTGAAGAAATGGTGGGAAACTGTCCATCCATTATGACAGGTATATACTGTAGTAGTGGGGAGTGGGCTAAATGGACCAGGTTTTGCTGTGAGACTAACAAAATGCAGCTATTCTATGGAGGGCTGTGGGAAGAAAACTCTGTCAGTTCTTCACAATGCACAACTGACTTGCTCGCAGGGCAGCAGTGCAATCTCTGAGCAGGTCTGGTAAACTGAGAGCAAACCATCGCAAACACAACACTTAAATACAAGGGAAAGCTCAAGACTGAGCCTTATTCCTGCACTCCCCACTTGGGTGAGTCATTGGCTACACACTTCTGCCACAAGGGTGCATGGGGGCCCTCTTAATGTAAGATGACTGGTTTAGTGCTCAAATGATACCAAACAGTCTAGATTCAGCAATGCAGAAGTACTAGAAATTAAAACTGCAGAAAATCACAGTCACAACATAAAAAAAAACAAACAAAAAAAAAAAACAGTTTAAAAAAAGCAGCAAGGGTGTAGACCACAAACCTTCCTAGTGTGAAATAACTGGTTTGGAGCCCAAGTGATTAAACCAAAACAAAGACACTAGAATAACAGGCACAACAAGCCTTCACCAGGAATTCCCTGCTTAGAAGGGTGGAGGCTGCACTCTCCTGCCACAAGATTTTAGACCACAAACTGGCAATCAGGTGATTTCTTTGATTAGAATAGACTGGTGCATGAGAGGGTTAACAAGAAGAGTAAATCTGAAGATTTTGTTTTCATCAAGTTGTATTTTATATGTGTTCTATGCAGAGTGTAAAGATAGCGATGGAGGTGCATATTCAGGTTTAGGTAGGATAACATTTTTAGCAGTAGTTCTTCTGGCTTCAAGGAAAGTAGAGGAGATATTTCATAAAAGAGCTGGATTTGTGAAAGGGCTTTGTTATGTAGTCAGTGTGAGTTGTGAGTGAGTGAATGTGTCCAGTATAAAGTCCAAGTTTTTATATTTGGTCAGATTTGGAATAGTACTCCCTTCCAAGTCACTGACCAAGAGAATGCGTAGGTTAGTTGCTTAATGGGGGGGGCAAATCACATAACATAAGTTCTTGCTGAATATACTATAACTTTGCTATTCCTTGCCCACTGACATAGTTTTGGGAAACTTAATTGGAGATGTCGTGTAGGTTGTATGCAATTGATGCTTTGAGGGAGTAATACATTATTGGCATATAATGTAAGGCCTAGAAGGCCTAGAAGGTCTCTGGTTATATCATTAATACATAGAGAGTGGGATGCCCAAGATAATAATCAAGCCCAGGTTGCCTGAGTTATAATTAGTGCTTTATCCTTCTATACCATGGTGCTGGCAGGAGAATATCATTTAGTACTCCAAAACAAACGTTTCACTAAATCCAGAACAATGGTTCGCATAAATCAGGTTATAATCTGTAACAGAAATATTCAATAGGCAATATTAAGACTCCTGTAGATGTCTTTGTGTTCCAAATGGTTGGACTATGTAAAGTTCAGGGAGATGCATTTAAAAATGACTTTTAGAAGAAGAAAGCCTACATGATAACCATTGAGCTGCAATTAACACAGGACAGGTTATAAAGATGCCTTAATTTGGCAAGCAGTGATCAGAAGCATGAGAAATGGTTGACATTATTATAACGTGGGCTGAGGTATTGAATCAGCAAATGTGAATATTATACCTCCGGTATCTGACCTCCCATCATAAGTTATATAAGGATAGTAGAAAATATGATAGTATATGTCAGAGATTTTATCAAGAGTAGGATGACAATTTAGACATTTTGCCTTTGACTCAGACCAAGAGATACACAGAAGCAGGCAGTGAGGATAGGATATAAAATTTCCGTAGTTCCTGGTAATTTTACTTTGAGATTTTCACTTTAGGTTTAGAAACTCACCCCAGACAGTAGAGCTTTGCGTCATTGATTTCTTACAGAAGAAAATGCGTCCATTTTGAAAGGTTTTGCAAATGTTCATATAGTTATTACTGCTACCAATAAGCATAGTTTAAACTGGACTTGGTATAACAGTGGTCTTCTTGGCTGCTGAGATGGCAACTGCCTCCAAGTAAAAACACCCCCTGGTCACTTTAATCTTGAGCTATGTATATCCATGCTTACTAAATTGTACAAGTTGAAAATAGGAGTTTAAGAAATGTTATAGCATTGAATTATCTCCTGTCATTATCCGGTTTCTAGAAAATTACAGTATAGATAATCCTAAGCCACTGAAAACAGGGTCTGCAAACTTTGCTATAACAGTGGTGGGACAGTTTGCATCTATATGTATGTATACCCCTCATGGGTCTATTGTGTATGATCAAATTAATTTAATGTTGACTTGAACACACTGGCAAAAAAGTCAAAGCATACACAATACCAAAAAACAACAATATTGAATGAAATAATATCAAGAAAGGAAAAATCTTTCCTCTCCCAATATTAACAAGAAAACTCCCTCTAACACTAGCCTCAAATTCATCTGAATACTGGCAGTGTTATGTGAAAATTTTTTTGAAGGTAAGTTGTAGGGTTAAGTTTGAGTGAAGGGACAGCTTTAGGGTTAGGGTCATCACCCATTAAAAATGAGGACAGGGAGATAACCCGCACACTTCCCCTTCCCTCAATCCTAACTCTACATCTTACCTAGATAAAAACTTTCTTGTAACACTGCCACTACACAAGACACACTCAAAGCACAAACGGTCAGACACACACAAACAACACTATATCTGTCCCATAACCTAACTCTAACCCTAACCCTAAAATACACAGTCTCGACACAAACATATAACACCTGTCCTTTACTCATCCCCAGCCCTAATCTTAACACATGCACCAACATTCTGACCCCTCAAACCCCACTTACCTGTCTGGATATTACACATCATTGACATTTCCACTACTCAGCTGTCTCTAAATTCGACATTAAACCACATCTCCTGCATTTGTCAAAGAAAACATCAACCTTTGAAAGTATGGATGAAAGATGGAACATTTACCTTCATGAAGATGGTTTTGCACTGGACTTACATTAGTCTGTGTACTAATTAGAGCTCTTGTATAGGAAGTCATATTATGTGTACAAGGAGCTTTCTGCAATACGAAATCACTAAGTTAACAACTGTCTGAGACTGCATTTCTGTCTGTCTTTTCACATTGACAGCATCTTCTGCCACTGATTGTGCATATATTCAAAGTTATTCAGAATGAAATAGACTTCTTAAAGCCAAAAGGTGCATTTTGTAATCTATATTAAAGGAGACATTATATGTACTAGTTCACAAGAACTCCACTTTTCTTCTGGCTGTTGTAAAAAACTACTACTCTATTTTTACACTTCATCTTTTGAGGAATGCCATCAAAAACAATGAATTGTAGACTGGATATTTTTGGCATTCCTTGGACCTAGGAATCCATATAAGTTTGGCTTCAGAGTTTGCAAAATGCAATGGGGCTGCACTCATGCAGATGTCTAAAATTCTATATCTAGCTAGACTTGACTATTTGTATTGTATGCTGGTCTTCCTTAATAATTCTGCTGCTTTTGACAAAGTTTATCATCAGATCTTCTCAGAATGCTTGGAGATTCTGTTTGGAAGTTCTAATTTAACTCTTATGGAATTTGTCTTCTTACCTGTAATGAAGCTTCTTCTTAACCCCTGGTGTGTGAGGTCCCCCTAGGATCCATACTGTATCCTCTTCTATTAAGAGTGTTTGTGCTGAGGCTTAATTATCTCATTGGAAGGAGAAGCTTACAGAATCACTTTAATGCAAATGTTATTCAATTTAACATGGATTTCAGGAGACTGTAGTAGTCTCTTATTCCACTAAGAACATAGAAGGCATACTTTCCTGAAAGAACTTTAACTGACAGACTCATTAAATCTGATATGGATGCCATGAACACGTTAACTCACTTTCATGTTCTCCACAGCTTTGAGTCTCACTGCTTACATCTTTTGTGAGAGAACTACACATGAAAGGTATGGAACCTCAACATGTGTCATTCTGCTGGTCATTCTGGGCCAGATGTTAACCATTGTGAAATCACACAGTCTTTCTCTGAGGAATACCATTCAGCTGCAGCACTTAATTGCATCACAGGACCTGTTGTCAGCTGTGTTGGTCATAGTCATGCCTCATATGGATTAGTGTAAGGCCTTTACCTTGGGCTTCCACTCTCCTCTTGTTTACTCTAATGTATTCTGCATCCATCCTTAACAACATCTAGATGACCTTGCTAAGCAAAGTCAGCAATGCTACAACAAAATCCTATGATTCTCTGCTAACCTTCCAGACAGAACCCACCTTGGTATGTTATAATGGCTGGAATTCTCACATTACCTAACCAACTTACAACTTTCACAAATCCATAACATTGTGTACAAACCAATCAGTTGTCCATCCATCTCCAACCTCATACAGATATAAAACCCACCCAGGCCACTGTGTTTATCAGACAAATACCTATTATATGTATCCAATCCCAACAATTATGCTGGCATAACACTACTCTTCCACCACCTTACTAAATCCTGGAAAATCCACTAGCAATATGACAAGAACACTCCCTAAAAATCATTTAAAAGTCAACTAAAGTTATACCTACTCAGTTAATAGCTCTGCGCTTGTGATGTTCCTGGGTGATTTCCATCTCCCCTACTGTAAACCCCTACTACCTTATAGATTCATAGGTAGGTACTAGGCTATTGGCCCTAGGGCCTATATAAGCCTAGCCAAAAAGGTACCCTTTTACTACTGTTTTATGTAACTGTTTACAATACAATAATTTGTTCACAGTCTCTAACTATCTGACTATCACCCACATTCACCACTATTATTTCTGTCTCCCTTTTTACCCAGACCTCCTCAATACTTTTTCATAGTTTGTAACAATCTTCATCCTATAATTAATTCACTGTCTCCTACTTAATATTTATTTACAGCTGATTAATTTTTAAAATAACTAAGCTCTTATAAGTTTAATATGAACTACTATTTTACTGTATTATTGTTTTTAACTGTCATGATTTGACTTACTGACTTATCATTACTATTCTGTTTATGAACATTCATTGCACAAATCTTGTAGAACTGTCTTCTACTCATTCTGTAAAATGGAATGTTTCTCCCTGGGCCTGTCCTGAAAAATGGGATGTGTACCCCTTCAGCCTTTCCCGGTAAACAAAACCAAGCAAAAAAATAAATAAATAAATAAATGAGTCTGATATATTATAGTAGGTGTAGAATTATGCAACCAAAATGTTTTTCCCCCATATACTGGCATCAATCCCATTCTATATTATATATACCAAGTTCCTGTTAAGAGCAGAATAATGTTTAGAATATAAGCAAATTCACTTAAAATCCTATTTGGTTATGAAGTTACACAGCTTAAGTGTTTTAAGACAAAAAAAATTACTAAAACAAATTATTTTATATTTTATACTGATGATAGTATGCTCCTTCATAAGCAAAGCACCAGCATTGTATTATTTTGTTGCGTGATTGTCCATGTCTTGGTCATTCAGGCCCTAGATAGTGTGGTGGTAGGGGCTTGTAAAGTTTGAATGCAATTGCTCTTGCAAGTTGATGCTTTGCACAGTGTTTCAGGCAGGAAAAAAGATAAAAAGACCATTATTTTATTTTTCTATTGATGTTGATGTGCTCCTCGATGAGAGATGTATCAGTGTTTTATTATTTTGAGTGAGCATGTCCAAGTCTTGGTTAGGCAAGCACTACTCAGCATGAGGAGACCTTCAAAGCTTTAAAAAACAATCAATTCTGTAAGTGTCTGGGATCAAGAGGGTTGCTAACTCTGTACACGAGACATAAAGATGTAGAGATTCACTTAATGTTTTTGTGTAATGTGAGCAATAGGCTTTCAAGGTACCTACCTAAACTCCTTACTGGTTAGTCTTAATCAATATTTTCATTTAAGTAATTTGTCATTTTCTTCACCTATGTAACTATGGATATCCCTCATCATACCTGGATTCAGTCCCCTCTAGAGAAAAAGACAATTCATTAGGCTCTCAAATGACTCTTTTGTTAATATAGATAGAGTACCACATAGTAAATGCAGCACAATTGCTGTTTCAGCATCTGAATGCCTGTTAGGACAGAAATAGGGTTGGATTTATTTCTAATACCATTCTTCAGATTGCAAAACTTTGACTCCTAATTGTAGCAAAACTATATAAACATATGATTTAACAGCTAAGTTAGCAGAATTTTGTATACTGACTGAACACTTACCATCCTGTATGTTGAGCATGCCACCCAACGCAATGACAGACAATATGATGCAAATAATCAAAATTCCATCACAGCTGTCTACCATGAGTCTGTTGAGATAGGAA
Organism: Protopterus annectens; assembly: GCF_019279795.1. Lineage (NCBI taxonomy): Eukaryota > Metazoa > Chordata > Ceratodontiformes > Protopteridae > Protopterus > Protopterus annectens. The sequence goes on from NC_056725.1 coordinate 433,758,338, forward strand.
AACTTAATGATGATTTAATAAATGTTTGCAATAATGCAAAATGAGTTAGAACACACAGGGATTGTAGCTGTACATGTTTTTGTTACAAAGAAAACTAAAAAGAAGTGCAGCGGCAGCGGAAGGTAATTTCAGGCTGAATTTCTGGCTAATGACCTATGGAGCTAGATTAATCCTATCCTCTGTATGTCAGGTGGCCTTTCAGTGTTAGGTAACTCAAGAACTTTTAAAAATTAGTCGCATTATGTGTACAAATAAGGAAAAGGTCATAGTTTCAAGTCTCAGTGGGTGTAAACTATATATATATATATATATATATATATATATATATATATATATATATACATATACACAATATAGATAGATACACAATAGAGATATTAATATATCTATATCTATATTTATATAGCTCCCTTTTAAGACTTCCACAAAGGAAAAGCTTCTTTAACTCCATAAACACAAATGCTGGTATCTATTATTTAGCTTTGCCCAACTGTATCATATTTGTCAGAAATAGTAAGTGAATCTTTGCCTAAGTGAGATGCTACCAACATGTCAAATGTCAGCTATCAGTATTCAAATGCACAGTTGTTCAATGAATGGGTGGGGGAGATGTTTCCTTATAGTTATTGAGGCAGACAGTAAAACTATGCCATTTTGTTTGATCTCAGCATGGATTTATAAAAAATAGATCAATTTTTTCAAACCTAGTGGAGTTTTATGGCTCTGCTAATAGAGCTATAAACCTTGGTTATTCGTGTGGGAATTGCTTATCTTGATCTTTCATAGGCTTTGGACTGTACTCCATGCCACTTGAGTACTGATTCTATGAAACCGTGTTTAATAAATCCTTACATAGTGAACTGGATGGACACCTGGTTTAAAAACAGACACCAGACAGTGAAGATTCACAACTTTTTTTTTCAGTGGGCAAAAAAAAATGTTGGTGTTTCTCAAGGTTCTTTATTGGGACCTGTCTTTTTAAAGAGTAGATTTTCATTTATATCAATAGTGAAATACCTATTAGATATCAAAATACACTGCTAATATTAAAATAGTCATCTCATTTACTAGTATACAGATGTTAATGATTTCAACAACTACTTTAGCAGAGTATTTAGCTTGCTGAAGAACAGTGGGCTAAATATTAATCATAATGAGTGTAGAGAAATGGTCTCTGAAGCTACTTTCCCCAAACCAGGATAAGTACAGAGCAATCAGCATTAAAATAATCTAAAGAATGGGTGACAGCTTAAAATGTAAAGACAATACTCAATCATTAAAAAGAAAAGCACTGAACATAAAAGGGGATGATTGTTAAGAACTTTACTACAAGAGAACATTCTGTTATAGTGAACCTCTTTGTCTCCTATGTAACAGCAGTACAAGAATATAACTTATCGTTGCTCCGATAGTAAGTGGAATTTATTGATACTGAAAAGTGTACAAAGAAAATTTATTTTTGAAAGAACTATAGTTCATAAATTCTTTATTTGTAGTAAACCATTAGAGTGGCTAGATTTATACCCAATAAGCTACAATTGCAGAAGAGTTGGCAATGTTGTTTTAGATGGCCATGTTATGTATGTAGTGGACAATTTAACTTTGTGGCAGGTCATCTAAGAGTTTATTTATTAAGACAGCGAATAGAAGAGGGAGAATGTCTACCTTGGGGATAAGACTCAATAAGCAAACACAAGGGAGAGGATGTGTTTCCCATTTCATCTTTAAAATGTGAGTTATCCAGGAAGATTTTTTAATGAAGGAAAGGTGTTTGCTAATTCTGGTGCTAATTAAAGAAATTAGTTAGAGGTCATGCTCAATAAGGTCAAAGGCCATGGTGAAATCAATAAATATTGCACCTGTTAAAATGCCTTTTTCCATAATGTGAAAATGTTCATCTCTTAGAAGATGTACTGGGTTAGGGTGCTCTTTCCTTCCCAAAATCCATGTTGCTGAGGGGACCAGGCATAGTGCTTTTTGGTGTAGTCAATCATTTGTGAGACATTTTTTTTTTCAAAAATCTTTCCTGGAGTAGGCAGAATAAAGATAGTCCTTACATTTACAGGATTGTATTGCCAATGGTCTGTTTTCAAACAAAAGGCATGTTATTTTGTGTGAGACAAGGAATGTGCTGTTATGTGAAAGGGGAAATAATATACTTTTTGCATACAACAACAGACTGGGATAGTAGTCTGTCTGCTCCAGTAGAATATTGTCAGGCATATGGTTTTCGTTTTTCCAATTTATTCAGTTGTGATACTTTTGGAGTATATAGATGGGCTCTCTTTATACCATCGGTAAATACAGATGACTTGGGTGGTGGAGATAAGTAAGGAAAATTCTTTAAATCTCTGATGAAGGCCTGAAGTAGTTGGGATTGTATTTATCTGAAATGGGCCTATTTTCTCATTTCATTCAATGGTCCAATTAACCAGATTCCAGAATTGCTTTTCATTATTTTGGGAAAACTTTGATGTGCACTGAGGAAGATGACTTTTGCCTGCCAGTTGCTTTGTTAATTTGATTTCTCAAGGTAATTAACTTTTCTTATATTCTCAGGTGGGAAGCTGTTACCACTGTTGTCAGGTTGCATCCCTCAAGTTATTTTTTTTCTCAAAAGTGTTTTTATTTTGGGGAAGTATTTTCTTTGTAAATGTTTGAGAATTTTGGTCATTTCTGATGCTAGTTTCACTAAGATGTTATGAGTTAAGGACATATTTAAATCTATTTAGTGAGTTCTTCTCATAAGAATATAGCACTCTAATGTGTTCTATAATGTAAGGTTGTTAAAAATGGGTTTGAGTTTATATTCTGATTATTGTGTCCTAAATGTAATGGGAACATTATTGGTAAGGAAATGTAATATGTTTTTTGTGATGTTGTTTTATATATTGGTAATTAATATGTCTAGGTCCGAGCAGTTACTAGGTCTAAAGTCTACGATGGTCATCTCTTTTATTAATTATGTAAGCCCAAAGTGACTTAGAACATCGTCTGCATCAGTGATAGAATGAGCAAGTTAACATTTATTAAAATACTCTAGAATCATGACCTCTTTTGTATGACTAGGGTTTTGTAGGGTTGGGAGAGTAACTGTATATTTATTGAGGTTTTTTGGAGAGGGTTGGTAGGTGATTGCAAGAAACAGAGAATTAGAATTTTTTTTGTATACTTTTACAGCCTGCTGTTTGAGAGCATGGTCATCTATTGGTTAGTTTTGTCCTACTAAAGTTACTTTAGAATAATTTAAGATTAGGAATAGGGTGATTTTGCCACGTCCATTTCCTTAACTAACACTATAATATGCACTTGTAGTTTTAGAGGTATGTGGTTAAATTAGGGGGTGTCTGTTTGAATGCATGATTCAGACATCATTCCAACTATGTCTAGGTTGATGGATTCTAGGAAGTTGTGTTATTGCTCTGTTTTATTCATTTTGCTTCCTGCATTAAGTAAGGCTACCATGAAGTGATTGGATTTTAGATTAGATATGAAGCTTTACTAAGCAAATAGTTGTGGCCCTAGACTATGTTGTAAATGTGTCTGTAAGAGATAAATGGCTATGCCTTTAAATAATTTATAGTGGCTGCAATTTCTTTTGAGGTGTTTTTGTTTGAAGGGAAAGGATGAAATGGGAGAAATGTTAGATTTGTTGTGGTTTATAGCAAGTATATGCATGGTAGAGTGCGTTAAAGGAGAGACTGTTGGTTATAAACCACCAAACGACAAAAACAGCAAACTAGATAAATGAAACAGCAGCCACAGAAAAACGAATTCCAGCAAGAAAACTTGAAGATTTTATTATGAAATGCTGTTAAAATAAATACTATGTAAGCGCTTTCATTTGAACAAATACAAGGCATTAGAAAGAAAGAAATTATAATGCCTTATGTTTTAAACACTAGGTTGTGCTTTTGTTTTAAACATTTATTTGTTGTTTGTATCCTGTCAGGTTTTAAAAGATGAAATAGAAAATTTTAGGGTATTTTAAAATATAATCTATAAATGTAGCATTGTTGGCTTTAAGGTTATTAAAAAGAAGGAGGGGCTTTAGACCATGTGTCGGATTTATGAAAAATGTCTAATGAAGTTTGACTATTTGTACAAACAAAAGTGCTTACATAGTATTTATTTTAACAGCATTTCATAATAAAATCTTCACATTTTCTTGGTGGAATTCGTTTTTCTGTGGTTGCTGTTTCATTTATCTAGACTGCTGGGTATGATTTTGTAAATGTACAAGGTATAGGATATACTGACTAGGGTTTACTTAAAAGTATTTGAGGATAATTAGTCGATTGCCATCATATGTAGTAAAAGGAAGCATGCAGATTGTTTGGGGATATATTGTGAAAAGAAATAAGTAGTATAAGTCTTGTAGTTTTGAGTTAATACAAGAGTGCAATAGCAATAGTAGGAGAATACAGAAGGGCATGTTAATAATGGCAGAAGGTTGATTCTTTATAGGTTGGCAAGTGGATTGTGCATTACTACATGCTGTTTATAATAGATGCTGTGATTTACTTCAATGTTGTTTATTATTTGGAAACAGTATTTTAATTAAACAGACTTAAATTGGGCTTTACTTATGTTAATCGGGCATAGCTGGTAGATTTGTGGTAATTATTTGGAGATGTGATGATGTATTGAATGTTTGAGTGCTGAAGCTTCTGAGTCTGTAGTAAATTGTTTGTTGGGAGGGGGTGTATGGAATGGACCTTTAAGAGGAAGGGATAGGTGAGGTAAATGTGGGAATGGTTGTGATTGTATAAAGGGAGTGAGGATTTAAGGTGGCTAGGGAATAGAGCAGAAGATGAGTGAAGTGAATAATGCCTATAGCCTGTGCATGCATTGATCAGAATTATGTCAGGAACTGGGTGTTATACAAGCATGAAGTCAGCATGCATTCTGCTATATATTCATCATGTAAAGTTGTTTCCTTCACTAGTTACACTGATTGCCAAGACTAAACTTAATATCCACATATCAGTAACTATGCTGAGCTGTATATGAGTGTATTATTTACTTCTAAAGCAGGGACTAACAGCTCATGATGGGAGTTTATTATACATGATGAAGTGGGGTTTACCTGTAGTATGAAGAGGTGAAAGGAAGATTATGATGAATAGCTGGAGTGACACCAGCAGCCTGTTCACTAAGTTAGTATCATTACGTTTATAATGGTAAGATCAAATGAGTAGCATATTTAAATACCTAGATTACCATGGACAGCCAATTTCTGTGAAGGTTTATTCTAAAATATGTAGAGATAAAGCAGTGTGTTTTTTAGGCAGCTATAATCGGCTTGTTGCATAGTTTTTGTACCTATGGAAGAAAACAAACAGTGTTGGTACGTACAGAACTCAGGATCCGTAAGCTAGAAGTTTGACAGTTCAAGAAACCTTTAAGCTGCTGTGTGATAATCTAAACTATGTTAGAGAGATATAAAAATGTTATAAACAATGGGAGTGGTCATTATAGTAAGGGAAGCAATGAGGAAGGCGTGCTAAGTGATGCACTGGTCAATTTAGAACAAAGAAAATAGGAGAAAGGAGATAATAACAGTACAATATCAACAATACAGGTCAGTACTGCTGTCATGTATACCGCTCTATCAAATTCTGGTTATTTAATGATGATAGTGCATTGGTGATACAAACCACAGTCAATAATACAGGTCAGTACTGCTGTGATGTATACCGCTCTATCAAATTCTGGTTATTTAATGATAATAGTGCATTGGTGATACAAACCACAATCAATAATACAGGTCAGTACTGCTGTGATGTATACCTCTCTATCAAATTCTGGTTATTTAATGATAATAGTGCATTGGTGATACAAACCACAATGCATAACAGCATTGTGTATAATACCAAACATCATATTTACAGATATTATAAGATTATCACATTGTCCAATGGTATACCCAGTATGTGATGATAGCATGTATGTGTGTGACCCACATAAACTGCATCTAAAAATCAATAACAGCCTGTACAATAGGAAGGATATCTCTTAACACGCAATATCTTCTAAGCATAACATCACTTCCTTGTGTCAGCCTAAAGCTCATATGTCAATATATTTATACTAAAATTAGAAAACAGTACCTGCCTGTAAAACGCATTTTTGCAGATGCACTTATACATTGAGTGGCATTGCAAAAGTTTGGTGGTTTACTGTTTGCACAGTACAATGTAAAGCAAAGAGGATTACAATGAAAGCCAAACAAAGGGGTAATCAGCAATATTCTACTAATAGCTATAAATGCAGAATTAAGAGATCAATAAACACACAAAATTGTGTAGTTAGATTCTATAAAAGTAAAAATTAGTATCTACAGCACTCAGCAGGAGGCACACACACAAGCTGCAAGTTGTTGTTTGTTGTTCTTCTTCTTTTGCTTTTCCGGGTTAGGGGTCGTCACAGAGGAACTCTGGTCTGCTAATGATTGGCAGTAGATTTTTATGGTGCTGAAGTGCCAGCCTGACGCCCAACCTTCAACAAAGGCAGCCCATTCATGCATGTCTTTCGAATGCCACTTGACCGCAGGGAGGACATGCAGACTCCACACAGAAAGCGCTCCAGTTGAGAATCAAATGGGAGAACCTCTTGCTGTGAGGCAACAATGCTACCACTGCACCACTGCAGCTTACACACAAGCTGCAAGTATTTCAGTATATCTGTAGAGTACAACCATAGGTACTAGGTTACCAAGCCTAAACACAGCATTAACTTTCTGGTAACTGTCCTGATCTATGAGAGTATTGTTCACATCTAAGCATAGTTTTCCCATGGTATATAACAGGAAAGAAGGAGTATGCATTAAAGCTAGAGGAACACCAAGAGCCTAACCAGATAAGATAATCTGATTACATCTACCAAGGTCAGATCAAATACATAACACAATTATGTCATTGCAGGTGACAGTTTACTTTGGAGTCTTTAAAATATGTTAGGCTGAAGTAACATGTCTTGGGCTGAGCAGATATATGGAATATCAACTGTAATCGGATTAGGATAAGGTATTTGAACCATTGTCTTGGATAGCTAATGTAAGTGAGAGTTCATTTTATGTTTTTTTTAAATATGTAGAACTGAACAAGCATCTTTCAAATGAGAAGACAAGATATAGTAAATGCAGTCATCTTAAGGCATGTTGTTTGCAGTTAGTTTGTCTTGGAAAGCCAAACTGTAGGGATGAAACAGTACCTCTTCTAATGAAAAGACAATGGTACATCAATTGCACGGAGGTTGCCTTGGAAAGTTAATGCAATTAAAAACTTAATTTGTAAACCTTTACATTCATAAGTCTAATACAACTTCCTTTCAAGCTAGCAGACTGTACCTCTGAATGGTCCAGAACTTTGCAGATGTCCACCCTGGTGAAATAACAAAATCAATAGGCTGTCTAACAGAAAGAAGAAAATTATGGCAAAAAAATTAGGAGATTCAGCTACCAGCAGGATAAACGCACTCTAAAACTTAAAAAAAAAAACTCAGAGGGCAAATAAAGTCTATCAGAGGTATATCTGAGGTAAATTTAGCCTTCCAGGACAAGGACAACCATAAGGAATTCTTTAGCTATATCCGCAACCTCAGAGGCAGTACACAGTTGTGTGTAGAGCTTACTGTAAATGCAGCCATCTATACTGAGCCAGAAGATATAGCAAAACTACTGACTGACAAATGCAGCTCCAATTTTACCCCTCTCTCCCTCAACATTCCCTCAGGAAATACCATCAAATATAGCTCCTTCTGCTATCACTAGGGAACAGGTCCTTATTGCTCTCTCTGTGGCCATGAACACTGAATCAGTGGGCTCAACAAAGGAAAATATTGTATTAACTTCTTCTTCTTTTGGCTTTTCCTGGTTAGGGGTCACCACAGCGGATCACCTGTCTGCTCATGATTGGCAGTGGAGTTTTACAATGACGAGTTGCCAGCCCGGCGCTCAACCTTCCACAGAAGGCACACACACACATGCACTCACACCTAGGGCCAATTTAGAGTGTTCAATCCAACTGCAGCATGTCTTTGGGATGTGGGAGGAAACCATAGCACCCAGAGGAAACCCATGCAACCACAGGGAGGACATGCAGACTCTGCACAGAAGGCACCCCAGCCAAGGATCGAACCAGAGAACCTCTTGCTGTGAAGTGAGAATGCTAACCACTGCACCACCATGGCCGCCAAAAATATTATATTACCAATTAGGTTTATTTTTGTTCTGAGGTAATATCAGTAGTCAATGCTAACTTTTCAATTGAAGCTAACATTTTTCTTACTTGGCAAATGCATTTGACTGAGTTCATCATTGTTCAGTTATTATGGCTTTGCAGAAGTGGGTATTTCAACCATACCTTGCTAAACAGACATAAACTAATCAGGGGACATATACTGAAAGTGAATCTAAGAAGTATAATCTTCTAATGAATATAGTATCCCCTAAAGAGACCTTTAGTGATCTGTCCTGGGGCCTGTTCTCTTCCATATTGTTATGTCCACTTTGCCAATTAACAACATGCATTTGTCTGCTACATTTGTTGATGACACCAAAATCCCAGAACTAGTGAGCAATACTGAGGATCACTGTATTATAACATATGGTATTAATGAATTAGATAGATGGAATGATCTTAAAAAGGTGTTATTCAAGTGCAATGCTGTGTGATGCATTTTGGTGAAACTAATATAGGATACAGTACATGATAAAAAGAAATATTTTTTCATGAGTTGAGTTCACTGAGGATATAGTGAAATTATTAGTTAACAACTTCAACCTCTGAGGACATGCAAAAAGAAAAATTCAGAAAATGCACTTCATGTCATTTTATAGAGTACAAGTTATACTGAAGCATCTGGAAGTACTGGTAGTCTTACTGCCTGTATACACAAGCTTGATAAAATAAGTAACGTGTTTTTGTACATAAGCAAACATATCAAGTGATCTAGTGTAAGCATCGAGGAAGGATTTCTGAAGATCTGAAAAGGAAAAGCATTACTACTATTGCCCCCAAGCAGGGAGTTGGTAAAACTCTTTCAAAAGTAGTGAGTACATTTCTGAAGTATTTGTCACTGAGCATGCAGATATAAGACAAGAAGTTTAAAGGAACATGCCACCTTAGAACTCAAAAGACATGTTTTTCTTCATTGTATCTTTGTTTTCTGATCTATTTTAATTCCATAAAAACACTCCAAGTGCTTATTTTACAATTTTAATGTGTTTCCTTCAAAATGGTGGATGATGGGGCCTGCCTTGGTAACATGATTTTGTTTTTTTTTCCTTTCATTCCTTCTTTCCAGAATACTTTTCAAATTCTCTTTATAGTAGTCATGCTAGACATAAGGAAGTGGTGTTGTTTTCTCATGATATTAAGATAAATGCCAGGAGTGTGAAGCACTGTCATCAAAAAACACCTGCTGTAACAGAGCTAATTCAATGTTTCCCTGACTGAGCCTCATTTATGTGTCTGTCAGAGCTTTTTCTATGCTATAAGTAGCTGTTAGCTACTTCCAGCAAAAGTAAGTAGGTAAATAGCAGGCTTTTGTAATTCTAAGTGAATTGACAGATTTGCCCCCACATTCTCATGCTGAGGTATGAAAACTCTCAGTGCAGTAAATGATCCTTGCTGTACATTTACGAGTGAGAAGTAGGACTCCAAACTAAGTTTGTCGGCTACTTCCCAATGCCTTCAGTAGAAAGCTTTTTTTTCTCTCTCATGAATCATGTAGAATTAAAATATGATTTACTAGTTCCTTAACTATTTCTGTCATGCTCATCCTCATTTTTTTCTATTTCATATTTATTTATACTTTGGTAACCAAGAAAGTGACATGATCCCAGAACCCTTTTCATCCACACCTTGGGCTACATTGCCAAAGATAATATAGCAATAACCCATGCCTGGGTGTGGGTAATGCTGGATTTAGGCTTTGCCCTCGGGACCAAACAAAGCCAACCGTGGGTAAAATACAGCATTACCCACCCTTGAATTATTGCTTGCTAACTCATGACATTATTTAAGAAAAGAAACTATTACTTTTCTTAAATAATGGCATAGTATAATGCCTGTTTACTGCCCTTCGCAGATGTCTGGCATCCGGCAGTTCTGATGTACTGCGGCCTGGGCAGTACATCAGAGCTGTGGGCAAAAGCGGAGAAAGCAAGATCTTCGTTGCATGTTAAATGGGTTTAACATAGCAAGAGTTAAAATAAACAACGGAGATGTCCGTTGCTTATTTTAAAACTGTCTCGCTATGTTAAACCCATTTAACATAAAAAAACAGTAAAAAACACGGAGATCTTGCTTTCTCCGTTGCTTTTTTTAAAACCTGTCTCGCTATGTTAAATGGGTTTAGCATAGCAAAACAGCTTTAAAATAAGCAACAGAGATCTCCGTTGCTTATTTTAAACCCATTTAACATAGCTTAGACAGTGTTTTAAGAGTAGATACTAATGGAAAAAGTCTGGGCGACCGGACCTTTTTCCATTAGTATAACTCGATTTACAATGTGCACGCTGGCCAATCAGCGTGCACGTTTTGGGGGGGGTCATGGTATAATAACAAGTAATAAATGCACTTAGCGATGCAAAGGAAAAATCCTGACATAAAGACATTAAGAAAGACTGCATGTGCATCACATAGCCAATGTGTGACAATGAATAAGTCAAGCATTTAGCAACATTTGCTAGAATATCGACATTAATAATGCTTAACTCTACTATGTTAAGTTTATTTTAAATAACAAATTGTATGCACTCCTATTGCACATACATACTATATATATATATATATATATATATATATATATATATATATATATATATATATATATATGTATTGTGTGTGTGTGTATTTATGTATAAACTACACATATACAAAAACGTGTGTGTGTGTGTGTGTGTGTGTGTGTGTGTGTGTGTGTGTGTGTGTGTGTGTGTGTGTGTGTGTGTGTGATAAGGAGTACTAGATTATATGCCTGTGTGTGTACTTTATGTCTTTTAAAGAAAAATAAATCAAAATGGAAATTTTGTATAGCTGTATATGTGTGTCTACACACACACACACACACACACACACACACACACACACATGCACACACAAATAATATAGATAAATATATATGTGTATGTGTATATATATATATATATATATATATATATATATATATATATATATATATAGATATATCTGTGTGTGTGTGTGTGTGTGTGTGTGTGTGTGTGTGTGTGTGTTTGGAAAAACGTATGTAGTATGTAGAATACTATATGTGGGATACTGTACTTTGAATGCACACGTCTGAGAGTGTGTGTGTATGTGTGTGTGTGTGTGTGTGTGTGTGTGTGTGTGTGTGTGTGTGTGTATTTAAACACAGTGGAATACTTCTAATTTCCTTTTGTTAATGTGTTTAATGCAAGAGCACATAGTAAATGTATGTTAAAGTAAATTCAGCTGTATATTATGGTTGCCATCAGTGGTTACATTTCTTTCGTGGACTACAAAATGCTCATGTACTCTAACAATGTGAGGATAAGTCACTGGAAATCTCTTACCATGGCTTTGTGTGTAGCAAATATGCATCCCCTCTGAGAGGATGTCACAAAAAAGTGTAAAAAGACCTTTTATGAACATTATTAGTGAACCTAGTTAATAGGCTTGCTACTTGTCTGCCTTTCTGCAGTTCTGTCCTGTGTGTGTGTGGTCAATGTGTTGATACTTTACAAGAAAAATATTTTCTGACTTTTCTCTAAATGTCACAGCAATCTTTGATACTACATTTACTTTATCTTAACATATAAACTATTTTAAATAACCAACATTGAAAGCTTAGCATTTCAATACTATGTTGCTGCTTATGTAAATTTGTCAGAAGAGGTAACAACCGCCTTTAAACCCCTGACTGATCTAACTGGTCTGTTTAGCTATGAAAGGCAAGTGTTAAGTTCTCCTCCTCTCTGCAATAAAAGCAGTGGAAAACAGTTCCACAGCTTTCTGTCCTTTTAATATCAACTGTGTTCCTAACATCAGCAGGATTAATTGCCCATCTAAGACTGACAGCAGTACCTGACAGGGTAAACTACAGATTTAACTGTGTTTTTGATATGCCATGCAGGACGAGATGAATTCCTCTGCAAAGTATGTGAGAAGTTAAGGTTAAAAAAAAAAAATAGGTGGGCTTTCCCTTCCTTTGATTCCAATGCAAGGAAATAAAAGTTTTAAGAACTACAAGCAGGTTTCTGCTACCTACATAAAACTGGAACCATATTGTAGGAAGAAAAGAAACCTAAGGATTAAGTTAAACTGTAGCAGAGAGCAGAGTTCTTGAGGACAGGAGGCAGAAGAAGATATGGCAGAAGCCTTCAAGTACATCAAAGGTATTATGTTATGGGTTAACTATGTAAAACAATCAGTTTTTTCTACTGTCATATGTTGGCTTAAAATGTAACACAACTACAGCATTAATGGTTAAGGGTGTGTAGATAACATTACTTGAGAAAAGCAACTTAACTCTTTAATCTTGATAAAAATGTGATATATATATATATATATATATATATATATATATATATATATATATATATATATATGTGTGTGTGTGTGTGTAATATGTACTGTATCTATACGCACACACACACACACACACACACACACACACACACAAAACAAGCACTGCTCATATGTAAACAACAAACATTTCTTTCACAAGCACTATCGATTGCAAGGAAGCAATATACAGCATTTTTCCTGATAAAAAATTAAGATACTTTCAGACGTGCTGTCAGAAGGGATAATGTGTAATTGGACCGCATCATGGGAAAGCAGTTACAGTATTTAGTTTTGATAAAAAATGCATTTTTAACAAACCCTGTAGTTTTTTTTTTGTCTTGTTTTGTTTTTTTAAGAAAATCTATATTATTTTGAGGTTGACTAAGACTTACACTGCATTGAAAAACACTATTAGGAGCATTATTAAAGAACTGAACTGATTTCTCATCCCTAAAAAAGAGATGATCATGTGGAAGCAACAAACACACAAAGTATTGTGTTCTTGATTCTGTTGCTCACATATCTTAATAATGAAGGAGAATCCACATTTCATTTTTATTGAAACATGCCAGTTAATACCAACATTTTTAACTTGTAACTTTATAAAAGATGGTTTAAGTATCCATTGAATATGGTGACTAGTGGGTACATAAGACTACATGAGATAAGTGGACAGATGTCCACACAAATGTTTTATCTTTTAATGAGATTGTGTAACATATTTTTGCTGTGTAAACAGAAGTTAGTGATTCTCGAAAATGATTGTGAAATGCTTCAACTGGTAGCAAAATTTGGTTTTCTGAGCAAAGAGATTGGTCTGGAGTGTAGACTTTAATTAAATGTTTGAATGAGGGACAGTTGTCAGTTTATTCATTATGTTGTACACAACTTTTATTTGAGAAGTAATTAGTGCATTATAGAGTTCCAGAAATTCGATTTCCTTTGTGGTGATGCAGCAGTCACGATGAGGAAGCAACAGGCAGCACTTTGCTGCTGATTAAAGAAATACATATTCCATTCACAGGCAGTGTTGATAACAAAAAATACAGTACCTTTTGTCTTAGTCCATAGATTTCAACAAAAGGCTTTTCTTTTTGTGGCCCACTGCCTGATTTATTCCTTCCTAAAGATGACATTTTCACTCCTCAGTATACAAATTAAGAGCTCTGTAACCCATTTGTCCTCTCACTGAAGTGACTTATCAGGTCACTAACTCACCTGGGATATGAGAGTTATTTTATAAGGAATGGGACATTCTGCATATCCCATGCACTCCTAACTCTTCTTCCTTAGGTGGTCACTAGCTGTATACATGTTACCTCACATGAAGTACATGTGTTACATCACACATCCTGACCGTCATAGCAAAGTGACACTCCACTGTCAGCATGGGCTTATTATTTCCAATGCTGCAGCAGTTGTTTACCTTCCAGTGAGTACCAGCAATGAAAAGAGCTAAACTACCTTCCTCCATACAAATGGGCAAACTGCCTACAGCCACTCACTACCCCCTGGCCTCTCTAATGCCAATACTGTTAGTAAAACATTAGCAATCCAGGTCATAGTCAAGAATTTTCCAACTATGCCAGACAGTTACTTTAAAATGAAAAACAGATACATGTTCTAAGTCAATGATTTAATGAACAAGAGCTGAAAATGGAATGCTTAAACGTTTTATGACAGACTAGGTATAATGTATGGTGTGAAAGTCATCATTTTGTTAAATACAAATGTTTCTTCTAAGCACTGTGAGAGTCATCTCCTGCCATTCACAATGAAAGGAAAAACTGATAACACAATGCAAAGATAATAAAGAGAAAATATTATCAGTCCTGTGAAGTAGAGTGAGTGCTAAACAGCTGTTATTCCATTGCCAAAGTGGGACAATTCCACGTGTGTGTGTGTGGGGGGGGGTGCCTGTTAGTTAAATGTAAACCCATAGAAAAATGTCTAAAATTTTGAGAGAACCTGGATGATTTATTGCTGGGTTGGTGAGGGTTGAGCATCTTAGTCACTTACAGGAAGTGCTACGAGATTGTAAAGTGCAGTCTGGGAGCAAAATAAATGAAATAACCAAATAAATAAATAAACATACCTGAAACTAGCAAGCTCTGAATAGAATATCTCAACTTTGAAATTCAGGATACAAATAATCATCAATGTAAGGATTCAGAGTATGTAGAAGAAAATAAAAAAGAAGTTCATAACAAATAACAATGAGGATATATATGGAAAAAGATACTGCTTTGTTATGTAACATGCACATTACAGGGAATGATAACATTGTTTAAGCCGAAAACAATCTGCCACAAAAGGCATACTTTTTCCAACAAAGTAAGGCAAAAAAGGCAAAGGGCAGGTGAAAGGGAAGAAATCAAAACTGAACTTTGAAGGATTGACGATTATTACTGTAAGAAAAAAAGGGGAGAATGAACAAAGCTGACAACTTGGCTCAAGCTGTGGTTATACAAAGCAAGCTGGATGAGAACTGCATGCTTGTAAATGTAATAAAGAATGACAATATTGAGATTAACAAGATTAATATGCATTTATTTATTTATTGGCATTTGTTTACTGGGAAAGGCCACTGGGCCAAGATGAGCCCATTTTCAGTGGAGGTCTGGGAGAAAAGCTCCACAATGACAGTTAGCATAGCAGTACATAAAATATAAAACAGTTAGTAGATACAAGCAATATTACCAAAACAGACAGTATTATACGATAGTAGAAAATACTTTTGTAAAAAAATATATATATGTACAGATTTATACAGGTAAAAGATACATACTAATCAGGTAATCATAATTATTATATATTCAAGTTAATATAATGAAAAAAAACAGTCATTTAGCAGTATTTTCAAAGTGTGCTGAGAGTAAAGACAGCATAACAGTGTAGGGCAAAGTGATTGCATAGACAGATAATAAGGCAAGTAAGGCAAAATAGATCATTTATATTTGTTTTACATAGAGACAGATGAATGTTTGAAGAAGTGAGGATGTAGATTGAGGTGTTTGCAATTAGAGTGTATGCAGTCAGGTTATGGATGGATGAGAACTGACACATCTGCATTGCCATAGGGTGGAGAGGTGTTGCCGCAGAGATTTTTTGAAGAAGAGATGTTACAGGAGGTTCTAATAACAAATTGGAAAGAATTCCAAAGCTTGGCAGTAGGGAAAGAATAAAGCATGTCACCATCTGGGAGTTCAGGTTGGTCTACTTACAGGAGAAGATGATTTTTGGATCTAAGTGGTCTATTTGGGTGGTAATGGGTTAAGATAGAAGGGCAATCTGAGGGTTTGTAAATGATTTTGTGTGCAGTGATCAGCTGTAGGTAGGATAGATAATGTTGAAGTTTGAGCCAGTTAAATGATTTTAGAGCAATGTAGTGATGAAGATAGTATTTTGTATTGGTTGCAAACTTGGCAACCCTGTTCTAACACAGTTCAAGCTTGTTTTTTATGGATCACTGGATATTGGTAAGGAAAGCGCATCATACAGGAGAGAAGGTAGGTGAAAGTTTAAGTCAAGAGTACTCTTAGTGGACCAGTTAAGATAGTATTTATGTCTGTATAGGGTGCAAAGTTTATAGCTTGTTTTTTTGATATTATTGTGGATGTGAAAGTCAAATGTCATGTTTTCATCAATAATAACTCCAAGTAATTTAGCGTGGAGACAACTTCTATGGTAGTGTTACTTTGAGACTAAATGGTGAAATCTGTCTAGTTAACTCAGAGGCTTTTCTTATGAGTAAATAGTGATACTATTGAGAACGATAATTACTTTGCAACAATTGATAGAGCAGATATTACCGAATTAGAAATGGGAGATTCTTCAGAGCCGAATAGAAGTGATATGCAGGACAGAATGGTTTATGCAAATGTCAATTATCCAAACCATCCTTCCAAAGTTTTTGGGTAGGAAAATCATAAAGTCTGAACATGTAAACATTATACGTATTTGCCTGAGAATGTTTGAAAATGTTGGAAAAATATTCTTTATTATTCACTGGAATCTCTGAATAGTTAAAAAGTATATTCCTGCATGGAGAAAAAAACAACATTTTAGAATTTTTTTTACCCAGTTAAATTATATGTTTGATTATCCTAACAGTTTGATTATCCATACTACCCTAGGTTCCAATTAGTTTGGATAATTGAATCTACTGTGCTAGTAATTAGAGATTCAGTTGTTAGAGGAACTGATACTTACATTCACAAAGAAGACAATAAGCTTTGCATAGTGTTATACTTCCCAGGGGGAAAAAAAACAGGACGTGAGAACAAGCTTAGAATGTCTAATGTAAGTTAATCTGGAGCTATTTTTGTTGTCAAATCACATATAGAAAGGAGAGTCAGGTCAGTGTGAATGAAAAATTTGGGGGTGTAAGTAGCTACAAGAAAAAAATTGCCCATTATAAAAAAGTGGAAATGAGCAGAGCATCAGTGATTAATTCTGGGCACATGTACATTTAGGTAGGATGGCATGCACTTGTCAAGACAAGGGAAGAGAATTTCTGCAGCAGATATTTAACAATATTTTACTAACAAAAGACATGATTTTTGCTAGGTCAGAAATGTAGCAGTTCACAGATAGCATTCAGTGTATTTTGAATGGTTGGTAATGCTAGTGGAATTATTAACAACATTTTTTATTGAAAAATGTCCTGCATTCACTCAAAATTGATGTTGTCTGTAAAACATGGTTAAAGAACAATGACTGAAAACCAGTTATGGCATGGCTTAAATGTTTTTACTATAATAGACATTGTAGCAAAAATCAGGCAGAGGTATTATGACAGGGAATGAAGATTATTGTAAGATCTATGATTATTACATGATCAGTGATAACACCAATATTGTAGGTTGTATAGGTTGTGTAACTGTGACAATAAATCATTAATACGGCTACTATATCTCTAATAATGGGGTCTGTTTTGAGATGTACACCAACAATTTGATACGAGGAAGAAATATCCGTCTTATCAAAGGTATAAAAAGACTATATTTTTTTACTGTTTTGGATAAGCCCATGATTACTCCACCAGCTGTAGGTCTCATCTAGGCCTTTCTTGAGAAGTAAGAGTATCATGGTGTGAGTTCACTTCATCACCCAGTCTACAGACATCCTCAGATTTGTTATCTATACATCCTGGAAGCCTGATTCTTCCTCTGAGAAGTAAATATCAAGCTCATGGTGTCCATAGACTGACACTGCTACTCAATTTCCTATTGCTGAAGTAGCTGTGCCTTACATGAGATCTGTGAATTCTAGCCATAGTCCATTTAGGCATGCTGATGCAAGCCTGTCAACATGTGTGAGGTTGTTTAATGGAATATGCCAATTGTTTTGGCCATGATAACAAAAAAGCAGTAATAATTTTGCTTCAGAATAATACCAAAGCACGGTGAGGTTTCTATGGGTGGATAGGCTTGTACTGAGTGTGAAGGTGATCAGATTTTACCATGGAGTTATAGAAACATAGAGCAAACCAGGAGGGGGAGCAATTTGTAAGGACAAGAACAAGGAGGTTCACCCTCTTGGTGCAGGATGGGCAATTTATACTAGCGAGTTGGCATTCATAAAGTCAAGGAATCTCTGACCATATTTACCACAGCTTGTATACGTTTGCCAGATCAAAAGGATAATCACATTGACTGCTGCTTTATCAAGCTGATTTATATAGTCAGTATGCTCTATAGATGGCAAAGAAAGTGACCTTAGTTTGAAATTATGTGGTAGGCAGTTTTCTTTACATATCATGTGGCCTCAAAGTTTAATTCTAGGCTGATATAATGCAGTATCTGCAGTGGAGCACTTAAAATATGAATATACCCCACATTCTCCATTGGTCCTGAGCACAAGGAAGGCACAATACTTTTGTAAGGCAGGAGTGCAATAAGCATCATCTTCCTCGTAAACCCTTGCAGGCATTGATCCGAAACCATGACTTAGTAATTATGTAAATATAGATGTCTTTAAAAGTGAGGTAAACCTGAACATCCAACATTTTGTTGTTTGAGTTTCTGACATTTTGTAGAGCAGCACCAGTATAGTTCAAATTGGAATTTGCCATATGGGTATCCCCATGAATTGAGCATTACATTAAAAAGATACCATGTGGGAAGTAAAGGCTCTGACCTGTATGTGAAAGCCATGAGCAAAGAGGGGCAAGCCATTCTTGGCAAATAATGAGGGTCTGTTGGCCAACTGGCCTCATGAAGGTGCACACACACACACACACACACACACACACACACACACACACACACACACACACACACACACACACACACACAAGCTCCCTCCTAGAATAACACCAATTAATAGGCCACTTATTGTTGTCAAGTATTTTATCTTTGAAATTAGGCATCATTCTTGGAAAAGAAAAAAATACTGGTCAGCACTAATTGCTTATCATCTGTCACTTTCATGTTAGGACACAAATAAACAAATATTTGTAGGTTCTGTTCAAGCAGCTTTATTACATACAAACACATTACTACTGTTGACTATTACTTAAGTAAGTTGCATACAATTAATGACTAAGATCATGCATGCTTACTCCCTAGCTGCTCTTACAAAATGGCACTAAGGTTGTGCACATGTGCGGGTTATATATATATATACATGTACAGCCTCTCATGCTTCTTAAAGATACAAGCACACACACTTTACACTCTGATCTACATCCTCCCTCTTTGAGAAATAGACCATGCAATTGTTATGAGACTGTTTAGCATAAAGAAATCACAGGTAACCCATAGACATGCATTACACAAAACTAGATCTATATATATATATATATATATATATATATATATATATATATATATATATATATAGGTATATACAATTAAGTCCACGTTGCTACATATTTCACAAGATATTCATCCATATTGTGTGACATAAAATTGAGAATTAGATTTAGTAACTGGAACAGTTTCTGCAAAATGGTTGACTTTTGGAATGTTCAAATCACTTTCTGGAACAGAAGCAGACTTTTGAACACATTTTGGTCTGGAAACAGTGTCTGACTTATTCTTTGATTTATAGCTTGCATCACACATACAAATTGCAATGATGATGATGATTCTGGTACAGGAATACAATGTTTGTGATTCCCCTTATACTCCATTCCTGCAGAATTTATCAAGTAAGATCCCGTCTCGGGACAGATGCCTGTAATCTGTCCTATCTGATCAAAATCTTTTGTTGTCTGAATTTGTACCGTCTCTCATTCCCTCAATGGACGAAGTAATCTGCTTGATCAGTGATAACTAGATTTCTGGATATTATGCTTCTTAAACAATTGAGCCTTTATGGTGTTAGTTTTTTCAACTTAGGCTGCTACAAACTAACTTGAAAAGTAGGTAGTGTGGTTCTACTTTGCCCGAAAAATAGTCTTTGAGCAAGTGAGCCAAGAATATCATCATGGGGTATGGTTTTGAGATTAAGCAAATATAAGAATGTATCTGTATTGTCACACTTTGACATTTCAAGTAACTGTTTTGCACTGTGCACTGCATGTTCAGCTAGACCATTGGACTGAGGATATTCAGGACTACTTGTGACATGTACAAAGTCCCAGTCTTTTGCAAATGTCTGAAACAACTGCTAGTGAATTGAATACCATTGTCAGAAAGAAGTTTGTGTGGGCTACCATGAACTGAGAAATGATGTTTCAGCTAAGTAATAACAGTAGTTGATGTTAGGTTTGGTAGTATATCAATCTCAAACCAGTTTGAATAAGAGTCTACCAAAACCAAGTAGTGTTGATTGTTCCACTCAAAGATATTGATTGCTATAGTTGACCAAGGTAGCTCAGGAATTGGACTTAGCTGAAGTGATTCCCTTTACAAATGCAATCTGGTACTATTGGATACTGAACAAATAGAAATAACTCTATAAATGTCTTTCGATAATGAAGGCCAAAATACTAATTATCATGTTCTTCTCTTAGTAGATAAGGTTCCTGGGTGACCACAATGTAAAATATGGATGTATTCTTGTTGTAAGGAAATAAGAACAACAATTTTAGGACCTTTAAAAATGATGCCATCTTCCATCAACAATTCATCTCTGTAAGGAAAACATGTTTGCACTTCAGGTGATACACTAGATTGCCTTGACAGCCATCAGACATTATTGTAGTGATTGAGCTTCTGTGAAACTGGATCAGTTTGAGTGTGATTTCTTAACTCATTGAGCCTAGTGGTAGAAAAATTATGCACTGACATCACATCAAAGTCAAAATTCTCTGCTTCAAGCTGTTCTGTTGTATTTCCAGAAGATCTTGATAAGGTATCATCTAGATAAAGCAATTTACCTCTAGTGTAGACCAGTTTGAAATTGTACTTTTTGCAATTTGAGTATCATTCTTTGTAATCTCGCTGGAGCAAAATACATAGGCTTCTTTACAATAGTAACTAAATATTGATGATCAGTTTCAATCTGAATAGCTCAACCATAAATATAATCATGAAACTTGGAACATGCAAATACTACTGCCAATAGTTCTTTCTCATTTTGAACATGCTGTATCTCAGTTTGCATTAGTGTTCTAGATGCATAAGCTACTGGTCTGCCCTCTTGAAGTATAACTGCACCTAAACCAAATTTTGAAGCATCATGGGAAAGAATATCTGGTTTGTTCACATCATAGTGTCTTATCATAGGTGGGGTGGCAATTTTCTGCTTAAGGTCTTCAAATGTCTTTTGATGATGTTCTAACCATAACCATGCAACATTTTTGTGTGTTAGCTCTCTTAAAGATGCTGTCAACTCACTGAAGTCTGGTATAAATTTCCTAAATAATTAACCATGCCCAGAAAATGCTGCAAACTTTGTAGATTATCTGGTGTTGTCATCTCTAGAATAGCTACTTGTTTGGTCGGGTCAGGTCTCAAGCCTCTACCCATAAACAAAATGACCTACGTACGTGATTTCTGGAAGTCTGAATTTGTACTTCAGAGGATTGAGCTTTAAGTTTACTTCATGTGCTCTGTCTAGAACTTTCTTTTGGTTTCTGTCATGCTCTGCTTCACCATTACCTCCAACCAACAGATCATCTACTATTATGGCGCATGGATAACCTGAAAAAAATTGCTCCATTGCATGCTGAAAAACTTCACTTGCAGAATTTATTACAAATGGCAAATGGAGTACAAAAAGTAGTTAGAAATGAGGATTTGTGATTCAGCATTACTTGCCAAAATTAACTCTTTTCATCCAAAACAGAAAATACAGTGTCATTCGGTATTAGAGATGTAACTTCTGTAACTGTGCACATTGGATGATACAGTCTTTTTAATGCTTTGTTCAGATCATTTGGGTCAATGCATATTCTGATTTTTGTGAGCAGCTACCATGGACGACATCCTTTCTGTTGGTTCTGTGACTGGACAATTCACACCTTGTTGCCTCATTTTATCCAACTGAGGTTTAACTTTATCTTGCATCACTATTGGAACTCATCTTGTTAGTCTGAATAATGGAGTGATCTCTCAGTCTAACTTCATGGAATACACAACTGGAAGTTTGCCTAACTTGTCATTGAAAACATCACTGTACTCTGAAAATGGCTTTTGAAAAACTAGAACTCGGGACTGCACTTACATGATGAACTTCTTTAGCAAAAGAAAGCAGATTCATTCTTAAGCTATCTTTCAGATGTAATAAAGGTTACACTGGCCTTCGGACTACATAGAATAACAAGTTATAACAGTTCTCAGCCATATAACCCAAAAGTATCACTGAACCTTTGGTTTAAATTTCTTCATCTCCGTAAGCAACAAGTCTTGCATTACGGGTTACATTTAGTTGTTCATTAGTTCGAACTCTTGCAAATGTGTCTACTGATATAACATTACACTTTGAACCAGTGTCTACTTTGAGTTCTGTGGATTTTACATTAATCCGGACTTTACGAAACACTTCACTTGTTGTTAAAAAGTTCACTGCATTGAGTCTTTCACCAAGAACTGATACACCATCCACATAGAAAACTGACTCTTCGGCTCTAAAAGATAAACTTGCTTTTTTCATGCGATCTTTCTTTACAACTGTGTGAGACTTACCTGATCTGCAAAACTTCTGGAAATTATTCAAATTTTTCACACTTGTGACATTGTTAACTATATGATAAGCACTTCTCTTAGACTCATGATTCGCACCACAATTCTGACAGTTAATAAAGCTAGATTTGGGTTTTGCTGATTCACGTTTATGTTGCAGTGAGCTGATATTGGAGCTTACACGTTTTGTGGAACTTTCTGGAAAACCTTGTGGGTTCTTTGGAAATCCTGTAGCTGCCACATGCTTAGGCCTGTTCTTGTTTGCCACGTGTTGCATACTATCTACATGTGCTCTGGAACCAACTGAAACCATGCTCTTGTCACTTGCAACCATACTTGTGTGTATCTCTGTCACCTCATGGATCTGACAAATCTCTATGGCTTTGCTCAACATTAAATCACTGTCATAAAGTAAAATCTTCCTCACATCAGCACTATTAATACCACATACAAGCCTGTCCTTTATCAACTCATCTTTTAGATCACCAAACTGACACATTTTATCTCTGTTTCTCAAGCCAGTTATATAAGCTGCAAATGTTTCCCCTGGTTTCTGACCTCTTGTAAAAAACAAATGCCTCTCTAATTTAATATTCATTTGAGGGCTACACATTTCTCTGAACTTACATTTCAAACACTCAGGGTCTTCTCTTGATTCATCTTGTACAACAATATGGTGGTCTGCACCTTCTCCTTCATAAACTGCTGGTGCATACACAAATGAATGCTCTGTTTCTATGGCCTCTGACCCTGCTAGATTTAGCAAAATGAATGCCCTTGTGTGTGCATCTCATCTGCTTAAGCTGCTTGTATAAAAATATTGTACTCTTGCTCAGATATTCTCTAGTTCTCTGTGATATTCTGATCAAGTACAAGTGGTATGGGGTTTCGAAATCTGTCTGCCATAATAACACATGCCAGCGAACGCGTTTGCAAATTAGCATAAATCTACACACATGCACATATGCCAGAAGTAATCCCAGTAATTGTGCAATGCTTTTGTACTCTGAACTTATACCTTTCATTGGGCTTTTAGGAATTATGCAGAATAACAAATTCATAGTACTTTCAAAT
Source organism: Protopterus annectens (assembly GCF_019279795.1). Classification (NCBI taxonomy): domain Eukaryota; kingdom Metazoa; phylum Chordata; order Ceratodontiformes; family Protopteridae; genus Protopterus; species Protopterus annectens. Next base: position 433,782,042 of record NC_056725.1, read on the forward strand.
GACTGGACTTTGCGAAATAAACTTCTCGAGCTTTTCGGCACTTTTAGAATATTATCAGTAAAGGCAGAAATTCTAAAGTCATTTATCATCACTTATTGTACTTTCAGAATTTTATCAATAAAGGTGGAAATTCTACAGTCATTTGTTATCACTTATTAAAGTCATCACTTTAAGAAACATTTGAGAACTCTACGATGTGACTGAATAATTCACGAGCACTACAATACTTTTGTGATGTCATCTTCTGTAAGAAAACACCTCTTATCAGTGTAAAAACATAGCAGGTAACTGCATGATGCGAATAAATCGATCATCTGTTGCCTTAAACTCAATAACTTTTTGAAGAAATTGCATTTTGCGAATAACTGCATAAATTTGAGTCTTGAAAAGTACAGACATTGCTACATGTTGGTTAAGTTTCTGTAGGTATAACTGGAGCAACAGGAGGTGCAGGACTGTTTTGTTAGCAGTCAACTAGCAGGAAATACAGGGTTTGAAAATGCCTTAAGTGGTATTGTTAGGGCCTGCTGTGTGCTGAAAGAAAGGTTAGTGGGATGATCAATAATGGAAGCACTGAATTTAAAGGAAGGTGTTGCTTGTAGAAGTTGTAGGATCTATTTTGTTGTGTAAAGCGAGGTAATACAATGTGGGACAGATTAAGGTAATAACTGAAAGAAATTAAGATGTCAGCAACATTAAATGTTAGCAGTATAGCAGAAGTGTTACTATATATATATATATATATATATATATATATATATATATATATATATATATACATATGTTTACAACTATACAGATATATATAAATAGATAGATATATAATATATAACATGAGAACACATATTTAACTACAGTAGACATTGAGTTTGCAGTTACTGAGTTCCTCCACTCTCTCCTTAGTGCAGAAGGACTGGTATAATTTCTGTTAACAATTTTGGTATGGATTACAGAAGTCTTTCAATAGAGGAAAGCATTTAGGTTGCCTTCTTAGTTTTAGCTACAGTATGCAATTGTTTATTTTTGTCCTGCTTGGGAGAGCATACAGAACTGACTGCACAAGAGAAGCATACCTTTTTTATGTGCCTTGATGCAAACCCTAGCATTTGCAAACATTATGTGCACTGAAAGGAAGATGAGGCAGGAAGCTAGGGTCATGTATTTTATATCCTCTCTCCCTCTCTCTATGTAGATATATATATAAATATATATATATATATATATATATATATATATATATATATATATATAGGTGACAGTGGCATGATATTAGGATGCTATCTGCTTATACATGAGTATATCAGATATATTATCATAGCACCAGCAGAAGTAGGGTCTTCCCTCTGACATGCCACATATAGGACATAACATCCCATATAGCCACCTAAATCTAACTGCAATATTAAAATTAAATCTAACCCAAATCCCAAACATAGAAGTAAACTTTAGTCTAGCCCTTTTACAATGTTAAACCTAATGTAAACCTAAAGGTATCTCTAATACATATAATCCTAGCTGTAATAAAAACAAAAGCTAAACCTATCTATTATCCACATTTCTAAACCTGAGGTCATGACTTATACCAAGTAATATTAGGTAGTTTAAATAGATCTCCCTACTGTCTGGGCACGTGGTGTTGTGTGTTCCTCCTTGTCTTTCTCTCCTAACATAAGAAGCACTGAAAATACCACTAATTGTGGCCACTAGCACAACCTAAAGGCTAGAACACTAAAAATGTGTGCTCATGAAGGAGTCTGTTGTAAAACTAGTTGTACTTGTCTCCTAACATAAGAAGTAAGGACTGCCCTGAAAATACCACTAATTGTGACCACTAACACAACCTAAAGACCAGAACACTAAGAATTTGTGGCTGTGAAGGAGTTTCTAATAAAACTAGTGCGGTTCAGCCTATAAAGACATCTCAAAATTAAGAAATTCTTGCTTAAACTGTTACTGGACAGCTCATTGCCAGATATGGCAGTTGTAAATAGTTTTTACAGACCAGTTTGTTTTTATTTTGGCCCAAACTACTGCATAGTTTTTTTTCTAACTAAAGATATAAAGCCAGTTCTCATACAACAGTATACTTTCATTTTAGCTGATGCAACTAAATAAACTTACTCAGGATAACTGCACAAGTTATTGCAAGCCAAGTACCCCCTGTTCTAATAACTCAGCTTTAACCAGGAACAGGTAATCTGTGAAATCAGACTAATCTTTGGAGTCGATACTTTTTTTGTTTTTGCACACACCATGGTCAGGCTCTACAACAATTTAAATTTAGTCTTACTGATATCTGATTGGTAGCCCCTCCTCCCCTGAACTGTATATCTGGAGAAAGTTTATTTAATCCACTTGGGAAATGGGCAGCATTTTCAGATGGCTCTCCCTACTGTCCATAACCTCGCCTTTATGTGCTCTTCCTGTAATATTTCCTCTATCTGTCTGTTTATGGAACTTTCAAAGCCAGATGATGCTGTATTTTACAAAACTGTAATGAAAAACATGATAAACAGATCGATTATGCTGCTTTTTTTACAAGAAAAGAGGCCCACTGTGTAGATGCTATCAGTACCTTATACTGTTTGAAAATAATGTGGCTTTATCTGTGGGAATAACTGAGAGCTGGCGGTACATGTTTGAGACACTGTGTGCTTCTAATATGTTAGACCCCTGCATGTTGTAGAAGGAAAGCAATGCTGTATTTAGAATGGGAATGGAAGGGTGCTATTATGGTTCTTACACTTGCAGTACATTTCTTCAGAGATACTGCGACTCTTCTAACTGTTAGACACTTAATAACTTTGGTATATTAAAACGAAAGCAAAGAAGGTTGAGAAGGGAAAGAACAGTGCAATAGTGATTCTGAAAGTGGGGGTGCGTTTTCAGACATTTTGACTTTGTTTAACACTGTTAGTTACCTATAAGCTTTGTATTTTGTAATGAAATAAGGTTGTCAATGGCCTAGAAATTATTCAAACAGTAATGATTGTGTTTTTGCTAAGTCTGAACATTTCTACCAAGTTTCTTAACAGGCTGTTAATAAGATAAAACAAGCCTCCAACATAATATAATACTGTTTCATTGCATATTACACTACATGGTATCTCTAGTATTTATTTTATAGAAATAGCTGGAAATATTGTATATTATGTACCTGGTCATTTAAAAGCTCTCTGTTAATTGACTTACTTTCCCACTGTTTATTTTTAATATCCTTGCCTCCTAACATAAGAAATAAGAACTGTCCTGATAATACCACTGATTGTGGCACTAACACAACCTAAAGACTGGAACATTAAGAATTTGTGGGCATGAAGGAGTTTCTTCTAAAACTAGTGCGGTTCAGCCTATAAAGACATCTCAAAATTAAGAAATTCTTGCTTAAACTTTTACTGACGAGCACATTGCCAGATATGGCAATTGTAAATAACTTTTCCAAACTAATTTTTTTTTTATTTTGGCCCAAACTACTAGATAGTTATTTTCTAATTAAAGATATGAGGCCAGTTTATTTATTTATTTGCAATTTTTTTTAAGTGGGAAATTCCACTGGGCCGTACACTGCCCATTTTCAGTGGAAGCCTGGAGAGAAAAGCTCCACAGTACAAAAAGAAAAAAAATCAAATAAAAATACATACATAGGTAGTATATATTATCTAACATATTGGATTACAAAGTTAAAAATCAAACTTAGCAGACCAATAGCCAGATAATTACTAGTGAGTAGATTACAAAGTTTTTGAAGATTATAACTGCATTGCAGATTTTTCAATAATACATAGATTGAAAAAATAGGGAGAGAATAAATCATTAGAGGTAGTTATTTAATGAGGTTTAGTGCAAGTGCAGTACCAGGTGGAAGAAAAGTAAGTGGAAGTGGCCAGGATTAGGGGTTGTTCTAACTGCTAATTGCAAACCATTCCAATTCTTGACTAAATAGTAAGAGAAGAGAAGCTGTCCAGGAAGCAGGTTTGGTTTGTAAACCTGAAGTAGCAGCTGATTCTTAGATCTAACTGGCCTATTTGGGAGGTAGAAGGTGAAGGTAGAACTAAGGGCAGGACAATCAAAAGGTTTAAAGATAAGTTTGTGAGCAATGGTAAGCTGCAGATATTTGAGGTAGTTTGGAAGTTCCATCCATTTTAGGAGTGAAGAGCGGTAAAGTGATGGGAGAAGTTTTTGAAATTTGTTGCAAATTTTGCAATTTTTTTATAACTTGTCTCAAGCTTAGCTTTTAGAGAAGTTTGGAGATTGGTAAGCAGAGAGGGAGCATGCAATAGGGAAGGAAGTAGATAAGTGTAGGCCAGGGTTTGTTTGGTGGAGGAACTAAGGAATTGGCTGTACATATAGAGCATTCCAAGTTTCTGATGTGTTTCTTTGGATGTTTTGTTGCAGGTAAATATCAAATTTTATGTGTTCATCTAGCAATACTTCTAGAAGTTTAATGTGGCTAACAACTTCTATTAACGCTTTACTTTGGGAGTAGATAATAAACAAGGTTTTGCCCAAAAGAGTAGATTTTTTTGCTGGTGAAAATCATAATCTTAGATTTATTTGGGTTAAGGGGTTTTAAACCTCCAGGATTCAGTGGTATTGAAGGCAGTTTGAGTTTTGTGTTTGAGTTCAGAAATAGAGTCAGCTGTGCAGATGATAATTGAGCTGTCTGTATATTGAATAAGGGCTCATTGGTTATAGATACATGAAAATTGTTAATGAAAATATGGAATAGGAGGGGACCAAGCATGGAGCCTTGCTGCACTCTGTTAGAGATGTTAAGATAAGAATAGATAGAGTTTTACCATTTGATGGCCTGCTGCCTGTCTTTTAGATAGCTTGAAAACCACTTTAGAGTGGCGATGGAAAGTCCAAAGATAGAGAGTTGTAACAGTAGCAAAGGGTGAAAAACAGTATCACATGCCTTAGAGAGATCCAAGAATGTGGCAGATACTATTTTCCCATTATCACAAGCTCCGTTACCAGTATCTAGGAAAGAAATAAGGGCAGTTGTAGGGCTGTGGCCAGGTCAGAAACCATGTTTTGTGGAGGATAGGAGGTGGTTATGAAGAAGATAGGGCATCAGCTGAAGGTGAAAGCACTTTTCTAAGATCTTAGAGAGAGGGGACAGGATAGCAATAGGTTGGAGATATCTTTGTTTTAGCCCCTCCTTTATGAAGAGGACTAATGTAGGCTTTCTTCCATAATTTAGGCACATAACATTCTTGAATGGATCTGTTAATTAGGATATTTAAAGGGAATGCAATAGCGTCTGCAGCAATCTTTAGAAATGTTGGGGGTAAACTGTCAGGTGCATTAGAGCATGGTTTAAGCTTGAGGAGTAGCCTTTTAATAGTTGTGGTAGAAATGGGATTAGTAGTGAAATTAGGAGGAGAATGAGGGCTGTGTTCAGGGGAGGATGTGGTGGCATTTGAGATGGGGATGGTGGGGGGGTAGAACATTGTCTTTCATGCTGTCCTTGTCATGAGGAAAGCTAGTGGTAATGTTGGCTACAGAGTTTATAAAGAAATAGTTAAAGAGGGATGCAATTTCATTAGGAGCTTTGTCAGGGTGTGGATGAGGATTTGGCAAAAGACTACAATGGCTGTAGGAGGACACAGAAAATACTGCAAAACCACTTCTTTAGTGTCAAAAAGTTTTATTCCATTTTTGTCACATGACTTCTTCAGAATGCAAAATCTAATGAGTCATAAACTTCCCTTATATAGTAACATTCAATTAACCAATTTACTACAATTTAAACATGTCAATTTGAATTAAAGCGATGCAAGTCTAAAATACATATTTCAAAAATACATATGCCAAAACATATATATTTATTCTCGTACATTCAAACTTTTAACCTCTTTTGTTTTAAAAAACACTGAATATTCACATTTTCATTTAATCCAGGGGGCTTTATAAGATCACAGCCTCATTTGCCACCTAGCTTCAACTGTTTCCACCTTTTCTTTAAAATCCCCCCCCCCCTTAAATCCTATGGATCCCACTCAAGCACAGAAAATAAAAACTTTTTATACAAACAGCTGAATGTTTATATAAGGCATTATTATTATCTTTAACCTTTATACTATAAATATGTTCTTTTATAAGTTATTCTAAACTACAGGCTGTAATGCCTATATAATAAGCTGGACATCCTGAACATAAAGCTATATATACCAATTCCTTGGTCTTACATGTATACCTTCCTTTTAAATATATAATAACTTTTAAACTATCCAAATAAATGTAAGTAGTTACATAAATTAGATTTATATTCTGAAAAAGTAAGGTGACAAAAGCAGAATAAAACTTTTTGATGTTAAATAAGTAGTTTGGAAGTATTTTCTGAGTTCTCCTACAGCCGTTGTGGTCAGTAAGGTTCCATTTCTGTTTGCACTGGGGTTGATTTTGCAGGGCTAAGGGGGAGTGGCAGATATAGGCAGGGAGGTGTTCGCTCAGTGTGCTTGAAAGAGTGCCTGATTCAGATATTTTATTGGGGTGGAGATAAGAATCCAGTCTAGGTTTGACCCTGTGGTGTTATCCTTGTTTGGTCTGGTCGGGGTGTTTATTAGCTGAGTAAAGTTTAACAGGTTAGTATTAGAGGTATGGGAGTAGGAGTTAAAGTTTAGCCAGTTGATATGTACATGACCTAGGATAACAGTTCCTTTTTTAATGCTAGTAGAGATCCAGGCAATAAATTCTTCAAGTAGAGGGATATTGTTTCTGGGTAGTACTTAGAGAGCTGTGATACAAAGATTTTTGTAGTTATTAATCTTTAGGAGAACAATGGTAATTTTAGCATTTGTGAACTGTGGAATGGGATTTGTATAGGGTACTATGTTGAGTGAGTCATGAAAGATTATTTCTGCTCTGTCTCCTTTCTTAATGAGCCAGTTGGAGCTTAGAGTTTGAAAGCCAGGTGGAAGAAATCCTGAGTCTTTGATGTAGGGTTTTAATCAGGTCTCAGTGATGGTACTGATATCTGGTTGATTATGAGCAATCCATGAGTGTAAAGTAGTGATTTTGTTGTGAATACTTTGAATATTTATAGTTGCCATGCAAATGGATTTGTGAGAGTTAGTTCCAAATGCAGGAGTGGAGATATCAGTTGTAGTGGGGTCTGGTTTGGAATATATATCTCCCGATAAAGGCAAAGTAGTGCAAGAAAATATATAAGATAAAGGCTCTTGTTTTGTAGAAGATTTGGAGTTATGTTGTTGAAAGGATCTGGTAGTGTGGCTTGTGGGAGTTATGAGAATCACGTTTATGAGAGTGTCAATATTTTTACCTTGTATAGGAAGAGGGAGTTTATCTAATAAAGGTTAGGAGATATATAGTGTAGCTATGTAAGGGCTATAGAGAGAGGTAGATGAGGTGGAATAATGAGGTGAGAAGGAAATGGGGTTGAGAGCAGTGAAATGTAGTGCTGGACAGAGAAAAATAGAAGTGATAAGCTTTGACACGGTATTCTGGGTGATTGCATTGTTAGGTTTGCAGGAGGATGGGGTAAGAGAAAGTATGAGTGTGAGTTATTAAGGAAGAGTGGAGTTATATGTGGCTGAAAGTAAAAAGTGGATATATAGGTAAGTTTGCAGAAATGTAGAGCAATTGTAGATCTTTGAAGACAGTGAATTGGATAATAGTGATTTTGGAAAGCTGTGGAAAATGGTGCAGCAAGAGACTGAGAGGGAGTTGAAAGAAGGGGAGGTGTTAGGAACTTTGGAGGCTTCATAGGTTCATAGGTAGGTACTAAGCTATCTGCCTGAGGACATTTATAAGCCTAGCCAGAGTGTGTCGGCTTTTGCTGCCCCATTAATTAATTAATTAACTGAGTCTCTGTCAAGCAGAGCCAATGAACTGATCCCAGGGGTGTATTTTCTGTTAGTGTTAGTGAGGGTCTCTGCCTAATGTAGTTAGGAATTTTGTTCCAAAGCATGGAGAGTCTCTGTGACAGGAATCTATCCCTCCAGAATGTTCTATTTATTGTTGTGGTGAGGTTTAGCTTACTAGAGCGATTTCTATAGGTGGAGCATGTCCATCAATTCTGAGTTGGACATGGCTTTGTAAGTCAGGCAGAGTTCACCTCTTAGTAAGTGATATGCCACTGAGTACAGCCAGAGTTTTTTCAGTCGGGCTGCATAGGACATAAGTTTGAGGCCAGTAATCCTCTTGGTGAGGTGCTTTTGTGGTCTTTCCAGCTGTTGGAAGTGTCTTGTAAGGTACATCCCAAATGGGGCATTGTACTCTATGATGGGTCTGATGAGTGACGAGTAGAGGGGTACTATAACCTCTTTATTTCTAGATGTGAACCCTTTAGTAATTAGATGGGCCACATAGACAGATTTTCTAACTACTTTGGCAATATGATTGTCAAAGGAGAGATTACTATCTACCTGGGACCCCAGATCTCTTATTACATCTTCTGTATTAAGGGGGCTGTCGTCTATGTGGTAATCTGTGGGGGGTTTGTTTTTCCCAAACAGGATGACTATGCATTTTTTGGCATTTAGCTTAAGGCCATGACTTTGACACCAGGTATCTGTCTCAGTAAGGCCTTTTTGAAAGATGCCCATGTCAGCCACATAGTCAGTTATGGCTCCCAGTCTGCAATCATCAGCGAACTTGGTTAGCCATAGTCCTCCTGTGTTTGCCTGTACTTCTGAGAAGTATATGACAAACAGTAGGGGTCCCAGGATCGAGCCTTGTGGGACACTACTTGTGACTGGTTTAGAGTTGGATCTGGGGCCCGCTATTCTTATCATGTGAGTTCTGCCTGTAAGCCAGTTGGCAACCCATCTTGTGACATAGGGGTTTATGTTCAGGCTGATGAGTTTTTCTATAATACCCAAGTGAGGAATGGTGTTGAACGCCTTGGCGAGATCAAGATAGGCTGTGTGAACCACCTTTCCCTCATCAATGGCCTTGGTGACTGTCTCGAAAAAGTCAACCAGGTTTAGTAGGCATGATCTGCCCTTAACAAAGCCGAACTGGGTCGGGTCAAGTGTTTGGAGGTTCCCAATGTCTTTGTTAATGAGTTCCATGATGATGCGCTCCATAGCCTTGCAGACCAGGCTAGTCAGGCTTATGGGCCGATAGTTACCAGGGTAAGTTGTGGCCCCTCCTTTGTGGAGTGGAATAACCATTGCTATGTGCCATTCTATGGGCACATAGCCTGTAGAGAGACTGAGGTTGAACAATGTGTTTAGGTGGGGGGTTAGGAGGGAAAAGAAAAAAGTGAGGATTTGATGGCATGGAGTAGGGAGAGGGGAAACTGGTGCTCTAAGAGTTTATGTGGGAATTAAAAATGGGGGGGGTTAGGAATTTTGGAGGGTACCAGAGAAAGAGATAGCTGGCCACAGGTAGACAGCAGAAACAATCAGTGAAGCTGTCACTACTAACAGGTAAAAGCAAGACTGTAGTAAAGTAGAAAAGAGAGCAGAAACAGATAAACTTAAATCAAAAGGGAAAGGGGTGTAAGGTAAAATGAGCTCTGCTGCTAAGCAGAGGTGATCTGTAGTTACAGAAATAAGCTAAGCATAGTGACACAGGACATGAATAGGAGGAAAAATGCAGGGTAGAATGGCTAGGTAAAGAGGGGAGGGAAAAGAAGGGAAAGAAGCAAAGCAACAGTTCGGCTCATAGTGTGCAAGCACCTGCGAATGTAGATATTTAGCAGGAATATGCTAGGACGTAAAATACTAAACTAATGGTTAGCTTGTTGTATGTTCACTGACTCAGCAGATGGGAAGAAAGGATGAGGCTTCTTTGACCAATGAAAATAGCTTGTGTTCTGATCTGTAGTGTTGATCTGGTCTGATATCTGTTAAAAATCTACTGAGCTGTCATGAAACACGACTTCAGTGTGAGTCAATAGAAACAGCAATATTCATTAGCCATGCTAACAGCACATAAGATTAAATATTGTACACTGAAATAACCAGTGGGTTTAATACAAAAATGCTCTTAAAACACCACCAGGACCAATACAGTATTGGGAGAGAGCAACAGGAGTAAACGATGTCATACAACAGTATACTTTTGTGTTAGCTGATGTAACTAAACAAGCTTACTCAGGCTAACTGTACAAGTTATTTAAAACCTGGTATTCCTGTTCTAATAACTCACCTTTAAGCAGGAACAGGTAGTCAGTGAAATCAAACTAAGATTTGTCGCTGATACTTTTTTGTTTTTTCACATGCCACGGTTAGGCTTTACCAGCTCTATTTGCCCTCATTCCACTTGAGCTCACTCTGCTCCTCTCCCTACCCTTATTTATTTATTTAATTAATTAATTATTATTTATCTCCATTTGTTTACTGGGAAGGTTAACTGGGCCAAGGTGAGCCCATTTTCAGAGGAGGCCCGGGGAGAAAAGCTCAGCAATTTAGATTAAACAATACATAATATGAACAAACACAGAGTATTTACAGTCACAATACATACAATAATATGAACTAACACACTATAGGGTGTTAACATTCACATGATATCATGCAGTAAAACAGATCATTTTGAGCAGAAAAAACAAATGGGAGGGTTGCAGTTGAGTAATTTACAGTCTTTGTGCAGTATTATTTACAGAAGTAAGGGAGTTTGTACAGGTAGAATATTTGTTTTGATTATTATCACTTAGAAGTATTGTAGGCATGAGTAGTTGTGAAATTTAGAAGGCAGAGCAAGTGGGTAAGTTCTGGTAAGTGACAGATGGAAAAGTTATGTGAGTTTAGAGATGGAATAAGTTATGGTGTTGTAGAGGAGGGAGTCAGGTTTTGGGGAGTGCTATTTTGGTGCATGTGCATTGCCAGAAAGAAGAAAGGTGTTGTCTAAGGGACTTCTTAAAGAGATCTGGATTGCTGATGGTCCTGATAGATGATTGTAGGGTATTCCATAGTTTTGAGACAGTAAAAGAGTAAAGCATCTGAATGGCTGATCAAGTTGGTTTCTCATCTTTGAGCAGTAGTTTGCTTTCAGATCTAAGAGGTCTGTTTAGGTGGTACATAGTAGAGAAGAAAGATAAGAGCAATTTGATAGTTTATAAATAAGTTTATGTGCAGTAGTGAATTGTAAATATGTGAGATGGTTTGAAGTTCAAGCCAGTTTAGTTGATGTAGAGATGAATAATGGCGGGTTGAAAATTTTCCATTCATTCTGAATTTAGCAATATTATTGTAGCATGAGGCAAGTTTTGATTTTAGAGAGGACTGGATGTTGGTGAGGATAGGGGCACAATATAATAGAAATGGTAGCAAAAAAGATGAGGCTAGAGACATTTTTGCAATGTGGTTTACCAAATAATTGTGTTTATAGAGGATACCCAATTGTTTATGTGTTTTTTTGATGTTGCTGTGAATATGGAGGTCAAATGTTAGGTTTTCATCTATGATGACACCTAGCAGTTTAGTACTTGGAACAACTTTAAGGATAGTGTTGTTTTGTGGAGTGGACTGAGATGTGGACAGTGGGTCGTTGCAGTACACCTGTAGTTGCGTTAAGTAAAGATGAGAAGGAGTATTGCTATTTCGTAGATTGTTGCCTACTGGTGAGGTAGTTTGAGAACCAGTTTAGAGTTGGGGTGAGATGTCTAAGTTGGGGAGTTTCATGAGGGGAAGGTGATGGGATACCATATCGAAGGTGTTAGAGAGGTCATGAAGGAGTGAGGAGACAATGTTACCAGCATCACGGACCCCATTTACTGTGTCCATCAAGACCATTAGTACTGTGACCTGGCCTGAAGTCGGGCTGAGTAGGAGAAAGGATCTGGTTTTGAACCAGATGATTAACAAGCTGAGTATGAACACATTTCTCTAATACCAGCGGGTAAAGATTTACCCAAAGCATTTACTGGCAAATGGTTGAGTAGCAAAATGGTGCTCATACAGGAGAAATTACTTAAGTTAAATGATGAACCCTGTCAAAGAAAAAAAAAAAAAATTTCAAAGGGACAAAAAAAAAATGTGAATGGAATAGCCACAGCTTATGGACTTTGATTGTGGAAACAAGTGTCAATAATAAAACAGCAGTAACTGTGGCTGAAATCCCATATATTCCCTTGGGGGGAAAGTAAACAAAATTCAAGTGAACCAGCAGTAAAGCTAAAAAATTAAAGACATGAGTAGAACTAAAATAAGAAACAGTGTCTGGCAACAAATATCAAGAAAAGAATTGAATTACCAGCGAGCAATGGAAGACTTAAAAGTGTTAAACTTTAAAATTATCAATTTGTAAAAATAAATCTTTTCTTGATGGTGATTGTGTGTACTAAGTAAGGGATAGGAATTTTGCCCCAGCACAAAGGGCCAAACAAACTCATCATGATTAATGAATTAAGAGACTATGAAAGTGAAATTAAAAGTATTGTTTAGGAGTCAAGAAATCTAGTAATAATAATTGTGACCTAGTATAACTAGTTGTTATAATCCACCTTTATGTAAAGAATTGGAAATATATGTGAATATATATGAACTACAGATGTTAGAAGAAGATACAGAAGACAAATAATATAATCTGACAAAAAAAAAAAAAAAAAAAGATGTAGAATATACTTGTCTTAAAAAGCTGATAAAGGGGGCAATGGTTTTTTTGAGGATAAAGATTATGAAGGAAAGAAGATGAAAATGTTATCAGACTCTAATTTTTATTATAAGTCAGTAAAATATGTCTGAAAGAAAGGTTTTACTTATAGAATCATGTCTAGTAGAATGGTTCTATGCAGGTAGAATCGATGAAAAAATGAAAAAAAACATAATAATAATAACTAATTTGATTAGTTGATTAGTGAATACCAAAAAAAACATAAAAACATATTCTCAGTAAATTAGAAGGGATGTCTATTTTTTAGATAAACATTACAGAAAAAGTAGTTCGAAGAGTCCTTATATAAAGGACATTATGGACTTATGGCAAAAACTTAACAATAGTAAGGTCTCAGAATCTGATATACTTGTAACATTGGATATAAATTCTCTCTCTCAATACTACTATTCCTAATAAGGTATGGAAATGGTTAGAATGGAACTGTGGAAATCAAGAGAATTTTCTATAAATACTATTAGTCTGCTTAAATGAAATGATAGATTTAGTATTAAGTATATAATTGTTTAATTCTATGATGGTGTTTGTCCAAGTCAATTTAAATTTGTTTTGAAATATATTGATAATGTCTGTTCTTATATTAAGTTTTCATATAATATCAATACTGAAAATATTAATTTTTTTTCTCTCTATATATATAAAAAGAAAAAAAATTGTCTTTGGCAGTACAAAATAGTACTGATTCTTATGTCATCAAAAATATAGTAAGAAAAAAATTAATTAAATTTTAAAACCAATAATTTATTACTTTTTCAAGGAAAATTAAATAAAAGTAGAGTAGTAGAAGAAAGAAAAGGAATGTATAAATGTTTTAATTGTAACTACTGTAGTTATTTATATACAGATACATTTCTCTAATATTTTGGAAACAGGAGAGAGAATAGCGATGGGTCATAAACTGGAGATGTTAGAGTTTTGCCGCCTTTATGAATAGGGAGAGTATTTGCTTTTTTCCAGGTATGTGGTGCACGTGACTTCTGAATTGATCTATTAAGGAGTATGCTGATGGGGTAGGAAATGGAACTCACTGATAGTTGTAGGAATTCTGCAGGTAAATTGTCAGGTACATTAGTACAAGGTTTGAGTTTACAAAGGAGTTTTTTATTATGGAGGTTGGTATAGGTGAGAGGGAAAAACTAGGTAGAGAGGAAGTCAAGGAGTATGGTAAGGATGGATCTGCTGGGTTGAGGTTCATTTGTGAAAAGTTACAGTGAGCTTAGCTATGGCATCAATAAAATATGTGTTAAAGAGTGAGGCTATCTGAGTGGGTGTTTTATCTAGATTAGGACAAGAATTACTATTTTATGCTGGGTAGAGTACAGAATTGATTGCACTCGAATTTTTTTTTTTCTTTGGGGGGGTTGTTTATGTTGGTTTGAAGACTTAGGTAGTGTTCTTTTTTATTTTTTATTGACTAGGCATTTTATTAGATTGCATGGCTGTTTGCATTGTATGAGGTCAGAGGGATTTTTTTTCCATGCATTCCATGCTTTGTCCCTGCCAGTCATGATTTGCTATGTGAGTTTGGTAAGCCAGCTGGCATGATTAGTTTTTACTCTCTTTTGGCGGAGTAGGACTAGACTATTTAAGAGTCTAAGTAATGTTAAATTGAAGAATTCAGCAGCATCCTTGAGAGGGAGAACTTTTAATGCTTCGCAGTTGGTACTTTGTAAGATTTCATTAAAGGTGGTAAGGCAGAAGTCAGATAAATTTCTGGTTTTATTATGTTTTTTATTTAGTAATGAGGTAGTTTTACATATTATAAAGGCTGCTAAGTGGTCACTAATACTATTTGGTAGTGTGGCTGAGGAGGGGATTTTGTTAGGTTTGGAAACCAGGATCCAGTACAGGGCTGAGCTTTTGTCATTATTACTGCTAGGTCTAGTTATATTAGTGATTAGCTGGGCATAGTTATGTAGGTTAAAGTTGGTGGAAGGCTGCTGATGAGAGATATCAAGCCAGTTGATGTTAATGTCACCTGTGATAATTGTTTCATTTTTTGTGTTATTAGTTGTCCAGACAAGAGTATCTTCTAATATAGGAATGTTATTGCTGAGGGGATGTATAGGACCACATTACAAAAACATTTACAGTTATTCACTTTTAGGAAGGCTACTAGTATTTCTGTTGTGGAGTACTGTCAGCCAGGTTTTGTTTATGGAACTACAGTGAAGGCATTTGGGTATATTAAGGTGATACCTCCACCTTTTTCTTTAGTCTGTCTCATCTTAGACAAGCATAGCCAGAGGGTAGGAATTCAGCATCTTTGATATATGGTTTAAGCCAAGTCTCTGTAGTGGCATTGAAGTCAGGTTTGTTTTGGGTTATCCAGGCATGTAGGTGTGGGATTTTGTTTCTAATGCTTTGAAGGTTAAGGCCTGTGAAATTTAGGGATTTTAAGGAGTTTAAGAACTGTGAGTGGTAGGTGAGGGACCAGGGTTTGGATGCGTCTCCACAATGAATTAGGTTGGAGTAAGTAGGAAGAGTTACAGGTTGCTGTTTCATTTTAGTTTTGGGGTGGCAGTCTAGAGCAAAGTTTGTGTTGCTGTTGTTTTGAAGGGGAAGGATTATTAGTTTGGCTTATAAAATCGAGTCTGTTCCATATATACTAGAGGCTACTTTAGAAAAACTGGAGAGAGATTGTGTAAGTGTGATTGTTGTTGAAGAAGGTTTGTAAGATATGTAAGTTATTTGATGAGATGTTAATTGTAATAGGAGATAAAGAAGAGAGAAGGTAAAGATAATACTGTTGGAGATGAAAGATAGTGTAGAGATAAGAGCTTGTGTCTGTAAGAAAGGTGTTGTAGGGAAGTATATATATATATATATATATATATATATATATATATATATATATATATATATATATATATATATATATATATATATATATGATGAACAGAGATTTTTAGGGTGGAGTAAGACTGGTAAGGTAATAGTTGATCAAGGAGTCAGTGGGAAGAGGAGTAAGTTATATGGGAATGTGTTAAAATATGGATATCTAATAGGATGGATTTGGAGGATGAGAAGATAGAAAAGAGGGTGATTGGGTGTACAGAGATATTGGGAGGGGTTAGATGGTTAGTGGAGTATGGCTGGATGAAATGATGTCAGTGGAGTTAGGCAATTAAAATGGGGGTGGGTGGGAATGGGGGTAGGGTAGTGGGAACAGAGAGAGCCCACACATAGTGAGGGCGAATAGAGTGGGGCTACACCTGGATCCCCAAGATAGCTGACAGAAACAATCTAATAACTTTGCTTAAGAAATGGAATAGTGACTAGTATGAGGCAGCCAGATAGATAAGGATACAGAGTCTTAATGTGGAATCCCTAAGGTAATGGAGTGTCCCAACAAGAATACAGGAGGAGGAAGGAAAGTGCAATATGATGGTAAGAGGGTCTAGCTGTCAGTAGTGTAAATTATAAAGAAGGGCAAAGCAACAGCTTCGCAATCTGATTAAGAGTCAGTAATATAGTGAGTTACTGTAATGTACTTTATATTGCAAGATTATGGATCAGTAAAAAACACTGATGCATGAACCTATGGTCAGTATATGGGTTCCGGCCATGCAGAGGGTAATATATGGTCTTAGGGCTTGGTATTGTAGCTCAGCTATCCTAAAAGAGAAATAGAAGAGAGAGAACATTGATTAATTAAGGGAGGATATCTGTTATGTAGGATACATTATCTGTTATGTAGGATACATTAGAGAGTTTGAGAGGGACAGGATGAGAGATGTAGCAGAACAAGTGCCTGAGTGCAGGGGGAAGAGGGTAGAGTTCCTGAATGAGAACATGCATGGATGTGTGGTGGTTGTCTAAAACATAGTGAGTATAACTAAAACTACTATCAGAGAGCTAGGAAGGTTATGGTCAACAGGGGTAGTGCATAGAAGATTGGTAAGTATAGAGAAGAAAGTAGGCATGAAAGAAGACAGAGAAATCAGCAGTTAAATAAAAACCAAAACAGTATATGTAAAAAGTAGAACAGTTTTTTAACATTAGTTAAATCAGTCTTTGTGCAGTCTCAGCAAAATACAAAATAAAGCAGCATAAAACAAAGAAACTAAGATGAAAGTGGCCCTTAAATTCAGTCAACAGCAAATGTAAATTTTAGTAGCATCAAATCACTATTAACGTTTATGCAGAAATATAATAAACAGCAGAACAGCAGCTCAAAGCCATCCACGTAGTGAGATACTATGGTTAGATAGCTAACAATTAAGAAAAACAGCATACATCACTGCTGACACATGCCTTAGTAAGCAACACAGGAAGGCTTGGTTAATGGGATAGAGTCAGGATTACATTGCATAGACAGAATAATTTGGAGCCATAATGTTTTCAAAGATGAGACAATCCCTCACGAATCAGTTCAGGAAAGTACAGCAAAAACTGTAAGTACTACATGTATACATCAGTTAAAACCAATTAACATAACCACTATAGTCCTATACTATATAATAAACCAGATAAGTACAGTGAACATAAGTGAATATGCCATTGTAATCATGCAATAATAATTCTTTATTGCAGGAGCCTTGACTTTGCTATCATTAGACATACACAGCTTAAGATGCAGTACCCTAAGTTTCCTGATATCCAGATTTAAGTCCTAAGGGCTATTTAGGCAGTATAAACAGAGTTTAACAGAAAAATAAGAAAAACAAATGGCTTTTGCACATCACCTAATCCATGAGCTGGTAAGGAGAAGAGACTGGAGTGGAAAGATAGAGCGGAAACATGAACGGAAAGTTTTTAAATGCCACAAGGTATCATGGGAGAAAATACTAAAGGTAAAACAGGTAATACTATACAGAGATGGAAAGAAAGTCAGAAACACAGTTAAAAAAGCATGTTGGGAGAAGAGAGAAATACAAGTGAAAGTCAATGTAAGATGAAGAGACAAGGAATATGGCAGGATTAACCGATCATGAAAGTAATCATGAAAACACCAGAGAAGAAATAGATTAGGCACACTTTCTACACTGGGATCTCTGAGATAGCTAGAAGAAACAATCTAATAACGTCACTTAAGTAATGGAATAGTTTTCATTTCCCATCCACCCCCACTATACCCACCCCCACGATACCTACATTTATTTTCTGCTAACCACTCCCACTAACCCTACTGTCCAATCGCACAAGTAATCTCAAGTCCATTACATCATACCAAATTATCCAGTGTTATTTACACTGTAACTGTAAACTACATGCTATAAGCCCACCCGTTTCCCATGCTTAAATGCATAAGCATCCTATTAATACAGAATTTTATATTTTGTTAAGCACATTCACATTAATATAAAAGTAATCAAACTGCATTAACATGTAAAAATTAACAAAGTTTATGGTTCACATACCTATCAATACAGAATTAATAAAAATACACAGAATCATACATAATTAAAACCTTAGCCATCAACGACTGATAATCTCTCCAACTGCTTGCACACTAAAATACAATTTCTCAGCTTAATCAATATCAGAGCACAGTTGCTACAACAAAAAGCTGCTCTATTATATTGCCTCCTTAACAATCCTATTAACTGCAGCACATCTTACATCATATCACATACAACTAAAACATTCAGTAATCACTACCCATACCACTCCGCTCACCTGTCCAGCACCAACAAAGCCCGTTAGCATCATATTATCACCCTCAATGTATAAAAATACATATACTGATCAATTTAATCATACTATACTTCTACAACAAACCCCTCCCAGAAATATGATAAAATCATAACATAATTCTTCAGGACCATAGCTCACATAGCATTCCAATTAACTCTTAGTAGCAACATCCACCCTAATCCTGGCCCTAAAAGTAATTTAACCCATCAGTTTCAACAAATCACCAAATAGTCGCATATTACACTAAACCTCCCTAAAAAAGGATCCAATCTTCTATTATTAAACACTAACATCAGAAGTATTTCAAACAAAATTCAAGAGCTCCACACCAATCTCCTTAAACTCACCAGACATTGCTCGGTTTACTTAAACCTGGCTAAGAATAGAAATTAGCAAGATGAAATCCTACCTCCTGGTTATAACATTAATAGGGTAGTCAGAACTGGCAAAAGAGGGAGTGGAATAACTATTCTATTTAAAAATAACCTTATTCTAGAAACTATTGAACAAAATATCCCAGACTTTAATAATGGTAAAGTAATTTTTACTAAACTGAAGATCCATACCAATAAATATTTACATATAATTGGTGCCTATATACCTCCAGGTAATAACCTTTCCACTTTAGAACACATCTTCCACTGCTCCTCAAAATCTATACCCCAAGAAACAATAATTATGGGTGACTTTAATATAGACCATTTTAATTGTAATTCTCAACCTCCTACTAATCACAATTACTTCCATGGCAAATCATTCAAACACCCACCAGAACTGATAAATCATCAAATAAGCAATCCATCCTAGACTGGAACTAACAAATAGACTTTCTCTCTTTTTATATGCTGGATGTCTACCAAACAGCCTCAGTGATCGCCTTCCAAACTATCTTCTTAGGTACCGAGTAAATCCACTAGAACACATCAAGTACAATCAAATTAGGAAAAAATGAAACTTCCACCCTCTAAACTTCTTATCCACACTCAGTCTCTGTAACTGGCACCACTTAAACATCTCTACCTTGAGGCAGACTTAGAATACTTCAACTCCACCTTCCTGAATATTCTGAACCAACAAGCCCCTCCTAGAACAATTAGAATCAAATCAAAGTCTGCCCTTGGCTATCCAAAGAAACTGGATCAATGCTAAAAATGAGAGATAAAGCTTGGGATTTATGGCATGAAAACAAATCACAAGCATCTAAGCAAGCATACCAAGAACTAAGAAATAAATCCAAAAAACATATCAAACAAGACAAAATTAAACATTACTATGACCTTCAAATTAAATATCAGAACACCCTGCAAAAGTTTTGGTCAACTATAAATAACATCCTATGACCTGGTAACTCCAGCAACCCCCCCCCCCCCCCCCAGGCCCCCATCACCAAAAATACAGACACCATAGCAAAGCAATTTAATACATATTTTACTGAAACCATATTAGCTTTGACAAACTCCAGCAGTTGTACCCCTCCAGCAACTCTCCCGACATTAAATTCTGAAAGCAATACATTTTGCTTTCAACCCATTCCAACAGACACTATTAAAAAATATCTTAAAAAAACTTAAGCCAGCAACATTAGCAGCTGATAACTTACCAGCTGAATAGCTCAGAATGGATGCTGAATCAATTTCCTACCCAGTATCCATCCTGTTAATATGATCCATCGCTGAGCATCAATTTTCTGCAATCTGGAAAATCTCACACATCATCCCACTACGTAAAGAGGGAAAATCAGCAGACCTATCCAACTACAGGCCAATAGCTATCTTTTCACCTCTCTCCATTATAAATTATGGAACATCTCTTAGCTAACAACCTTCTGTCCCAATCCACATAGCTCGCCTACCCTAAGCACAACCTAAGCCCCTAAAGCAAAACAGCTTGCCCAATATGCTAATCATAGGTGACTTGATAGTGAGGCACACTGATGTCCCACTCACTAGGTTGAATAAGGAGAAGGTAACATTCAGCTATCAGGTGCCAGAATCCGACACATAACACATGCACTCAGGTCACTCCACAACAAGTACAAGTATGACTCTGTTACTGTCAATCTGGGTGTGAATAACCTGAGATGCACCTCCCTGGACTACATGAAGAGACATGAAGGAGCTCTTGGATTATGTGGCCCAGGCAGGTATGAACCTAGCCCTGAGCAGCATCCTACCATCACCCACAATGATATCCCAGTACAAGCAAAAAATGATTGACTTCAACAATTAACTAAGTTTCTGGTGTCATTCTAATGGGATGCAGTATCTGTCTGCTTGGGATGACATAATTGACAGACCTCGATGTTTTACCAGAGATGGCCTGCATCTGTCACCCCTGTGTTTTCGGATACTAGCCAAGGCTGCCACCCCATAGTGCTTTTTTTAGGCGATATTCCAAAGACCAAATTACCACTGTAACAGCTATAAATGCAATCTGAAGGTCAAAATGGAGAACACTGACATTTGTCCTGTAATGGAGACCTGGTTGAAAGCAGCAGAAAGCACCCTTGCACTACCAGTCTATAACTCATTCCACATCTTTCGGCCCCAGAACATGGACCAATGATCCAAAGGTGGTGGTGTCTCCGTATTCATAAAGGATAGGCACACCTCCAGACTAGTAGCCCAGCATAATGCATCTGAGATACTTCGGGTACAACTAACAGTGGGTAAGACTGTGATTGAGGTCATAGTCTGCTATAGGTCCCCAACCATGCCCCAAGACTCTCACTCCACATTCCTAAACACCCTGGAAACTATTAGGGTCCAACCCAATATTTGCATACTAGGTGACTTCAACTACCCGTCCATCAACTTGGAAAACTACTCATGCACCAATATACTGGCCGAATGCTTCATGGAATTCATCAATTCCAGTGCCCTGGACCTGCTCATTCTTACCCCCACTAGAGGAAGCAACATTCTTTACCTGGTTCTTACTAACATGAGTAACCATTATTCTACACCAATAGTCAATTCCTCCCTGGTTAGATCTGACCACAAACTAATTACCATGGAAATCCACATCTCACCCAGACACCCCCACTGCAAAGATAACTACCATGAAAAACTTATCCAAAGCTGACTTTGGGCTCCTAAAAGCAGAGGTGGCTAACTTCACGGCACCCATGTCAATGGAAAATAGATGCATGACTGTCAAATCATACACCAATGCACTGTACGAACACGTGCATAAATACATGGAACTAGCCATACCTAACATAACCAAGATGCTCTCCTCAAAAAAAAGGAACCAAATCTGGTGGTCCCCTGCCATTAATAAACTCTACAACAGAAGGAAGAAACTATTGCAGAAAAAGGTGATGTCCTAAGACTGGAAAAACTCCCTTATTAGCCTCAGCAAAAAGTTGAGTTCCCTCATCAAAACCTCTAAAGCCGGCTATGAAGGCAGAATTGCAGCAGTCACTAAAAACAATCACAAAGCCTTCTATAGTTATATCAGGAATCTCCACGACAATACCCAAGTTTGTTCTGAGTTACTGCACAATGGTACCTCCTATACTGAGCCAACAGACATTGCCAACATACTGGCCGACAGATTCAGTGCCATCTTTACCCGTCTCTCCATTCCTAAAGGACCAATCACAATACTGGAAGAATGCCAGGCACCCAGCATTACTGCAGCACAGGTTAAAGCTGCATTGTCCAAGGCCAAGAATACAGCTTCCAAGGGACCCGACAATATGCCTGGATGTGTTCTACATGAACTACAAAGTGAAGTGGCACCACATCTGTGTGCCCTGTTCAATCCCAGCCTCATCTCAGGCTTTGTCTTTACTGAATGGCACACTGCTACAGTCATCCCTCTCCATAAAGGGGGAGCAACTACAGACCCTGGAGAATTATCACCTCATTAGCTTGACAAATCTGATATGTAAAGCTATGGAGCACATCATCATGGGGCTAATTAACAAGGATATAGGGAATCTCCAAACTCTAGATCCCACATGATTTGGTTTTGTGAAAGGTAGACCATGCCTGCTCAACCTGGTTGACTTGTTTGAGTCAGTCACCAGAGCCGTGGATGAGGGTAAGGCAATTCATACAGCCTACCTCGGTCTGCCCAAGGCCTTTGATACCATTCCCCACTCAGGAATTATTGATAAACTCAACAAACTAGGCATCAACCCCTATATGACTAGGTGGGTTGCAAATTCGCTCACAGACAGAACCCACAGTGTGAAAGTAGCAGACTCCAAGTCAGACTGACAACCAGTCATGAGTGGAGTCCCACAGGGATCAGTCCTGGGTCCTCTCCTGTTTGGTATCTACTTCTCAGAAGTCCAGGCCAACACATAGGGACTTTGGCTGACCATGTTCACAGATGACTGCAAGCTGGGAGCCATTATTAACTCCCCAAGTGATGTACACATCCTACAGAAAGGCCTCACTGTGACCAACGACTGGTGTCGAAACCATGGCCTTAAGCTTAATGCCAAAAAATGTGTCATCATCCCCTTTGGGAAAAACTCAGTTCCCACTAATTACCACATCGATGGGAGCCCACTGAACATGATGGCATTATAAGAGATCTGGGGACATAGGTTGACAGCAACCTCTCCTTCAACCACCACATTTCCACTGTGGTCAGGAAGTCCTTCTGTGTAGCACATCTCATTACCAAGGGTTTTGCATCCAGGAAGAAAGAGGTCATCATCTCTCTCTCTACTCTTCACTTGTTAGGCCAGTCATCAAGTATAATGCCCATTTGGCATGTACCTCACTAGACACATGCAACAGCTGGAAAGGCCACAGAAGTACCTCACAAAGAGGATCCTAGGCCTTAAACACATGTCGTACACAGACTCAAAAACTCCAGCTATTCTCTGTCTCATATCATCTACTATGAGGTGCTCTTTGCTTGAATTACAAAGCCATGTCTGACCCAGCTGTGTTAGAAATGCAACATCTAAAGAAATCCCAATCCGTCCACGTCACATGCTCCAGAGACCTCAACCTCATTACCACAATCAACAGAACATGCTGGAGGGACAGGTTCATAACCCAGTGACTGCCCATGCTCTGGAATAGACTTCCCATACATGTTAACAGAGCACCTCACTGGCCCTCTTCAAGAGAAATCTTGATGAGTTGATGGGAAGTAGAAAGTTCACCCCAGGGATCACTCCAGTGGCTCTACTTGATAGAGCTAACATTGGGCGGCATGATGCCAGGGTACTTCAGTAGGCTAGGCTTATAAAGGCTCCAGGGTCATTACCTAGTACACATCTATTAACCTATAAACCTTTGAGTCCAACATGGATTTTTTCCCTTCCTCAGTACTACTTTTGCACTACTGAGCTTTACAATACAATCAATCAGCATAGAAATGATGGTAAATTAGTCTCCTCTGTCTTTCACAATTTTTCTAAAGCTTATGACACTGTCACTATGATCTCATAAATGCACTCTCTGAACTAAAACGTACTACTTAATAGGATGCCAGCAAGCTGTTAAGTGGCAGCATGACCTATATCCTCTACTATCTGTTACTGTAGGAGTCCCACAAGCATCTATCCTTGGTCCCCTTCTCTTCACAATATTTACTAACAATCTTCATTCTTCTACACTGCATGCACCTGTTGTCTGGAATGCAGATGATTCCACATTGATATGCGTTGCTCCATCCCTATAACAGCTACAACTAATAACACAATGATCTTTCTCGGCAATGGAATCATGGTTATCACATTCACAGCTTATTTTAAACCCAATTAAGACCAAACGCATGATTTTCCAGCCCCAAGAGATGCAGACCCCCCCCACCCATCATTCAACATCTCATCTTCAAATAACACCACCATTTCTCCAGTATACCAGACAAAACTTCTGAATTTTGTTACTGACAATGCCTTAAAATATGACATTCATATAGCCCATACAATAAAAAAGTACATAAAAACTGGATACCCTATATAGAAATAAGTGGCATCTAACAAATAACACAAAAGCCACCATTGCAAGAACACACCTGGTCTCTACTCTCCTTTATGCCTCTAGACACATGCTACAATAAAATCGTTACGTTTGCCATGGACAATACCTGTATATCTCACAACTGCTTAGCCCTAAAGAAACTCAATTGGTTGAAACTACCACATCTTCTAACTTACAACCAGCTTACCACAGCCCATCGACTACTAAATCAACGAGAGAAAACCCCTGCCTTTCAAGACTTGCTACATCCTTATGCAAACAATTGCATCTTATGCTCATGTAATAAATCTTTATTAAATATTACTAAACCCAACAATGCCACAGGAGAAGCACTTTATTCAAATTCCATAGCAAAACACTGGAACTCACTACCAACTACTATAAGACTAACTACTAATTCTTCACACTTTAAAAAAATACTCAAATCCCACTCATCCAATATGCGGTTATACTCAGGTACTAGCCCTGGATAGGCTCAGCTGATCTCCCTTATCCCAACCCTCTCATCTCAACATCTTATGTCCTACCATATGGTTAGGTTTCCATCTCTCCCTTCATTACTGTCCAGATTTTCTCTACTCCCCCACATCATGGGCTTTTTAGTATATGAACCCATCAACATTTGGATCTTATCTACTCTTTTCTCCCTGTTGGCTGATACTCATTATTACTGTTAAACCAAACTTTTGTTATAGGTACATAGAATGGAGCTACCTCCTCTCTAGTAATAAGATCTGTATTCCATATCAGGTGAGTAATTGCTGTGCGATAGCCACTATACAACTGAAGATTATAATGATACAAATTGTGGAGGAATCACTTTCTTGACACTGCAGCCTTATATATAAACTATATTGGAAATGTGTAGTCCTTCACTGACATGTTGAGGTAATTGTCTAACCTGCTGAATATCAACTTCATTTACAGGAAATATTGTAGAAATTGGTCTTTTTCTTCTTCTGGCTTTTCCCGGTTAGGGGTCACCACAGCGGATTACCTGTCTGCTTATGACTGGCAGTGGAGTTTTACAGTGTCGAGTTGCCAGCCCAACGCCCAACCTTCCATGGAAGGCACACACATGCACACACTCATGCCTAGGGCCAATTTATAGTGTCTAGTCCACCTACAGCATGTCTTTGGGATGTGGGAGGAAACCGGAGCACCCGGAGGAAACCCACGCGACCACAGGGAGGACATGCAGACTCCGCACAGAAGGTACCCCAGCTGAGAATCAAACCGGAGAACTTCTTGCTGTGAGGTGACAACACTAACCGCTGCACCACCATGGCCGCTCACATTGTACAAATTGGTAACTACATAAATAGCTAAGTTTTCTGACATTTATATGTAAAACTCGGTATGGAGAATATGTGGATTGTATATCTATGTACTTGAATCTTTGTTGTCAATGTGGAGCTTTTCTCCCCGGGCCTTCGTTGAAAAAGGACTCTTGTCCAGTTGGACCTTTCCATTAAACAAATGTAAAATAAATAATAAATAAAACCTCTTTTGTCCAAATGGCATTTAATTCAAATGCAACATGCTTACAAATTAAGCTTATTAAAAAGTGTCTAGCAGGAAGGCACCTGATGTCAGACGAAACCTGCTTGATTTTATATGTAAAACCATCTTAAATGCTGTATGTTAAGAAAACCAGTACAATGATGTAGCTGATACCAACAAACAAACAACCCCCTAGGGATGGTAATACACTATAGTGCTTTCAAATTTAATCAAATCATCAAATTTTTTGCTAGATTATGAATAAAGTATATGGTGCAGAAGTGCTGCAAAACACTTATGTGGGCTGAAATGTCAGAGTAATACCCCAGACCCAGTCTTCTCTCAATGAACCAAAACACCTACATTTTCTAAAATGCTGTGGTAATCATTCACTAATTAGTACCAAAGGTTCTCTAACATAACTGTCAAATTCTGCTGAGAATGAAAGGTTTGTGGTTAGACTCTGCTACAACTTACCAACATATCATGAATCTTACCATAATTCCTAAAAGTCTTAGGGTCATGAGGTCTGAGTGCAGGTTTGCTTTTTTTTACAGTTGTTGTTGCCCCCCCCCCCCACGCTTCATACTTTCTTGTCTTCCACCGCACTGCTTGTATCCATTGCTGGTTTTACCCACCCCTCCTTTCACCCTGCCCTCAAACTAACACTGATTTTTTTTTTTCAGGCTGGGGCCAGAGTAGAATTTAAGGGCATCCTGGCAGGTCTTGCTGTAAGCTGCTTCTGTGAGGGGGGAGGGATTTTATTTTATGTTATGACCATATTTTCCCTCTCCCTCACCTATGGCCATCCTGAAATTTTCTGACAGCTGCTCCTTTTTTCATTAACCATGTCTCCCCTAGGGTAGTGTCAACATGAATTTATTTGCCCCGGGATAGGCATTCCCATTACACCCTGTCAGTACCATAGTCACCTGAGTTACTAATTGAAGCTGTCACCTGGACCATCCTTAGGATTTAATACCTCTATACTTTGGCACTGGCTAACAAGTTTTTGCCTTAGACATGTAGAACATATAGTAGAGATGACTGTACTGAAAGGTAATATCACAGAATGACTGTCCCAGGGATAGCAGTCACCCTTAATCACTACCACTTTGTACATACGCGCCTGCAGTGTGATTTTAGCTAAAGCTGTCATAAAGAAACCTTTTCAGCACTAGGCAAAAAATAGTCTGATTCATCATCAAGTGATGCTAGTGTCTTGTAAAAGCTACATAATTTGTTCCTTAGCTGAAGAAATTACCTCAGTTTTGTAAATGCTATAAGAAATAGATTTTTGATGTTAATTTCTAGAAACAACATACTGCATACAGCACAGGTTTGAAACATCAGCTATACTAGGTTATTTAATTCATTTTATCTAGTATGGAGATAAATGGTCTTTACACTAATTTCCCTTAGTAAATTACTGGGACACAGACCACTCCTTTATCAGTGACATCTACAGCAGTACATTTGGGATGGCTTCTCAGGAAACTTTATTTTCCTTCTGCTAAGTCATCCTAGTAATAGTGATTCTCTGCTGAGCTACAAGGAGTCAGAACAGATAAGGAGTTCATTTGGTGAGATAATCAAAGCAACCACATCTCAAACACAATACACTTTGGCAATGTTTTATACAGGACGACATACTTCATTAGCAGCTACTGCCAAGTTTCTATACCAAGGATCTTTTCTACTATGTGCCCTACTATATGTTTCCTTTTCATATACCAGCCATAGTAAAACATGCTCTGGAGGAAACCTACAACCAGGCTGGGCACTTTGTATTTTGTTCTACTTCAAAGCTTACATCACTGCATAGCTACTAGAGCTTTAAAGTAGATCATTGGCTAAGCTAGTAACAACTTTAGACAAGACAAATGTCTGGTCTTATACAAGCCTCCTTTTTTTTATTTCTTCCACTTGTATCCCTTCCCTTGCATACTACATTTGAACAATAGAAGCATACTCCATATGATCTCCTTAAGGACATGTTTTGGGAGGACACGCTTCACTTAAATGTTGTGAAAAACTTGAAAAAGGCTTCATGCAGCAATTCATGAAATGAAATTGGAATTTCCCATAATTTACTGTAAACTGACCTATTCTTAGGAGTAGCTATATCTGTGCCTTTGATGTTAGTAAATAAAATGAAAATGCAAACAACCAAACCAAACAAAAAATAATAACCTGGCTATACATCACATTCTTTAACTTCTTATTTTCCTGGCTATCAGAGCTATTGAGTCAGAACCATTTCCTGTGCCAATTTGTTTTCTATACCTGTAATTGACCTCCTTCTCCTAGCTTCCCTCTTAGTTATACCCTTATTTACTGTTTAATGCTAGCCTCTCTGGTTTGGCTGGTTTCTTTGCATTGCACCTGGTTCACACCATTTTGCCACCCCCCACCCCCAATACTAAGTCTATATTAGATTCCTGCTGTTTATGGAGCCATCTTTAAATTACTAGTCTCCCATCAGGACACAAGTGCTGAACAGCAGTTGAATTCTGCTGTCTTAGTGTTGTTTTTAGCTAATTATTTGGATGTATACAACTGGTATTCATGTTTCTGATTCTTGACTGCTGCTGCGCTTATTTGTTTATTTCACTGGTTTGACTCTGCCTTTCAGCAACAGTAATTTACTGGCATTAACATTGCAGCTATGTTGTCTTTAACAATGCTATATTCTACTGGCTGAAGGATCTGCTACTTAGCACATATACTAACTTATGTATCTATCATCAGGTTCTATCCACCTCTGTTTGCTAGATCCCTGAAAGGCTTAAACGCCAAAAGGGCACCTCCCCTGCTGAAATCTAACTGGAAACTTTCCTGCACTGTCCCTCGACTCTGAAAAGATCTGCCAAGGTTAATATTATCTTATCCTGTCTGTATGTACTATATTGATTAGCCATACCAGGTCTACAGCACTACCAGTAATCCCTCAAAGCCCCACAATCAACCCTAAAATACTAAACTGGGTTACTCCTATATCTAAGGATTACCTAGTGAACATATCTAAGTTTCTAGGTATATTACTAGCATAAATTAATTCAGATACACAGAGCAAAGCTTCTTTTTACTGTAGCCCAGCTGTCTGCCTTAGATTTTAGCACTCAGAAACTGAGCTTAATCATACTAACTAAGGAAAAACAGTTGAGCTCCCTGCATAAAACATATAAAACTAGAAATTGCATAGCATAAACCTGAATCAGGGGTTTAAACTCCTGAGCTCGGTACAAAATTAGCAGACAATTGGCAGAAGAAAGCTTAATGTGAGAAAAGGATGCAAAAAGTGATTACTAACAGTATACTATGTAAAAATGGTATATTGAAGGCAAAAACAAGGGTAAGAAAGTATTTAAAAAAACAAATAAAAAAGCCTCATTGTACTTAATGTGTTGATAGTTTCCCACTGCTAGCTGGTTTCTTTGCATTAGCCCCACTACTTGCCCTCGCTCTGTGCCCCACCCTGCCCCCAAATGCCTCCCACCCCTAGATGTGCTACCCACAACTGCCACTCCCATACTTATAGAACCAATTAGCAATTGTTAGACCCACCCTAACCACAACACCCTCCCTATTTCTCTACTCTACCCTCATCTACTACCCTCCCACCCCCATTCTTAAACAATTGTAAGTTGCAAAACCTCTTCAATGCCTCTACAAGCCTCAACCCCACCTTTCAATTCAAAGCCCTCCTACTACCTTTTACCCATGCTGATAATTACGTATTTTATCACAGCTTATGAACATCTCTCCCTTCCAGGCTCCCACTACCCCAGATCACAGACCAATACTCATGCTTTCACATAACTTTAATCAGCCACTACTCCCCCTCCCTTCCAACTCCCATATTACAATAACTCAACAGCTCATTTGAGTCAGTTATGTTAACCCTAGAACTAAACACTACTACAAACTATTATTCAGACTTCAAAAACTAATAATCTATTCTCAAATTAACCTCACAATGGATGGGGACATCCACCCCAACCCAGGACCAACCCCATCAGAAGCATCCAACCCAATATATAATATCCCCTCTAGCCTGCAAAACTTAAACATCTCCTCTACCTCTCTCCTCATCTGCCACCTAAAAATCAGAAGCCTAAATAATAAAATCCATTACCTGCATGCCCTCTTAGCAGTACGCTCCCCAGATATACTATGTCTTACAGAAACATGGCTTAAGCCATCCACCACTGACAATGAAGTTACTCCTCCAGGTTACAATATAATATGACTGGACCGCTCCTCAAAGAAGGGAGGCAGAGTAGCTGTCTTATATAAATCTTCAATTAATGTAATTATTTCCAACTCTCCACAAGTTCCTCAAGCTGATAAAGCTGAAATACTCTTTACAAAACTACAAATTAACCAGTATAAATCTATAAATATTGGCTGCATTTATATCCCACCTGACAACAACACCAATATCCTGGAAGACATTCGACAGTGGCTGTCCATAAACTCCCCACAAGAAACTATTGTTTTAGGTGACTTTAATATAGACTGGAACACTTGCTCCTCAGACTTCCCTACTACCCACATAACTCTATATGGTTTCTCCCAAGTCATAACCTCCACTACCAGAACTAGTAAGCCCAATAACAAAGAAAGCATACAAGATTGGATTCTCATTAATAACCCCCCCAAATGTATAAGGCAGGCACCCAACCTGAGGAAATAAGTGATCACCTCCTAACGTATATACTCAGACAAAAAATGATATCCCTCAAATACCTAGCTTCAGAACTATCAGGAACAATAAGAGCTTCAATCAAAGCAAATTCCAATTAGAACTTCAAACATGTAACTGGAATAGGCTATAACTACTCCCCAAATCAGGCAGTTTGAACCGTTTATTTATAAAGTGCTTTTCGTCTCAGGCAATCCCAAGACTTCTTCAGAAAAAGTACTAATACGCATGCCCCTTCTTATAACTTCCACAATTAAATCAAATGGCACACGATTGGTTAAAAACATCAATTCATTAAGTATGCTAAATAGCTCTAGGTCAGGGGCCACAAGCCCGCCCATTTATGAGCAAACCACAACACACTATAATACAGTATAATATAAGCAAAAATGAGTGCTTGCATTGGCTGAATATCTTCAAAAGGCTCCAAATGCAAAATCGTATCCCATCTCAATATTAATTAACAGAACCATCTCTGAAGCATATATCACCTCCATCTGGAAAATTTCCTATATAATTCCTCTCCATAAAGGGGGTAACTCCACTGATCTATCAAATTACAGGTCCATTGCCATTCTGTCCCCTCTGGCTAAAATTATGGAAAAATTTGTCCACAAGCAACTCCTTCATTAATTCATTTTGCACAGTCTCCTAGCTCCATCCCAGCATGGATTTAGACCCCACCATAGTACCACCACAGCCCTTCTATCCTTCTCTCAGACAATAAATCAAATCTGTAATAATAATATGCCCTCCTCTGCTGTCTTTCTTGACCTATCTAAGGCATTTGATGTGGTAAACCACCAGCTACTCATTCAAACACTAAAACCTCTTGCCATAGACAGCCTAGCAATACGTTGGTTTCAGTCCTACCTTAGTGGCAGACAACAAGCTGTGCTATGGAAGGACAGCCGTTCTTCACTACTGCCAGTCCCCCTTGGAGTTCCTCAAGGGTCTGTACTAGGACCTCTCTTATGTTCCATCTTCATTAATGATCTTCATACAGTCATCCCCAAAGTAACCTGCATTCAATACGCAGATGACTCTACCCTAATCTGTTCTGCCACCTCCCCATTAGACCTGCAGACCTTAACCCAAAATACTTTCAATGTAGTGAAAAACTGGCTCACTGACAGGCGTCTTCTATTGAATCCAAATAAGTTAAAACTGCTACTCTTCACCCCCACCCGGATAGCTACACTCCCATCATTTACCATAACATCTAATAATGGCACAATAATTTCCCCAGAAAGTAATACAAAACTATTAGGTGTAATTGTTGACAATAACCTTAAGTCTGACGCTCACATCGACAAAACCATTAAAACAGTCAACAAAAAGCTAGGATCTCTATACAGAATTAATGCATTTCTAACCCCAATTGCTAGGACAGTTATTGCCCAAACACATTTACTTTCAACCGTTCTTTATGCCTCCCCAGTCTATACAAACCTGAGTAAATCTGACCTCAACAAAATCAATAGCTGCTACAATGCCATAGACAGGCTCAGCATATAGAACCCACCACTGTATTAACCTACAATCTCTAGGCTGGCTAGAGTTTCCCTCTCAAATCCAGTATAATCAAGTAATAATAGCCCTCAAAGTCCTCCATCAGCCCGAAAGCACACCCATACTCAAAAATATAATTACCCCTTACAGTAACTTAAAAACTCTCCGGTCTTTGACAAAATACTGGCACAAACTGTTAAATCTAAAAACTCAGCAGGTGATTCATTGTTTTGCAACTCTGTTGGAACAATCTGGAATAGGCTCCCTGCCGAACTTACAGCAAACCAGACTATTAACCAATTTAAAACATCTCTCAAAAAATTCCTAAAAAGTCACTGGCTGTGCCCCTGTACCAACCCTGACTAACCAGCTTACCACTCACTTCACTACCTGGCTATCTGTAAAATAGTCAATGTTTGAGACTTAGTCTCATTCTCATATGTATTGTACTACTGAATGACATGCTACCTTTTTCAGCCTTGTACCACTAAACATGTCTAAGTTCGAACAAGAAAACTACAATGTTAAGTTTAAGTATGCATATATTCCAAGTATGCATATAATCCTATAATTCTGTACTGGTATCTATATGTGATTGTATAAAACTGCTACTGTTTAACTCTTATGTAACTATCCACATGTGGAGTTTTTCTCCTCAGGCCTCTACTGAAAATGGACCTGTGTCCAGTCGGACTATCCTGGTTAACAAATGTAAAATAAAATAAATAAATAAAATAAATATTTACTTCATACAGCGCATCAACCTCTTGTGACTTTACTTTTGACTTCCCATCACTTGTCAGTCCTCTTCTTTCTCAGCATTGTGTCTGTTCTCTGTCATTTACCACCATCCTCACTTTTCCCTTTCCATTGAGTTAGCCTTTTAACACTTCTCTGTTGTCTCTTTTTACATACTAAACTCACTGTTTTATCTTCTGGATTTGTGCAGTTTCTCTTCAGGCCTCTTCAGCTTCTGCTGCAGACTGTAACTACCCCTCCTGAATGTTAAATTGTGCATAGTGTTTAGTTTGTGCCTAGCTTTGCACACAGTGTTCAATATATCCATAACTGTTCACAGTGTTTAATTTGTGTATAGCTTTGCACACAGTGTTCAGTTTGTGCATACCTCTGTACATAGTGTTTAATTTGTACATAAGTGGTAATAAATTCACAGTTGTTAGCATAAGATTTGAAGGATGCCATGTTCATGTTTATGGATTTGCCTTGTTTATATACTATGACGTGATCATTTATGCTGCCTTACTTGCAGTAAGTCCAAAGATGTCATAAATCTTCTGCATTACGTAACAGTATTTTCCTCTGTAAAGTGTTTGCATGCATTATATTGGTATCTGCCTTTTCTGATTATTATAGTATTAATGTCCTTGCTCTCTTGTAAACTGTAGTGGCCACAAGTTGCAGTTTACATGAGTGGGGGGAATGTGATTCAGTGGCTTGTTTAGTCACAATGAGGGAGACCTGATTACTGGCTAATGTGAGTATTTCTGAATCAGATGTAATTACTGCCAGTGCTGAACTGCACTTTTAGTGGTAATCGTCACCTGCAGCTCATGCATCACATTGGCACAGGCAATCTTCATTCACTCTCTCCAACTGATGAAGACAATCATAAAGACACAAAAACACACACAATCACAAGCAACACAAACTCACACACACACACACACACACACACACACACACACACACACACACACACACTCACACATATGTATATGTTACCCCTTTACTTGATCATAAGCATGGACACGCTCACCCATTTACCAAGAGACAGACACACACACACACACACACACACACACACACACACACACACACACACACACACACACACACACACACACACACACATGCTCATTTACTCAAAAAATTCTTTAACTAAGCTGAATGTTGCACCCATCCAGGAAGACATGCACTTACAAAGACAGATTCACACCAGAACACTCATGCCTCTGTAGATGTGCACACATACTGCCACGCATAAACATGCATGCACTTGCATATCCCCCACTACTACCCCTCCTCTAAACTCCTCAGTAATGGCATTCATCGTAGCATCTCATAATGGAAGTAATGAGCAGAGATGACAAAGTTATGCAGCTGAGTGATGCTGAGAGTTATGTGCAGAAACAGCACACCACTGCATGACTTCTAGACCCAGTGTTTCTACACAAAAATCTTTTATTGTTTTTGTGTGTTAAATGTTTACATTTATGTAAGCTATATTTTAAACCATAGTGTGCACACTCATATATGTAAAATGTAACATGAATATTAGCATTATTGTTACACAGTCTATAATTCAGTTTCATTTGCATCTGCCACAATGTTGAACACACTGTGTTAAAATATAATTTACTTGCTAGCTGTGTTAAAAATGTTATTTCTTAAAGAGTGCATGCACCCAATTTTCCACTTTTTAAACTTCTGCCCTTTGTATTTGATAAAAGTTCAATAAAAGCCCAGAAGAGAGAAAGACTGAAAACTGGAGTGTGTCTGTGAGGAAAAGAGAAATGGCATGTAAATAAGAGAGCAGGAGCTGTGGAGAGTATCGTAAGATAATGAACAATCTGATTAACCTACCTCTATTAAACTGTCAATTGTACTTTGTCTGCTTGTCTGCACAACAGACTGGCTGAAATCGTATAAAGCTATCTTCATTACCACATATTGAACCAGAGTGTTAGTCTCATAGTCAATTTGTATATCTTTCAGGATCTTTAGTGATCTTATGACCCCATTCCCATGTTGACCGCCAAATCTGATAAGCTGGCTGCAACAGAGGGAATCATTGTGGCACACAGGTAATATTCTTTATGGCCACTGCGAAGATGGACACTTTGGTGCTTCATGTAAACAGGAATGCTCTTATCAGTGAAGGGGCCTGCTGCACTTTCCAAAAATTAAATCTGAGCAATGGAACATGAGTCATAAAGAGCAACTCAGCCTATCAGCTTAAATGAATTAAGGGAAAATGATACCAGCTAACTAAAGGGAGAAATGGATAAGGTGTGTGTAGATATGTATATAAACATGCCACATTCATGGAAAAGTAATAAGTACTCTGGGAGCTAAATGTCTAAAGTCTGAATGGGTAAATGCACATGTGAATCCTTCTATTTAGTGTAAGACAATGATTGCTGACAACAATGAAATGTATGTACTAAAATTATGAGTTAAGGGTAAATGATGAAACATGCCCATCAGTTCACTGAGACAAACTACTTTAGTTCTTGTAACTGGTAAAGTCCAATTGTAGCACAGTGTATTACTTAAAAGTGGCCTAAAGCAAAGTCAGAGGATTCAAGATACCTCACTAATAACTTTATTGCAATGCAATTTCTCTGTGCAGATTAATGTACCTCAGAGATAGTAATGAAAGAGCTTGTATTACACAAATGATAAACTGCAGATTACTTTGTATGAAATTAATTTATTTGTTATTTGTTAACTGGGTACGTAGACTGCTCCTGTGGCTCTTTTCAACCATGGCTTGGACTCAGGGCACTAAGAGTGGGTTGTAAAGCTTAATGTAGAGTTAGACCAAAGCCCCTTTTCCATGCTAGACAGAAGCACCGTTGTCATCTTAACTGCAAACAACATCTGAAAACAATGAATGGCAGAATGTTATACATAGCTAGTTTCCATCAGGAAGAAAAGAGCCTTACAGTAAAATATGAGACAATTTCCTAAAGGACTACAAAGAAATGACATGAATCATTGAGCCCTATATGTCTTAAACTTCAGTAGCCAAGCCACAGGATATAGAATTGAAATAGCAGTGACTTTCTTAAAAACACTTTTTAGGAATTAGTTGTTAAGTATCCTGCTAAAGGAAAAACACGGTGAGGGGTCAATTATTTCATAGCAGGTGAACTATATTATCTCAAATGAGTTAAATAGGGTCATTTTTCAAAATATACAGAAGACTACAATGGAGAGAAAAGTAGGTTTTTGTGTATCTTCATTACAAAGAGACCCTGAAAACATACAACATTGCATGGGAATACTAACATAGTTAAGAACGTGTGACAAAGAGCTGTTGCACAGAGATATGTTTCATTTTATTTATTTTTTATGCTTTGTTGACTGAGCTCGTCCCACTAGGCCAGCAGCCCGCTTTCAGGGGACAAAGAAAATGGTATTTATAGTGACTTTGAGAAATTTGGTGAAGGAACTGAGGAAATTCCCCTACTTTGTGTTGTGCTTTGGGATCTTTTACACCTACTTGAGCTACCACTCACTCAGGCAGATGGGACCCCAGTTTCATATCTCATCTAAAGGACAGTGTACGCAGAAGTGAAATCTGCTTAGGCAGTACAGTGAATGAGTGTTTTCATTTTAATGTAATGCTTTCACTTTGTAAATCTCACTGAAACAAGGGTATTTTTACTGTGACAGCCTGGGCATTACTGCTTTACAAGTTAAATATGTATTTTCTTAAAGTCGCTTTACTGATAAACACAATGAAGTGCAATTTGATGGATTCATCTAATCAATGATTTTAATACAAGGACTGTCAGGAAGATTAAAGACCACCACAGAATATAAAATATGCGGTTTTTTGTGTGAGTAATAAAAATATAGATGCAACAGAAATATTACACCATTGTTAGAGTTTTTTGAATTAGACATGAAGGACATAGTCACTTTCCATTGTATATATGCTGTCACAGTTATGTTCGTACTTATTCTTCAAGTACAAATGAAGGATCACCAGGCCCATCACTTTTACCAGTTTCACAGTCTAGCATATCTATGCACATTCTATTTAATTAACAACTTATTCCTTTTCTCTTGCATCCAACATATAAATTACTTGTGTGGCCAGTGTATGCCTGAATACAGTTCATGTTTTTAATATTACTGTCTACATAAATGCTGTATACATCAGTTTCCACTTTTTCCATGAAAAAATGCTTACTCAAATCTTTCACCCTTCACCTTGACTCGTGTCCTTTTCTTCTTACACAACTCTTTCTTAAAACAGTGTAGCCTTTCGTATTCCAGACTTCCGTTTGTTAATGAAATATTTCTAGCATATCTCCAATCTCTCTGTCATTCCTTTGAGAGTGAAATGCTAAGATCTTCTCTTTTGCTAAGGATTATAGATAAATAGTTGGACTGCATTCTTTTAAGCTGTGGTGGTACAGCGGTAGCGTTGTTGTCTCACAGCAAGAGGTTCTCCTGTTCGATTCATGGCTGGAGTGCCTTCTGTGTGGAGTCTGCATGTCCTCCCCGCAGTCAAGTGGCCTCCGAAAGACATGTGTGAATGGGTGTGCCTTCGCTGAAGGTTGGGCGTCGGGCTGGCAACTTAAAAAATCTACTGCCAATCATTAGCGGACCGGAGTTCCGCTGTGGCGATGCCTAACCACGAAAAGACAAACAAGTTGTACTGCATTCTCCTGCCTGTATCATATGTACATTTTGTGAAAAATGAAGCCTCTACTACTGCACACACTACTCCTAAACTGACTTTGCTGTTAAGCACAATTTCCCCAGATTGTTCCCACTGAGCCTCCCTCAGACCACAGAAGTCTGAATGTCCCCTGGATAGTAAAAAAGTATAAGTCAATTGGGCATTCTCATAGGTTACATTCAACAACAAACATACACATGTTTGTCCTTATCCTTGGCATGCAGTGAAATGAACAAATTCACAGATAATTATGCATTTGCATTTAACCCGTTTCCTCATGACAAGCATACTTGGCATAACAAATGTGTATTTAGTCATATATTCAGTATTTATTTATTTAACATTTGTTAACCGGAAAAGTCTGACTGGACACAAGTCCTTTTTCAGCGGAGACCCGGGGAGAAAAGCTCCACTTAAAATAAAACTAATGCAACACAGATACAAGTAGAATATAATCAACACAGTAAAAACACAATTAAATATAGAACATAGGGCAGTTAGTGTGATTAGAAGCATCATCATGAGTACTAGAGCGAACCTTTATCTATTTATTTATCTAGTGCGTACACAGTTTGGTTACTAACTTTTAATGTAAAACTGCATTTATCTAAGGGGAGCTGCTACCGGCTAGCCAATGTTCTAGCGAGTGCATAAGCGTTGAAACGCTAATATCATTAGCTCCTCTAGGCAAGTAAACGGCAATAAAGCAAGTAGTTCCACAATGTTTGCAGTCACTCTGTGAGCGGAACCTTTAGAAATAATAAGCGCTTGTGGTATGTCTTAATGATTTCACTCCTTTACAAAATACGGAGCTTTTGGTTTAACTTGATGCGTTAATATGTATCTAGTCTCAGGAAAGTACTATACATAGCGAGTGCTTTCAGTCAACAGCAGCATCAATGCTGAATAAATATGACTGTGACAACACATTTATATGCATTTGTTTTCTTTTTCTCTCCACTGGTTTTAGTCTTGCTCCCTCATTATTCCCAGCTCTCCAGCTTGCCTTCCTTCCACTTAAAGTTAAGCATTTGACTATCTGGAATCTAAGGTCCCTTTCCATATCACCTGCTGTCTTATCCCTGTGCTCTTCCAAGAAAGGAAGAAAGTATGTGTTCTCCTAATACTGGCAGAAAAGCTGACGTTTAATAGTGTATATGTCTTGTAGCTTGTAATTGTTAGCTTCTAGCCAGGACTGCCAGCAGCCATACCCTCCTCTGTATCCAGTAGTTAGATTACAGACCCTTAGTCCCTCTATTGCTGCCTCCTTTAGCTGACTCATAGTTAGTATCTAGTCCTTGACCAGCCTTTCCCAGATATTTACTTCTGCTGTAATAACATTTCCTGTCCACTAGGTGGCACCCTAATCCAGTCCCATCCATTAGTCCATCCTGCTATCCTATAATTTACATCTTCTACTTTCTGCTGCCTATACCCTGCTCCTGCTGTCCTATAATTTACTTCTATTACATTCTGCTGCCTATACCTTGCTCCTAGCTTTCCTTCACATATCTTTTGCTCGTCTGTAAACACCACTTTCCTCCTCTGAACATTACCACTTTACTTTTATTATTCTCTACTCATCCGCACTTTCACTTACCTGAGCAATCAGCAATCCACTGATTGTTCATCTTGAGCTGTTCCACTCACTTCTCAACCCAGGCACCAAAAAAAATCCTTGTCTTGACACTACCTGGTCCGATCCAGAAATTGCCACTCTTTTCAACTCCTTCTTTACTAACTCTATAGCTGAATAAGACCTTTCAAATTAACCCATCCACACAGTTCAGTCACTCTACCCCAGCCTCTAAACCCAACCCTCCCCCCACATTTGAACTTAAACCACTCTACCTCATATATAAAAAAACTTCTCCGCAAACTAAAACCTTGCTCTAACGCCACAGATAACATTTCATCTAAATTCTTACAAATTGCTGCAGATGGAATCGCCCTCCCCATTAGTATCCTAATCAACAGATCCATACAGGAATCATATGTCCCCAAGCTGTGGCGTGCTGCCTTTATACATCCTCTCCATAAAGGTGGTATAAATAATAATACCTCAAACTTTCGCCCCATAGCCATCCTCTCCCCAATATCAAAATTACTGGAAAAATACAATTCAATTAATAATAAATAGTATTTAGAAGAATAAACAGAGTTAGTTTTTTAAATAATTATATTTACGTTTATATTTATATTTATATTTATATTTATAATACAACATTTTAAACATTTTAAATAAGAAGATTAGTCAACGATGAGGTTCTGTACATGAGTAGACAAGACAACATAACGTAGAATATAATATGACAGCGTATATTTATTCATTAATTAATTCATCTATTATGTATGATGTTAATTTAAGGCATTAGTCCCTTTAAATCTTGACTAACTAATTAACTAATTAATTGGGTCAAGAAGACATATTAGATGAGCGTAGTTCAGGGGCTGTTTGTACTTCTGATGAAGTTGGGACAGGAGTCCTGACGAAAAATGTATGTTTAAACAATCGCATTTAAAGTTTCAATAAACGACCTTGTTTTAAAAAGTTAAGCAAAGACATTATCGTGTTTACTGAGACGTGTACACAGTACGTGGAAGTAGTGGCAATTGGTATCGGAGAGGAGCGGTGTGAGTTCTTTTGGCGGAGAAGTTGTATTTTTTTCCTTAGTTTGGTTTGGTTGCTACATGGAGTCTTCACCGCTCAGCAGTCCGTTGCCGCCACACGAGAATTCAAATCAGGAAGGGAATCTCACAGTACTGATTGGTTTGCTAACGCAAAAGGTGGAAGCGTTAGCTGAAAAAGTTGACGTGGTTTCAAAGATCCAAACTGGACTACAGCAATCGGGAAGTTTGGACAGAGGTTCTGTGTCGACAAGTACAGGGAACGTAAGCCCAGTTAACGACAATTTAAGGAATGCTTTTTCAACATCAGACCTGCAAGGGTCTCAACGTTTACCAGGAGTAGTGAACGGAAACCGGCAGGAAGCTGGTAACACTGTTATACCATTACCGAACACCCTTAGAACTACAGACAATATAATGAACCGTACCCGAGGCTCAGCACCAGCAAACCCAAGTGCAAACTTTAATGCTTGGGTAAACAGACCTTTTATTTTTGAAAACAGCGCACAAGGAGCGCCAAATACAACAACTGAAGAGGTAAGCTTGGACTTATCAGTGAAACTAAATGAATTTGATGAAAAATTATTTAAAGCACGCAAGTTACAGTTAGAGATAGCGTATTTTAATGAATGTATCAATTTGAAAGTTGTACCAAAAGGATTGCGAAAATCCATAAAGGACCTGAAGATACTCCAATGAGACCATTGGTGGACGGGAGAAAAAGTTCGACGTATACTTGTGCAAAGGTTTTGGACAATATTTTGAATAAATATATATCAGACGAGAAACAGATTTCGAAAGATTCATGGTCGTTTCTAAAATCAATTAACGAATTAAGATTTGTCCCACAATTTTTCTTTGTGACAATAGACGTGAAAGATTTATATTCCTGTATTCCACATCAGATAGCAATAGAATGGGTTGCTAACATGTTGCGTGTCTCTAATGCACCAAACAGTGAAATTTCGTTGGTCGAAGAACTCATTGATATAGTGTTGTCTTACAATTACATAATGTTCAACAACACCATCTACCATCAAAAAATAGGTGTAGCGATGGGCTCACCATGTGGGGGTGCCATCGCAAATTTAGTCATGGCTCACTGGGAGAGGTCATTCCTATTAAATAAAATTGAATTCAAAAATAATTTGATATTCTACACACGGTTTCTGGATGACATATTTATTTTGTTCCAAGGGACGGAAGATCAAATGGAGTGTTGTCTAGCTAGTTTTAACAACACGACAGACTTCTTACAGTTCACCTTTAAATATGACAGAGACAAAATAGACTATCTAGATGTTTCTCTCAGGAAGGACTATGAGAAGAGATGCTATTTATCTAAAATTTACAGAAAAGAAACGTATTCTAACATGTATTTGCATTTTACGAGTTGCCATCCATGGCATCAGAAAAAATCTGTTGTGAAAGGTCAGCTCGTAAGGGCAGCCCGCATGACCTCTATGGATGTTGAATTTGAAGAAGAGTGTGACTTGATGTTTGACTTCTTCACGCAGAGGGGTTACCCGCCTGACTTTCTGAATGAAATACTCATGGAAGTAAAGTACAAGAGAAATGTGGGCGTATATGTGCCTATGTTGAGTCTAAAAGGTCAAGTGATCCAAATAGACACAGAAGTAGAAAGTCATCATGATATGACAGGATTTGGATCACAAATAGACAATCAAAACCAAAGTAGTAATTTCATTTGTACATACAATTTGGATTCAAAACTAATATACAATATTATGGTGAAGAATTGGGAATATTTGTTAAATGACAGTCTTTTTAGTAAGCTGTTACCTTGTAAACCAAGAATGATTTATAAAAAAGGAAAAAACCTAAAAGAAATTTTACAAAAGAAGAACAGTACCTTCACAACACAAGCAGGGATGCATAAGTGTTGTATGTGCAATTGTTGCAAATACATAGATGAAGGCAAAAGGTTTAGCATCAATGGTAAAAAGTATTTTTCAGAAGCTAAATACAATTGTAACAGCAAACAAGTAGTCTATCTAGCTAAGTGCGTGTTATGTAGCGCATTTTATATAGGAAAAACGGATAGGAGATTATTAGAAAGGATAAAAGAACATATTTATAATATAAATGCAAAAAGAATGGAAAACGCTTTAGCTAGACATATAGATGCGTTTCCAAACCATAAATTCAATTTTAGGGTCATAGACCAAATAGTGTCAGATAACAGAGGAGGGAATGATAGCCTCCTTTTAGAAAGAAGAGAGCTACTATGGCAATTAAGAACTAATGCATGCAGGGCTCCAGGTATTAATGAGGTGTGCTCATTGAAATGTATTTTAAGATTAAAAAATTTGGATAGATAAATTTAAATTTACATTATTGTATTTTGTATATATTTTAAACAATATTAAATAATATATATTTTTAAATAAAATTAATTTAAATGACATGAGACATGTATTCAGAGTCCATGTATTAGTAGTAAATACATATTTAAGATTTAACATATGGTACAAATCCTATTAGTTTGGAAGAAAGGATATAATATATATGTATACAACATTTAGATTCATTCATATATATTTATATAAAAAAGTAAATAGTATTAATAGTGTTAGTAAATTCATCAAATTCAATTAATAATAAATAGTATTTAGAAGAATAAACAGAGTTAGTTTTTTAAATAATTATATTTACGTTTATATTTATATTTATAATACAACATTTTAAACATTTTAAATAAGAAGATTAGTCAACGATGAGGTTCTGTACATGAGTAGACAAGACAACATAACGTAGAATATAATATGACAGCGTATATTTATTCATTAATTAATTCATCTATTATG
Organism: Protopterus annectens; assembly: GCF_019279795.1. Lineage (NCBI taxonomy): Eukaryota > Metazoa > Chordata > Ceratodontiformes > Protopteridae > Protopterus > Protopterus annectens. The sequence goes on from NC_056725.1 coordinate 433,824,849, forward strand.
TATGATGTTAATTTAAGGCATTAGTCCCTTTAAATCTTGACTAACTAATTAACTAATTAATTGGGTCAAGAAGACATATTAGATGAGCGTAGTTCAGGGGCTGTTTGTACTTCTGATGAAGTTGGGACAGGAGTCCTGACGAAAAATGTATGTTTAAACAATCGCATTTAAAGTTTCAATAAACGACCTTGTTTTAAAAAGTTAAGCAAAGACATTATCGTGTTTACTGAGACATGTACACAGTATGTGGAAGTAGTGGCAATTGGTATCGAAGAGGAGCGGTGTGAGTTCTTTTGGCGGAGATGCTAAGATCTTCTCTTTTGCTAAGGATTATAGATAAATAGTTGGACTGCATTCTTTTAAGCTGTGGTGGTACAGCGGTAGCATTGTTGCCTCACAGCAAGAGGTTCTCCTGTTCGATTCATGGCTGGAGTGCCTTCTGTGTGGAGTCTGCATGTCCTCCCCGCAGTCAAGTGGCCTCCGAAAGACATGTGTGAATGGGCGTGCCTTCGCTGAAGGTTGGGCGTCGGGCTGGCAACTTAAAAAATCTACTGCCAATCATTAGCGGACCGGAGTTCCGCTGTGGCGATGCCTAACCGCGAAAAGACAAACAAGTTGTACTGCATTCTCCTGCCTGTATCATATGTACATTTTGTGAAAAATGAAGCCTCTACTACTGCACACAAAACTCCTAAACTGACTTTGCTGTTAAGCACAATTTCCCCAGATTGGTCCCACTGAGCCTCCCTCAGACCACAGAAGTCTGAGTGTCCCCTGGATAGTAAAAAAGTATAAGTCAATTGGGCATTCTCATAGGTTACATTCGACAACAAACATACACATGTTTGGCCTTATCCTTGGCATGCAGTGAAATGAACAAATTCACAGATAATTATGCATTTGCATTTAACCCGTTTCCTCATGACAAGCATACTTGGCATAACAAATGTGTATTTAGTCATATATTCAGTATTTATTTATTTAACATTTGTTAACCGGAAAAGTCTGACTGGACACAAGTCCTTTTTCAGCGGAGACTCGGGGAGAAAAGCTCCACTTAAAATAAAACTAATGCAACACAGATACAAGTAGAATATAATCAACACAGTAAAAACACAAATATAGAACATAGGGCAGTTAGTGTGATTAGAAGCATCATCATGAGGACTAGAGCGAACCTTTATCTATTTATTTATGTAGTGCGTATACAGTTTGGTTACTAACTTTTAATGTAAAACTGCATTTATCTAAGTGGAGCTGCTACCGGCTAGCCCATGTTCTAGCGAGTGCATAAGCGTTGAAACGCTAATATCATTAGCTCCTCTAGGCAAGTAAACGCCAATAAAGCAAGTAGTTCCACAATGTTTGCAGTCACTCTGTGAGTGGAACCTTTAGAAATAATAAGCGCTTGTGGTATGTCTTAATGATTTCACTCCTTTACAAAATACGGAGCTTTTGGTTTAACTTGATGCGTTAATATGTATCTAGTCTCAGGAAAGTACTATACATAGCGACTGCTTGCAGCCAACAGCAGCATCAACGCTGAATAAATATGACTGTGACAGCACATTTATATGCTTCTTAACTGATATAACCTAATTCAATTACTTATATACTAGCACAAATCCCTGCCTCGCTAGAAAGCTTGTGTTAGTTCTTCTTTATACTGCATGTAGAGCACAGCCATTACTTAAAAGTGTTGAATATATCACTTGTACTAAGCATCGTGGCATCTGCAATGTTTGTGTTTAGTTTACAATCCGATTGCTGTTTTTATTTTCTGTTTATATACCCTAAAGCACAGTGTACCTGAGTCTGTTTTTACCTTGTGAGATCCTAAGCAGTGTATTGAATTGTAAATATAGCAAAGCAATATACAGGTCTACCTTGCATGGGAGTGTTCCCTTGGCTTCTTGCTTTGTTGAATGACTGTACTAATGCTGCTTTGATCCTACCTCTTCCTGAAATGTATCCAGCTATGTTGGATGAATGTATCAATGCTGTATCTTGAGAATATGCTTAGTTATACTGCTTGTACTAACTTAATAAGGACATTTGTTTTCTTTTTCTCTCCACTGTTTTAGTCTTGCTCCCTCATTATTGCCAGCTCTCCAGCTTGCCTTCCTTCCACTTAAAGTTAAGCATTTGACTATCTGGAATCTAAGGACCCTTTCCATATCACCTGCTGTCTTATCCCTGTGCTCTTCCAGGAAAGGAAGAAAGTATGTGTTCTCCTAATACTGGCAGAAAAGCTGACATTTAATAGTGTATATGTCTTGTAGCTTGTAATTGTTAGCTTCTAGCCAGGACTGCCAGCAGCCATACCCTCCTCTGTATCCAGTAGTTAGATTACAGACCCTTAGTCCCTCTATTGCTGCCTCCTTTAGCTGACTCATAGTATCTAGTCCTTGACCAGCCTTTCACAGACATTTACTTCTGCTGTAATAACATTTCCTGTCCACTAGGTGGCACCCTAATCCAGTTCCATCCATTAGTCCATCCTGCTATCCTATAATTTACATCTTCTACTTTCTGCTGCCTATACCCTGCTCCTGCTGTCCTATAATTTACTTCTATTACATTCTGCTGCCTATACCTTGCTCCTAGCTTTCCTTCACATATCTTTTGCTCTTCTGTAAACACCACTTTCCTCCTCTGAACATTACCACTTTACTTTAATTATTCTCTACTCATCCGCACTTTCACTTACCTGAGCAATCAGCAATCCACTGATTGCTCATCTTGAGCTGTTCCACTCACTTCTCAACCCAGGCACCAGAAATAATCCTTGCCTTGACACTACCAGGTCCGATCCAGAAATTGCCACTCTTTTCAACTCCTTCTTTACTAACTCTATAGCTGAACTAAATAAGACCTTTCAAATTAACCCATCCACACAGTTCAGTCACTCTACCCCAATCTCTAAACCCAACCCTCCCCCCACATTTGAACTTAAACCAGTCTCTACCTCATATATAAAAGAACTTCTCAGCAAACTAAAACCTTGCTCTAACGCCACAGATAACATTTCATCTAAATTCTTACAAATTGCTACAGATGGAATCACCCTCCCCATTAGTATCCTAATCGACAGATCCATACAGGAATCATATGTCCCCAAGCTATGGCATGCTGCCTTTAAACATCCTCTCCATAAAGGTGGTATAAATAATAATACCTCAAACTTTTGCCCCATAGCCATTCTCTCCCCAATATCAAAAATACTGGAAAAATACATTCACATTCAGTTAATGCTCTTCCTTACCAAAAACAACCTCATCTCTCAAACCCAACATAGTTTCCGTCCTGGCCATAGCACTATAACTGCTCTACTCTCATTCCTAGATATAGTCAACTGTGCCCGCAACACTGGTAAAATAGTTTCAACAGTTCTAATAGATATCTCCAAAGCTTTCGACACTGTTTCTCATACTCATCTACTTAGCCACCTTGCTCTCCTCAACCTCTCAAACAATACACTATCCTGGTTCTCAAGTTACCTATCCAACAAATCTCAAGCTGTAAAATGGAGGAAAAGTACCTCTAACTTCCTTCCTACCCCCACAGGAGTTCCCCAAGGTTCCATTCTTGGCCCTATGCTATTCGACATCTTTATCAATGACTTCCACCCTGCCATCCCAAATACTAAAATCGTACAATACGCCGATGACTCCACTTTAATCTGCTGTGCCACTAACCTCCCAGAACTTCTATCATACACTCAAACTGCTTTCTCCCAGCACTGAGAACTGGATGCTCCAAAACCACCTATCTCTAAATGCTAACAAATCCAAGATACTACCCCCCCCCTCAAAATCCTTCCCTCTTGACAAAAATTCCTTCCAAATTAAAAGCCATAACAATTCAACCATAGAAATTGTTCCCTATGCTAAACTACTTGGGGTCACTATAGATGAAAACCTAAAATTTGACACACATATTCAACTCAACAACAAGAAAACACATCAAAAATGTGGCCTGCTATACAGAAACATTGACTATCTCTCTCCTTCTTCTAGACAAACCCTCGCCACTACCTATCTTCTTCCCTCACTAATGTATGGTGCCCCTCTATTAACTAACTTATCTGCCTCCATTTCCTCAAAAATGGAAAGTTGTTATAATAAAATTTCAAAATTCGCCATCAAAGCCAAACACTGCTCCCACCATTGCTCTGCCCTCCACTCACTAAACTGGCTAGAACTTCCCAACCTTCCAGACTACCTCCAACTTACCACTGCCCATACACAATTTAACCCCTCTAAATGTCCTGCACTATCCAACATCCTACAACCATACACCCCTATCAGGCCACTTAGATCTGCTCACCTAAACCTACACACTGTCCACACACCGAAAGTGACCTGCCGGACAGCACCTATCTTTTTCCTTAACCAAAAAATGGAATTCTCTCCCTCCTTCACTACGAATCATAGAAAGCCATGACAACTTCAAAACCCAATTCCATTCCTGCTTGTTCTCTAATTGGAAGTGCAGCTGCACTTTCCCCACCTAGCCTTCTACTCTCTCTACACTAATTGTATTTCCATACTACTCCTATTTCCAACAACTTTGCTCCATGGATTTTACTTATTCTTTACTGTTGTCTTGTGTATATATGTAAATATTATAAATAGTTTGCTCTCCCTTTTTCCCCCTCCCTAACATTTATGCTTGTTCTACCATTCTGCCATAACAAGACTCAGATTCTATGTAACCTTTTAACCAACCATGTCAGTATATGTCTCATATGCTATGTAACCACTGTACCTCATACCGTCTCTGTATCACAATTTACCTGTATCCATAAACCTTAATATTATCTGTTGTATCTTAATGTATAGTTTCATTGTTTCATAGTTTAGTACTAGGCTATCTGCCCTGGGGCATTTATAAGCCTAGCCCTAGTGATGTGGCTTTCGCCACCCCATGTAGTGGTACTAAAGTGTACAGAATAGATTTAGAATACTGTGCCTCTGTCTAGTAGTGACACATTGAAGACCCCCTTACTTAATAAAATTAGTTTACTGTGCCTCTGTCTAGTAGTGACACAGGAATGACACCCGGGGTAAACCTACGATCTCCCATCCACTCGTCAAGATTTCTCTTGAAGAGAGTCAGTGAGGGGCTCTGCCTAACATGAACTGGGATTCTGTTCCAGAGTATGGGAAGCCTCTGAGTTATGAATCTGTCCCTCCAGCATGTCCTATTCATATTTGTGGTGAGGTTTAAATCTTTAGCTCTCGTGGTTCTGATGGATTTGGATTTTTTAAGGTGGAGCATGTCCATCAATTCCTGATTGGACATGGCCTTGTACGTCAGGCACAGATCACCTCTGAGCAGGTGGTATGCTACTGAATAGAGCTGGAGTTTCTTTAGCCTGGCAGCATATGACATATGTTGGAGACCCTTGATCCTCTTGGTGAGGTACTTCTGGGGTCTCTCCAGCTGTAGTAAGTGCCGGGTGAGGTACATACCAAATGGGGCATTGTACTCAATCATGGGCCTGATAAGGGAGGAGTATAGGGGTACAATGACCTCCTTTGATCTGGATGTGAATCCCTTCATGATAAGGTGGGCAAGGTAGAAAGTCTTTCTAACCACTTTGGCAACGTGGGTGTCAAATGAGAGGTCACTATCGACTTGGGTCCCCAGGTCTCTGATTACTTTTTCCATACTCAGTGGGTTACTGTCTATGTGATAATTTGTTGGTACTTTGTTTTTCCCAAAGGGGATGACTATACATTTCTTGGCATTCAGTTTAAGGCCATGATTCCGGCACCAGTTGTCCATTTTGTTGAGGCCTTTCTGTAGGATGTATGTGTCAGCTGGTGTATCGACTATGGCACCTAGTTTGCAGTCATCTGCGAACTTTGTCAGCCACAACCCTCCCATGTTTGCTTTCACATCTGAGAAGTAAATGCCGAACAAGATAGGTCCCAGGACAGAGCCCTGTGGGACACCACTTGTGACTGGCTTTGAGTCTGACATGGCTCCCGCAATTTTGACTTTATGGGTTCTGTTCTTTAGCCAGTTTGCAACCCATCTTGTGACATATGGATTACATTTAAGCTGTTGAGCTTGTCTATGATGCCTGAGTGGGGTATTGTGTCGAAGGCTTTAGCCAAGTCCAGGTAGGCTATATGGACTGCTTTGCCCTCATCAATGGCTCTAGTGACTGTTTCGAAAAAGTCAACCAGGTTCAAAAGGCAGGATCTGCCCTTTACAAAGCCAAACTGAGTGGGATCAAGTGTCTGTAGGTCCCCAATGTCACTGTTTATGAGTTCCATAATGATTCTTTCCATAGCCTTGTGGTTATCTTTAGTGTCCTTGGCGATTTTTCTCTCAAAGTTGGCCTTGGATATTTTTATGAGAGAACGTAGCTTTCTACTAGTGCCAATCAGAGATGCCTTCCCTTTATGGGATTTTGCTCTGTCTTGCAGTAACTTCCTTCTTTTGTTATACAATTTGTTTATGGCTGGGATCCACCAGACAGGACACTTTCCCTTGTTGGAGAGGGTCTTGGTTTTATTTGGGATTGCATGATCCATACATTCTTGGAGATGTCCGTAGAAAGCATTTGTGAAGGATTCAGCATTGTGGGGTGTGGTTTCCACTGGCCCAGTGGGCTTAAAGGATACCATATCAGTCTTAAGATGTGTAAAGTCGGCTTTTGAGAAGTTTTTCACTGTAGTCATTTGTGCTGGGGGTGGAGGTGGAATATGTATATCCAGGGTGATTAGTTTGTGGTCAGATCTCACTAGTGAGGGGAATACTTCTGGTGTGGAGCATTTTGTCCCCATATTTGTGATGATCAGGTCTAGTATATTATCTCCCCTTGTGGGAGAGGTGACTAGCTGTTCCACTGCATTTGAGTTTATGAATTCCAGGAACCTTTGGGCTAGGGTGTTAGGGCTAGAATAGTGCACCCAGTCTATGTTAGGGTAGTTGAAGTCTCCCAATATGATGGTATTTGGTGAGACATTCATATCCTCCAATGTCTTCAGGAAGGCTGAATGGGGTTCTTGAGATTGGGAGGGTGGTCTGTAACATGCAACCAATTGTATAGCAGTTTTGCCTACGGTTAGTTGCACCTGGATGGTCTCCGATGCTTCATGAGTTGCCACTAACCTGGAGGTGTGGGTATCCCTGATGAATATGGACACTCCCCCTCCCTTTGTGGTTCGGCCCGGGTTTTGGGGCCAAAAAGCACGATACTAGGTAAAGCCTGGTAGTGCTGGGGTGCTCTCAGGAGCCTTGAACCAGGTTTCAGTTACTGCACAGACATTGATGTTCTCCATACTGAGGAGTGCTTCGAGAGCCTGCATCTTGAGATTTAGACTTCTGGCGTTGAGCAGCATTACCCTTAATTCTTTTCCATTTTTGTTTTCTAAGGAGGTGGGTTCATCTTTTGAGCCTTGCCTAAAAAGGCACTATGGGGGTGGCAAGAGCCTTAGCCAATATCCGGAAGCCCAGTGGTGACAGGTGCAAGCCGTCCCTTGCGAAGCAGCATGGCTTGTCCAGTATGTCATCCCAAGCAGACAGACATTGGATCCCCCTAGAATGACACCAGTAATTGAGCCAATTATTAAAGTTCATCATCTTGTCTTTGTATTGTGGCATCATTCTTGGTGAGGGCAAGATGCTGCTCAGGGTCAGGGTCATACCAGCCTGGGCTACATAATCAGAGAGCTCCTCTATGTCTCTTTTCATGTAGTCCAGGGAGGTACGTCTCAGGTCATTCACGCCGGCATGGACAATGACGGAGTCATATTTGTAAGTGCTTTTGAGTGACCTGAGTGCGTGTGTTATATGGCAGATCCTAGCCCCCGATAGGCAGCTCACCGTTACCCTCTCCTTGTTCAGCCTGGTAAGTGGAACGTCAGTGTGTCTGACTATAGAGTCACCTATCACTAGTGTATCAGGCATAGTGTTTGGCCTTAAGGGCTGTGATTGTTTGACACACCGATTTATTGAAGTATGTGTTGCATGTGCTATGTTTTGAGGTGGTGGATTTTTGGGTGTCTGCTTTGGGAGCCTCTGTTGTTTTGGTAAGTTTTTTATTAGAGCCTCTGAGTATGTCTTTGTGTTAGTATGTGTTTGATTTGCAGTTGGGGTAGGTCCATGTGTGACTGGGTTGTTGTGTGTGTGGTTACCTTCTCCTCCTTTCTGGTCTTGCCAGTCCTGAGTTGAGAGAGTTCAGCCTCCAGTTTGGCTATATAGTTGCATCTCTCACATGTATTTTTGTTTGTTGGGAGGGGGAGAGGGTTGTCTGTGTACATGAGACAATTGTAGCATTGTCTCAAGATTCCCAGATTAACCAGCTGAACAGGAGAAGATGCTAGTAATCTACCACTCGACATGCTAGAATATTATAAGAGAGTGATGTGCCTTTAAGGGAAGTGGGTATTCACAGGGGTGGTAGGTGGATGTAGTGCTTACTTTAGTTTGAGAGTGCTTACTTTAGAAGAGAAGTTTTGAGAACAAGTGCTAGGCTTATAATATAGCGAGTAGACTGGCTATTCTAAGAGTAGAGCTTTCTAAGGGAAAATTTGAAGATCACACTTGGCGGAGCCAGAAAAAGTTTAACCTTGTTTAACCAGTGCTGCGCTTTGTGCACAACCACGCAAAGCCATGCAAACGCAGATTTTAAACAGGGAACTTCAAAAGAGCTAGAAATGGTCCAAAACAACCAATTACTACAGCTCTTGTGCTGAGGTCACACCTTCAGGGACAGATAGGCTGCTCAAGGCTCCCCACTCCCACTGGTGAGCAAAGAAACTTCCTTCTATCCAAGTAAGGTAATGGACAACACAGGAACTACACCACAGCCCAGAATACAGCAAAGCCTGTAAACTGGTCTAAACTAGTCGAGGAGAGGTGGGAAAACAAGGATTATTTTTTTGTTTTTTTTTGTTTTTCAGATAGAAAGCACACAGAAATACAGAAAACAGTAATAAATCAGTTACACAGGCTAGCACACTTTAGTGGGCAGCCTCAACAGTTAAATTAAACAAAGAAACAACAAACTTTTGACCAATTTTCGACCAAGTGTAATTTTAAGTGCAGATATTATATAATGCAGCAAACAGTTAAAAAAACAGCTTAAGCTTGTTCAAAGTAAGCAAAAGAAGGTATTTCAAGTAAAAAAAACAGAAAAAATACTTAAATCAGGAAAGTAGTCGCTTTTCTCAGTTCTCTGTAGCTAGGACCAAGTGGAGCAGTCTCTGAGTAGTATAGCCAGAAAAAAACGCTCAGAGGCAGATTTTAAACAGGGAACTTCAAAAGAGCTAGAAATGGTCCAAAACAACCAATTACTACAGCTCTTGTGCTGAGGTCACTCCTTCAGGGACAGATAGGCTGCTCAAGGCTCCCCACTCCCACTGGTGAGCAAAGAAACTTCCTTCTATCCAAGTAAGGTAATGGACAACACAGGAACTACACCACAGCCCAGAATACAGCAAAGCCTGTAAACTGGTCTAAACTAGTCGAGGAGAGGTGGGAAAACAAGGATTATTTTTTTTTTTTTGTTTTTCAGATAGAAAGCACACAGAAATACATAATAAGCAAGAGAAGGTATTTCAAGTAAAAAAACAGAAAAAATACTTAAATCAGGAAAGTAGTCACTTTTCTCAGTTCTCTGTAGCTAGGACCACTCTGCAGGACCACTTGGAGCTGTCTCTATCTTTGAATCTTAATTTTAATTTTATCCACTGAAAACGGGCTCCTGAGCCCAGTAGACCTCCTAAGTCATCAAACTGAAATAAATAAATAATACTAGATATCATTTATATCATTTGTGTTTATATGTATGACTAGTACGAATGACACTCCTATAATATCAGCATGAGGAAACATGCTTTATTAGTCAGGAGCCATACATGGACATATTCGGTTTTTGGAAAGGTGAGTTTTCAGTAAAGCTTTGAATTAAGATGAGGCTGTGGTGGATATTATACTAGGAGGTAAATTATTCCAGATTTTAGCTATACAGTTGCAGAAGAGGGATTCCCCTGTCTGATTATTGGCAATGGAAAGTTTTAACAAGGATTTGTTACTGGATCGTAAAGTTCTGGTCCTGGAGTATGGTTGTAGTAGATTTTGCAGAACAGGTGTTTTTTCTTTCTTATAGAGTAATTTTTGCGGCATGGATATTTTGTTGTAAAGTAGGAGTTAAGGAAACTCTAGCCAGTTCAGCTGCCTGAATGATATACAGTGATGTGATTTGGAGTTTGAGTTGGCTGTAAATCTTGTAATTTTATTATAACATGTGTCAAGTTTTGTGAGGTCAGATTTTCTAGGTTGGTGAGAATTGGAGATGCAGACAGAAGGGCTGAGATTAAGTGTTTGAGCTATGGTGGCTTTAGTGTTGTTTGCGAAGTACAGTTTATTACTATAAAGGGTATATAGTTTTTTGTGGACTTTTTTAATACTATGAGCTATGTGGAAATCAAACCTCATGCTATCGTCTATTTCAATACCTAATAGCTTTGTATTGACAGTGGGTGAAATTATGGCTTTGTTATCAGATTCAATAGTGAATGAGGAGGGGGCTATTATACCTTTGGTAGGATGAAATAGTATAAGTTTTGTTTTGTTGGGGTACATGATGATGTGGTAGTTAGCCAGTTTTCAATTGCAAGGAATGAGTTTTGGGTGAGTACTTGTAGTTCTTGAATAGTAGGGGTAATGTAGATTACTGTGGAGTCATCAGCATACTGAATTAGGGATGCCTGTGGGACTGAAGTGTGGAGGTTATTTGTAAATAATGAGAAAAGGAGAGGACCTAGTATAAAGCCCTATGGTGGCAGGTAAAAGGAGTGATAGTTCTCTTTGCCATTGTACTGCTCGCTGTTTCCAGTCACATAGTCTTGGAACCAGTCAAGTGAAAATTGGGAAAAGTTTTGTAAAGAAAGGGTGGTAAGGAGTTTGCTGTGGTACACCATATTGAAGGCTTTCAATAAGTCTAAGAAAATAGAGGATACGTATTTGTGATTATTTCTGTGTTGATTTATTGTGTTGGCAAAAGATAACAGGGCAGCGGTTGTACTGTGGTTTGGACAGAAACCATGTTGTGACTAAGTTAATAGGTTATTTGTTTGCAGGTAGTGGATCAGCTGTGTGTGGACAATTCTCTCTAATATTTTGGATGGTGGGGATAAGATACCAATAGGTCGGTAGTTGGCTAGGTCAGTACAATTACCTCCTTTGTGGAGTGGGATTGCTTGGGAAGTTTTCCTAAGGTTCGGATTTTGTGTTCCACTATGGATCTGTTTATGAGTATAGAAAATGGATATGCTATTAATTCGGCTGCTATTTTTAGATATTGAGGAGGTAAATTGTCAGTGGCTAGAGTAGTAGGTTTCAGTTAGGAAAGCATTTTTGTTATTGCTTTAGTTGAGAATGGGTGACTAGAGAAGGTGGTTTCAGCTTTATTGGGAGTTGGACTGTCTAGGATTGTGGCGGTTGGTTGCTTTCTGGATAGGGCTATTACTGATTTGATAAAGTATTTGTTGAATTGGGTAACTAACTATGTTATTATGTGAGGTAGTGGGTTGTGAGGTAGTTGTTTTACCTGGTTGAAGTATGTTTTTTATTGCTGACCAGAAATTTTGAGGATTTCTGTGGTGTTTAGTTTGTATATTGGTATAGTATCGACAGTATATATATATATATATATATATATATATATATATATATATATATATATATATATATATATATATATATATATAGAAAAAATACTGAACTCAATCAACATGTTTTAGGCTGTGAGGGAGGGGAAACTGGAGTATCTGTAGAAAATTCATGTAGACAGAGAACATAAAAACTCCACTCAATGACATAAGGTGGGAAATAAGCCCTTAACCCTGTATCTACAAGATCTAAGGTTCTTTTAGTAGTCTATTTTTTTATCATTTTCTCTGCCTGTCTCCCAATGATTTATTTAACAATTGTTTCCTTTGCCTTCTTTTAGTCTTGGATGTCCCTTTAGCTACTGTGTATATCTTTGCATAAGCCAAAGTCATATATAAGTCATGGGGCAATTTTGCAAACAAAAATCCATTAAAGTGTATGGACTCCTGTATACGTTGAGGTGTTAATAATGAGTGTTATAACTGTAGATTAAAGTTGTGAACTCAAAGGATAAACCTATCATTATTTCTTTAAGTACCAGCATCTTAGCATTTAAGGAAGAAACATAAATAAAATTTATTGTTTTTTTTCATAGTCAAAGTACAGTCTAAATGCAGAAAAAATGGAAGTTGTATAATCAGACTGCATATTTTGGCTGATTATGGAAAACACATACTATATCTCTGTCTGAAAGCAACATATGGCAAGATCACAGATACCACATACCTCTGGACAATATTAATTGTGCAAACTACTATTCTCTAATACTCAGGGGACTGCAAATCCATCCACTTTTATGTGCTTGGGGCAGTCTGTGTGTGAAAGCTTTACCAGTACTTACCGGTTATAAGATCCAATAAGTATTATTTAAAGTATGATCTATGCATAAGCTGAATACTGACCAATTTTTGCATAATTGTTTGATTTTAGTAAATCTTCTGTGTGGAGTCTGCATGTCCTCCCTGTGGTTGCATGTGTTTCCTCAGGGTGCTCTGGTTTCCTCCCACATCCCTAAGACAGCTGTAGGTGGATTGGACACTCTAAATTGGCCTAGGCATGAGTAAGTGTGTGTGTGTGCCTTAGGTTGGGTGCCAGGCTGGCAACTCGACACTGTAAAAATTCCACTGCCAAACTGCCAATCATGAGCGGGCAGGTGATCTGTTGTGGTGACCCTAACTGGGAAAAGCCGAAAGAAGATGAAGAAGTTTGATTTTAGCAAATATGGTACCTTCTTCACTGAAATGGTCATATATATATATATATATATATATATATATATATATATATATATATATATATATATATATATATATATATATATATATATATATATATATATAATATGTGTGTGTGTTTATTTTTGCATGGAAGCATACATACAGCTATAAATATTTTTTCTACATAAAAACAGCATGCTCTGACACCAACATTCACAGATAATGTTATCATCAATTATAATCTGTGGCATGATCATACCCACAAAAAATTCCAGTCAATGAAAAAAAAGGCAAAGACAAAACTAAAGTGTGTTTTTACATTAAGATGACTGGGACTGCAATTCCAGTGGGAGTAGAAAATTAGCCTGGCTGTTTGAGTTGGGAAACACACATGGAGACTTAAAGAGATTGTTTCATGAACCAGAAAGCATTTTAGTGACTTAGTTGTCTGGTGTTAATCTGCACTTAAGAGTTGTTTTTGCTGTGCTTTTACATTAAGAAATTCTAGAATCATCCATCTTGTTGCAGTAGGGGTTTACCTGATCTCTCTGAGATGGGAAGCACTGCAGGGAGTTCAAAGTGTAGTTGTTTACTGGCCAGAGAGCACAGGCGTCAGTTTTTAGCTTTTTTCAGTCAGCTATAAATTAGGCATATTTGTGTGGTGCTTCCCACCGCTCAGCAGTAGTTAGCAGTGCCCTGGATAGTATCAAATGCTTAGTTTGTAAAATGTACCTATGAAGCTAGTATTTAGGAGTTTAACCTGTAACATAGAAAGGCTTTGTGTAAACCTAAGCTTGGGGCAGTTAGTGCATTGAACAGCACTAGTACCAGATCATAGCACTGTCAAACATCTAGCCTGAAACTTAACACTCAGATGACCCCTGTAAAACCAAGTCCCCAAACCATAATAGCACAATCTTAATACAGGTCCTGACAACATGGATATGCAATTTCCTAATGTCACTGTGGCCAGCTTAGTAGATATGGGCATCCTGAAACAATGTAGCAGTTGTCTCATGTACTCAGGCAGCCTTTTAGTCCTTAAAGAAACTAACACAGTATGTAAAAGATGTACACACATACCTTCCTTGGAGAGAAAAACAAACAAGGTTGGCAAGAACACAAACACAACATCTTTCACACATACTGTTCACCTCACACAAAGATCTTATGCTGAGACACTTAAAATAAAGTTTCCCGAACCTCAAAGACCTCCTAAGCCATCAAGCCAGCAAGACCTGTCCTCAACAATCACGAAAGCACACACCAAAAGCAAAACCTAACATCATATACATGTCTAGACTCAATGATCCCCCAAGAACAAAGCTCATAAGACAAGCAAACACTTAGCCTAGTACTCTTCTTATAAGGGATTTTATTGTATGACACATAGGTGCCCCTCTTACCAGGCTGGGCAAGGAGATGATGATGGTTAGTTGCATATCTGGAGCTACGATCAACAATATCATGCAGATATTCAAGTCACTTCACCACAGGCACCAATATGATTCTTGGGAGCCACTCAAACGAACAGCTGAGACTTGCAGTATACCACCACACCGTAGGCACAAAAAAGATACAAGTATATTGGAACAGTTTTTAATACAAGTTAAGCGCTTTTCGTCTCACCTAATTGCAGTTGTCGTGAGTTTGTTTTTAGTCTGAAGACGTCCCACAATTAGGTGGGACGAAAAGCGCTTAAATTGTATTAAAAACTGTTTCAATATACTTGTATCTTTTTCATGTCTACGGTGTAGTAGTATACTGCAAGTCTCAGCTGTTCGTTTGAGTGGCTTCCAAGTTTGTTCTGTCTTTATGAGTAACCAATATGATTCTGTCATAGTCCATGTAAGTGTAAATGACCTGAAATGCATATCACTGGAGTATATGAAAACAGACAATATGGATCTCTCTGAATATATTTCACAGACAGGTATGTGTTTTGCATTAAGCAGCACTCTACCTTTACCATGAATGATGACACAGAATAAACAGAAAATGATTGATTTTAGTAACTGGTTTAGTTTCTTGTATTACTCCTGGGGAAACCAATATCTATCAGCATGGCAGGACATGGTTAAAAGATGGCATTACTTTAATGAGGAAGGTCTGTACCTGCCCCCGTCATTGCCCTGGGCTTTCAGATATTGGCTTAAACTTTATTCTACCCCTTAGAGCCTTTTTTAGGCAATGTCAAATTGACAAAGTTACCAACATAGAAAAAAAAAGAAAAAGCTTCAAAGCAACTTTAAGGTGTTACTGCCCAATGCTAACAGCTTAAACAAGAAACTCCACACCCTACAAATTCTCCTTACTCAGAATAATGTGGACATCTGTGATGTTACTAAGACTTGGTTTAAAGCCACAGCAAGCACTCTGACAGGGCAAGGCTACAGTGCCTTCCACACATTTAGGCCAACAGAAGCACAGACAGAGGTGTCTCACTCTACCGTTTTCAACAACTCCTGCTTGGTTAAACAGTATGATGCCCACTATTATTAGTATGATTATTAGTATGATGCCCCCCCCCCCCCGGCCACTCCTCTTCCACTCTCTCCTCTTATTCTTTAAAACTATACCTTACTTTCTCTCCCTCTCTGCTCCCCCCAAAAAAAATTAATCCAATTCCTCTCCTCTAGCTCTCACTTCACAATTTTATCACCACCTCCTTCATCATTTCGTTTTATCAACCAAACAAATAACTGCCTGTGTTCTCCGTTCTACTTTTCCCTCTTTCACTTCTTTCTCCTGGCTCACCTAACCTCCTAACTCTACACTAAATGGCCACGTTTGCATACTCAATTACAATTATCAGTTTCAAAACAGATGAGTGCACCACTGCCCACCATGGGCATTGCCTCTAGGCCATGGTTGTCATTATCTTTCTGTAACCCATACAGTAATTCCTTCCTGAAATTGAAAATACCAATCTTTGCTAAACTTGTGTATAAAATTTTACTTGAATGTACTAAATGATACAGTTGAATACTGTTATAAAATGTTGATTATATTATAATTACCTTTTTGTAATTATCTGATGTTTTTTATTGTCTTTGTAAACAAGCTTTTCTCCCTGAGCCTCTGATGAAAATGGGCCTTTTTTGACCCAGTTGGACGTTCCTGGTCACCAAATATCAATAAAGAAAGAAAGAATGAAATGTACATCCAAGTGTCCATAGACAAGGTTCCATACCATGTTCTGGCCAGCTACAGGTCACCTTCTATGACCTACTAACTCAGAAGTCTTACCTAGAGTAACTAGAGGCAATCACCATCCGGCCAAATACCATATTCATGGAAAGATTTTAACTACCACTCTATAGAGTGGGAAATATACACTGCCTCTAATTCACAGGTCCAAGGTTTCTTGGACGTTATCAACATGACTGGATCAGATAGTGTCCACTCCAACCAGTGGATCAAACATATTAGACCTTGTACTCACCAACATGAGAGAACATCGCACCCTCCCCTGTGTCATGTCCTCATTAATGAGGTCAGACCACAAAGCCATCTCCTTTGAAGTTAAAATCATGGCAAAAAAACAATTAAACCTGTAACAGAAACTATTAATTATTAAAGCAAATTGCATTCTATTAAGTGATGAGTGTCAAAATTCATGACTCACCTAAACACTGAGAATACAGCTACCTAAGCAGAATGAGTCACAGAAACCATGTACAAACATGTCAATGGCTGCATAAAGGCTGTCATACCAACCAGAAGTAAGCCCTGATCTAACACCAAGAACAATTCCTATATGTGGAATCCTTACCTTAGCAGGGTATATAACAAAAGAAAATAAGTTGTGGCCAAAATCAGAAAGAGCAGATTTCATAGAAACAAAAGCTGTCTGATTAATCAAGAAACTAAGTGGTAAAATAAAGTCCAACAAGGCCAATTACGAGGTCAGGATAGCCTCCCAGGCTAAGGACAATCACATGCCTTCTTCAGCTATTGTCAGCAACCTTAAAGGTAACACTCAGCAGTGTGCAGAACTGGTAATAAATGGCACAACCTTCACTGACCAGTGTGATACATAAATCCACTAGCTGATAAATTTAGCTCTATCTTCACCCCCACTACCCACCACTGCCACATGTGAAATCCCTTCTAGCATATACCCCCCCAACTATCAACAGGGAGCGCATCCTGGTGGTTCTTGCTAAAGCAAAAACACTGCTTAAATGGGCCCCGACAGTAAGCCAGTTCCCTCCTAAATAGCCTGAAGCATGACCTTGCAGGACCATTTGAGGTACTCTTCAGCCACAGCTTCAAAACAGGTTATGTGCCATGTGAATGGAGGGCCGCAAGAGTCATCCCTCTTCATAAAGGTGGGCCAACAACTGACCCCAGGAACTTCAGAAACCATCAGTCTGACAAGTCTAATATGCAAAGCCATGAAATAAATTATCATAGAAATGATGAACAAGGACATTGCCAACCTGTAGACACTGGATACATTCCAGTTTGCATTTGTTAAGGAAAGGCCTTGCCTACTCAGCTTGGTAGACTTCTTTGATAGGGTCTCCAAGGGTATGGATGAGAGTAAAATGGTGGATATCTCCTATCTTGACATGGCCAAAGCATTCGATACAACACCTCACAGAAGCTTTATTGGCAAGCTCTCAGAACTCAGCATAAATTCATACATAATACACTGGATTAATGGCTAGCTTACAGACAGGGCCCAAGAAGTCAGGTTTGGTGAAACCACCTCCACAAGGAGACAAGTTACCAGCAGAGTACCTCAGAGTTCCATGTTGATCTCACTCCTGTTTGGCATCTGCTTCACAGAAGTCAAGGATAATGTCAAATGCCACTGGCTCACTAAATTTGCAGATGGCTATAAACTGGGAGCTATCATAGATTCCCCCAACAACACCAACATCCTACAAGAGGGTTTAACACAAGCAAATGACTGGTTCCAATGCCATGGATTAAAATGAATGTGAAGAAATGCATTATAGTGCCTTTGGAGAAATCATCCACCCAAGCTAATTACTTAATCTTTAAAACATCCAAAAGAGTTTCCCAAGAGTTAGGGATCTGGGAACATATGTAGACAATAATCTGGCCTTTGACCAATATGTAGCCAATATACTAAGAAAATAAACCTATGTTGCCCAACTCATAAGCAAGTGTAAGGCATCCAGGTCCAAGGAAGTGATAGTACCACTCTATGCAGCCCTTATCAGACTCTTCATTGAGTACAATGCACCCTTTGGCATGTGCCTAACTGGGCATTTGCAGCAGTTGAAACACCATCAAAAGTTCTTCATCAGGATAATCCAGGATATGAATACACTGTCTAACACAGATCATCCTAAGACCATATCACTTTACTCAGCCTCCTACAGGTTAATGAGAGGCAATCTATGCCTAGCATGTAAAGCATCCTCAGATCCAGCTTTTATGGATTTCTTGCACATCCACAAAACAAACAGCACTAGAAACACTAGAGCCAAGGACCCGAACTTTACTTGTGACATAAATAGAATGTGCTGGAGAGGCTGATATATGTCTCAAAGGATCCTTGCACTATGGAATAAGCTCTCCATTCACGTGAAGCAGAGGTCATCCCTGACTATGTTCAAACAAAACCTTGCTCATTGGATGGGAAAACACAAATTCACCCCTGGTCTGTCTTCCATGTCTCTGACTGACAGAGATTGACAGTTAAGTAAATGAAAAACAAGCTAAAACTAGAGGCATCGCTAATAAGTACCTTAAACCTTCTGTAGTAGAAGCCCATGGGATATATGTGAATGACCCCTTAAGGGTATACCAGTGTTTCATCTACATGGCTTCTAAATGCCCATGACTTTTTTGTTTTTACTTTTTAAGCCCTTATGGGTACATTAAGCAGGGGTATGGGGGTCCAAGAAAAGCAATGTCAAAAATAATTGTTTGTTTCAAATAGCTTAAGCTTTGACTAGCTTGATTTTTTTTTTCTGGCTGAACAATCAACCACTTTGCAGTCAATGAAATGCAAGGGAAGCTCTTTTATTTAGTTAGGGAATGTTAAGTGCACTTGTTTTTATAAGGCAGAAGTTCATACTGAGAAGATTAGAAACTGTGGTGGCAAACAGAAAATGTTGCTCTCTGTGAAAGAAGTAGGAATCACCAATTCCTGATGACAAGGAAGTAGCAGGAAGAATAAATGGAGGGATCAGCTTCATCAGAATAGATAAAGATTGCAGCACAGGCTGAAAAGTGGTAGCCAAGATTTACTGTTAAGAAATACAAGTCCCTCTTCATGGGCAGTGACAGCCTGCATGCTCCATATTGGCTTGGGCAGATCCATTTTATAGCTGTGTTGTAGGAAAAAAAACTTAGGATTCTAATCTTAACTTGGAAGATCTACAAGAACATAGCAAAAAGTAGTAGCCAAGATCATCAGGATGCTGTCTGTGTCACTCAAAGCATATAAATGGAGTTTATTCTCCAACACTGTACTTCATTAGTAATGCCCATGTCTGAAATACTGCATCCAATTTTTGAGATCATATTAGCAAAGAAAAAGACTGTAAGAAAACTCACTGAGAAAAGTGCTTCCACGATGACTTGTTGAGTTACCAGACACTGATGAAGAATAAACTGAGCACAGTTTCTCAAGAAATCAACACAACAGCAAAAGTGTAAATATTTTTGCAGTGTTAAAGCCCCACTACATCCGTTGATGTTACATATACTGCCCAAACATGACCATATAAACATGAAGGGAGAAATCTTTCAAATGAAAGGAATCATTGTCTGTGTACAGCTAGGACATCCCAAAATGTGCCCTGCATACACAGAAGAGTGAAGATGCACCAAAAAGGCCCTTCTCCACATCTTCCAACCCCTTCCAAACCCACCTACAAATGATGTCCCATCTCTCGGATGAGAGTCGTGGGGGTAGTACAGGGAGCAAAAAAGTTAGGTGGAAATAGCTGCAGGAAGCAGCAGAAACAGCAGATGGCCTTCTGGAAGGTATACAATGGGGGGAACAATACTCTGGCTAACTGCCATCACTTGTCAACAGTCTTCTTTACAACCAAACATGATTGGCTTTCTGACTGATAGATACAGTAAATCAAAAAAGTTTCTATAATTGTAATAATTTCAGAGGTACTCTGTTCTTCATCTAAGGTCTGGAACTCAGTTGTACTTACTCCAAATCCAATCCTCTTTATACATTTATTAGCATTCACTCATTTCCTGCACCAAACACATTTGACATAAACTGAAATGATTGGGGATTCAAGCACATAATCCTATTATTTGTTGAGAAATAAAAGAATAATAATGCGCAGTGGAAGTAGATGTCTTTCACAGCTAAGGTCTTTCACAGCTAAGGTAGGGCTGCTATAGCAGGCAAAGAAGGAAAGGACAGCAAATGAAGAGCCGAAAAGAAAAGGAAAAAGATGAATAACCTGTGGTGGGTATGGCATCACCATAGTACACTCAGGCTGTTGGGGCAAGTGCCAAGATGTCTGGTTTGCAGAAGGCTAAGAGTACTGAAGGACTGACTCACAGGGCTATAATAAATGCTAAGCCTAAGAGGGTGGGTGAAGTGGAAATGAACTGAACAAAAGATAAGAAAATTTACAATCAATGCACAGATAATAAAGACAATAAGATTAGGTTCATAGGTTCATAGGTTGGTACTAGGCTATCAGCCCTAGGGCCTATACAAGCCTAGCCATAAGAATTCCCTGGCTATTTCTTCCCTCACTATTTACTGCCCTGGACCCCTGTCTAACAGGATGACTGACGTGATCCCCGGGGTGAATTTCCTTTCTCCCATCCAATCGTCAAGGTTCCTTTTGAAGAGGGCCAAAGAGGCACTCTGCTTGACATGTATAGGCAGTCTATTCCAGAGTCTGGGGAGTCTCTGGGTCAGGAACCTATCCCTCCAGCATGTTTTGTTTATTATGATGACAAGGTTTAGATCCCTGGAGCGTGTGGCTCTGAGGGATTGGGATTTCTTTAAGTGTAGCATGTCCAACAGCTCTGGGTTTGACATGGCCTTGTATGTTAAGCAGAGAACACCTCTGAGTAGACGATATGCGACAGAGTATAGCTGGAGTTTTTTAAGGTGGTCAGTGTAGGGCATCTGCTTTAGGCCTGTGATTCTTTTAGTGAGGTATTTCTGTGGCCTTTCCAGTTGTTGCAGATGTCTTGAGAGGTACATACCAAATAGGGCATTGTATTCTATAATGGGTCTAATGAGGGATGAGTACAGTGGGACAATGACCTCCTTTTTTCTGGATGAAAAGCCCTTAGTGATGAGGTGTGCCACATAGAAAGATTTCCTGATTGTTGTGGCGATGTGGTTATCGAAGGTGAGACCACTGTCCACCTGTGTCCCAAAGTCTCTTATCACACTTTCGGTGTTTAGTGTGCTGCCACATATGTGGTAATTCACAGGTACATGTTTTTTCCCAAAGGGGATAACTGTACATTTCTTGACATTGAGCTTGAGCCCATGGCTCTGGCACCAAGCATCTGTTTCTGTAAGGCCCTTTTGTAGAGTATCCACATCATTTGGGGATTCAATAATGGCTCCCAGTTTGCAGTCATCTGCAAACTTTGTTAGCCAGAGTCCCTTAGTGTTGGTCTGTACTTCAGAGAAGTAGATGCCAAACAAGAGCGGTCCCAGGACTGAACCCTGAGGTACTCCACTTGTCACTTGTCTGGAGCTGAATTTGAAGTCGGCTACTTTTACAGTGTAGGTTCTGTCAGTAAGCCAGTTGGCAGCCCATTGGGTGACATAGGGATTAATGCCCAGCTTAGTAAGTTTATCTATGATTCCAGAGTGGGGGATGGTGTCAAAGGCCTTGGCGAGGTCTAGATAGGCTGTGTGGACCACCTTACCCTTGTCCATGGCTCTGGAGACTGATTTGAAGAAGACAATCAGGTTCAGGAGACAAGAACGGCCCTTCACAAACCCAAACTGGGTGGGGTCTAGTGTTTGAAGGTTTCCAATGTCTTTTTATAAGTTCCATGATAATACCCTCCATGGCCGTGCAGATAAGACTCGTCAGACTGATGAGACAGTAGTTTGTAGGATCCAAGGTGGATCCCCCTTTGTGAAGTGGGATAACTGTAGCTCTTGTGCCACTCAGTGGGCACAAAACCTGAGATGAGGCTATGATTAAACATGACACTTAGATAAGGTGCCAGTTCATATTGTACTTCATGTAGTACACAGCCTGGAATGTGATCTGGTCCCATGTATGCTGCATTCTTAGCTTTGGAGAGTGCGTTTTTTACCTGTGTGGCCGTTATTACCGGAATTTGGCAATCTTCCGGTATTGAGATGGGCCATTTAGGGGGTGAGAGGGGGGTGAAGTTGACACTGAATCGATCTGCCAGGATATTGGCAATATCCTTGGGATCAGTATATTTAATGCCATTCTGTTTTAGCTCAGAGCAGATCTGAGCATTGCCTTTTAGATTCTTGACATAATTATAGAATGCTTTGTGGTTGTCTTTGGAATCTTTGGCAATTTTATTTTCGTAACTAGCTTTGGAGGATTTTATGAGGGATCTCAATTTCTTACTGAGACTGGTAAGGAAGTTTTTTGCATCCTGGGATTTTCCTCTTTTCTGCAACAGTTTCTTCCTTTTGTTGTAAAGTTTGTTTATGGCAGGGGAACACCAGATTTGCTTCCTTTTTTTGGAGGAGAACATCTTGGTTGTGTTTGGGATGGCACGATTCATGCATGAGTGGATGTGCTCATACAGTGCCTTAGTGTAGGATTCAGCAGTCAAACTTTCAGTTCCCATCTGCATGGGTGTCATGAAGTTTGTCACTTCTGACTTGAGTAGCATGAAGGTGGCATTGGAGAAGTTTTTTATGGAGGTTTATTTACTGGGGGGTGGGGGTGGGATGTGGATGTTAAGGGTGATTAGCTTACGGTTAGACCTGACTAATGAGAGGGTGACCATAGGTGTGGAGCATCGATTTCCCATGTTGGTAATGACCAGGTCTAGGATATTGGAGCCCCTGGTGGAACTATGGATTAGTTAATCCAGGGCATTGGAATTTATGAATTCCAAGAACCATTGGGCAAAGGTGTTGGTACACGAGTAGTTTTCCCAGTTAATAGCATGGTAGTTAAAATCACCCAGTATTAGGGTGTTTGGTTCTATCTTAATATCTTCCAGTATGTTTAGAAAGGTGTAGTGTGAATCTTGGGGCATGGTGGGTGATCTGTAGCAAGCTACAATTTGGACTGCAGTCTTACCTAGTGTTAGTTGCACCTGGAGAATTTCAGATGCATTGTGTTGGGCAACAAGCCTGGTGGTGTGAATATCCGTGGTGGATATGGACACTCCTCCACCTTTAGTGTTTCGGTCCTGGTTTGGTGGCCAAAAAGTGTGGTAAGAGTTGTAGCCTGGTATTGCAGGGGTGCTCTCTGGAGCCTTGAACCAGGTCTCAGTTACTGCACAGATATCAATGTTCTCCATTTTTAGGAGTGCCTCAAGAGAGTGCATTTTGAGGTTTAGACTTCTAGCATTGAGTAGCATTACCTTCAGATTTTGCATGCTTGTACCTGTTACGGTGGTGGTTTTGTCCTTTGAATTTTGCCTAAAAAAGGCACTATAGGGGTGGCAAGAGCCTTACCCAGTAACTTGAATCCCAGGGGTGACAGGTGCAGACCATCTCTGGCAAAGCATTGTGGTCTGTCGATCATGTCGTCCCAGGCAGACAGATGCTGGATCCCCTTTGAATGACACCAGAAGATTAGCCAATTGTTGAAGTCAATCATTTTCTCCTTATATTTTGGTATAATTCTGGGCGAAGGCAGGATGCTACTAAGAGCTAGGGTCATACCTGCCTGGGCCACATGATCTTAGAGCTCTTACATGTCTCTCTTCATGTAGTACAGGGAGGTACGTCTCAAGTCATTCACTCCAACATGGACAATGGCAGAGTCATATTCGTACTTGTTGTGGCGTGACTTGAGTGAATGCGTTATGTGGCGGATCCTGGCACCTGACAGGCAGCTGACTTTAATTTTCTCCTTGTTTAGCCTGGTAAATGGGACATCAGTGTGCTTGACTATAGAGTCACCTATGACTAAAGTGTTGGGTATGTTGTCTTGCCTTAGGGGCTGTTGCTGGGTGGCACACAGGTGTTGTGAGCTATGTGACACTTTGGTTGTGATTGGTGTTTGTTTGCGTTTCAGCTTCAGAGGTCCTTGTTGCTTGGGCAGGTTACAGTTAAGGGTCTCTGCATATGTGGATTTAGTGTTGCTATATGTGGGTGTTAGTGGTGTGGGTTTAGAAGGGCTCTGTGTTGCTTGAGGTGTAGTGTAGGTGTTAACCTTCTCCTCTTGACTGTCTAGCACAATCTTGGGTGGAGAG
Source organism: Protopterus annectens (assembly GCF_019279795.1). Taxonomy (NCBI): domain Eukaryota; kingdom Metazoa; phylum Chordata; order Ceratodontiformes; family Protopteridae; genus Protopterus; species Protopterus annectens. The sequence continues at coordinate 433,849,064 of NC_056725.1, forward strand.
AGCTTTGCTTCCAGTTTGGCTATGTAAGTGCATCTCTCACAGGTTGTAGTGTTGGGTGGTAGGAGGAGAGGGTTGTCTGTGTACATGAGGCGATTGCTGCATTGCCCCAGTATGCCCAGATTCACCAGGTGGACAGGAGAAATCACCGGAAGCTGATCCTTGGACATGCCTGGTTTGGTGCTTTTTTTTTTTTTTTTTTTTTTGTAAAGTACAGGAGCTGTTTTCCCTTATCTTAGCAAGGTACTTTGCAATTATAGGCTGTTTAGTGCCTACGATTAATTTCTCCTTATTAACAAGGAGTTGGGTGCTTGTATCAGTTTAAGGCTTCCTAGTGCTTTCCAGCAGGTATTAGAGCAAGTGCTACTCACAGGGATGCTTAAAGGTAAGATGAAAAAAATGCACACTGCAGTGTGCACTAGAGAAGTTAGATGTGAAAGTAGGTAACTTAAGTTTTACCTGTTTAAAAAGTTAAGGTTTAATGGAGAGTTACTATTTTTAAAACAGCAAGATGGATTGAAAGGGGTGCTTACTTCTGTATTCTGGTACTATGGAATACAGAAGAGTCCATTGTTTACATCCATCTCAACATAGCCTTTAACAATGTTTGGAAAATACTAAAGCTAAGAGTTGTGATCTGTCCATTCATTCATTTCTCTTGATCATATTGGTCTTTCTTGGTCTAACACTTGTTTTCATGTGAGACCTGTTATTTATGCTGACTAATGAAAAAGGTCAGGATGTAATGGAAATGGAGAATGCTAAGGAAAATATAATGGTCAGGACATGACCGCTGCATCCTATGCTAATTAATTAATGTGCATTCTTCTTTAGCACTACCAGTCTGGAGGCACACTCTGCTACATCTGAGGCCACATAGGAAAGGGACACACCTCACTAAGATGTACTTTGTTCATTAACTTGTTTTTAGGGTCTATGCATTTCACTTGTACATATGTGACATCTTATTCACATATCTGAGGAATCTGCACTTGGGATTTGCAGCTTTCATGAGTAGGTTTTGTAACTTGTATTATCAGTTTAAAGAAATGTAAATCTGGAAAGGTTTAATAGCCAGTTATGCCATTAAGTCAGAAGTGTAATTTGTGTCTGCACAGTTACATTCACACATTTCGCAGAATGTCACTGTGCTGTTATCAGAGAAAACTCTGTATGATCTAGGTCTTTGGCCTGCAGCCTTGAATGCCATCCAACTTCCAGTGTATTACTAGTATACAAACTGTGTTCTTGTTACTGATCCCAAGTAATCTTTTTAATGAAGTTTAACAAGTGGAATACATATTACAACCCTTTTGGCAACAGCAAACAGTCCACTCAGACAATCTACCTTCCATATATTCATATCTGCACATTGCATACCTACACTTTTGCAGCAGTGGAGGAGCACAGGGGGAGGGCTGAACATTTTGTTCACGTTGCTGTGCCCGTTGAGTGACAATCAGTGTATAACAAATGCATTAAACATATCCACAATTTACTTTATTTATATTTCTTCTGAAAATATAGGCACTAGTTTGCGACTTGCACATGAAGCAGCTTCAAGATAAGATATCTTAAATAGAACAGTGACATTGATTCCAGGAATATAATCAAGAGATGAATGGAAATGTATGCTGTTTACAGAAAAGTGCCATCAGAATTAAAGAAACGCAAGTGCAGACTCTTACATTTACATCTCAGTATTCCTTTTTTTTTCAAAGATATCTTGCCAGCATCGAGGGCTTGGTAAAGGATAAATGTCAAATCTGTAAGGTTGCATGCTTAAATGAAAGGAAAACAACTTGAGCAAAGCTGGTGCAACATGTCTTAACAATTTAAGTTTTATCTGCTTGCATTTAAAACTAGACATTAAGCTGAAAATGTTTAAGAAAAGAAACTGTGATATCCAATTTTGGTGGAAGTGGAAATGACATCATAAAAAGTGAGAGTTTCTAATACTATGCAAAGAATCATACAAATGCTATGAAGAAATATATCAGATAAGGTACAACAGAGATGCAAACAGTGATTTCTTAGTATAATATTTGAAAGTTTTACAGCTCTTTCAGAATGTTTTAATTAATTTCAATAATTAAGTAGTTCCTGCAACTTTTTATTACTGATTATAGTACCAGAATTACAACTAAAATGCTCAGAAATAAGAAAAATAAGTAAACGGATGGTGCAATTCTGTTCCATAACGTCCTAGTATGTAAGAACCTGGATATAAAATATACAGCAAAGTTAAAGGTCATTAAAATCAGGACATAACTTCTATGTTGGATAACAGTTGAAAACAAATTAAATATTAATACATAAGCCTAGTATGATGGGAAGCCCTTTTGTAATTTAATAAATATTAAAATATTTATCCCCGAATTCAGCTATGAAATTGCAAATAAGTAACTTCCAGTGAAGGAGTCTCAGTTAATGACCTAAGAAATTAATTCCACAGAGTCTTACAATAATAGAGAAAAACACTTAGGAATGATTAAAGCAGCTATAAGAAGTAACTCTCAATTACCGTCGAAGCAGCTCATGATTTCTGCATCCCATTAATTTTATACTAGTAAATGAAGGGACTTAACATGGTTTATTCTTCACGTTGTTTTATGCAATTTTTCCAGAACTGGAATCAGTTCTAAACATTGTTAATGCTTCCCTTTATTCTCCTATTTTTAGCTCAGTGTTTGTTAGTAAAATGTTGCTTAATTAAACCATCTCTGCAACAGACTAAAGAAGTATGATTGAGTAACATTTTTGGTAATGTGTTGACATAGCTTGGTGCCTTTCCAGAAGATTTTTTTTGTCCTCTTGTAATGCATGTAAATGGAACCTTGTGGTGTACTTCATGCTGGGATCTTGTTATCCTGTCAGATTTATTGAGAGGGAATTGTTCAGGCTGGGAATCAGAAGCAAATCCTGTTACAATTTTAGTTATAAATATACATGAGAAATAAGTAATGTGATCATCATATGCAACCGGCCGAAGTGTTAATGCAAATCACAGCAGTGTACTCTACTATGGCTTAAAAAATGCATAAATCCTGTTATATGGGGCTCTTACCCTTTGGGCATTCTACAGAGTAGAATAATAGAACCAAAGCCCCTAGACAGCCACAAGTGCTATAAAACAGTATGCAATGTCTATGATTGCAGAGTCTTAAATTGAACAGATTCTTAATGAATAGCTTTCATCGCTCCATTTAGACACTGCTAAAAGGGCAGGTTTCCATCAGCTACAGCTAAGACCCGAGTGTTTAAAACTGTTGAGCCGCTCCACAATGCAGTTTTGTTTTGTATATTACAAAAGATAGGATGCTACACAACTAATTAATCTGAAAGTTATTTAGAGAAACTTCCTGAATTGTGGGAGCAAGGTAAACAAATTTGATACAAAGTTGCTACAACCACTTAGCACTGAGTATTTTTTCAGAACTAGAAAACTCTTAATGTTACATTCCTGGAAGAGTTGTAGTAAGAATGACAATATATATATATATATATATATATATATATATATATATATATATATATATATGAATTTATGTGCTGAGTTTCTAAATATTTTGGCAAAGGGTTAAATGGATTTTAAAATTAACATGACTTTGTGTACTTATTTACAATCTGTGTTAGCACAGCACGAAGTGAAACATAATGATCCAGGGGTGAATTCATAGCAGGAAGAACATACGGCAAACTGGGAATGCAGTTTGAAAGGTGCTTAAAAAATCAGTACAAAATGGACAGGAATGTGAGCAGATAGTGTGATTAGTTTACATGGTAATAATAAAAGTGCAGTGCTGTAGATCGGTTCTGGTTCATAACACTCAGCTTCAGATACGTGCATAAAAAACAAAGACAGGCTGAATCATCACTCCCCTCTCTCCCAGTTGGGCTGAATATAACCATGAAGACTTAAAAAGTAAAACAAAGTCAAGGACATTCAGAAGCCATGTAGCTGAAACACTTGATGTCCTTAAGGGGTTATTTGCACATATCCCATGGGCCTCCGTTACAGGTGGTTTAAGGTATTAAACAGTGAAAACTCTAGCTTGGCTGCGTTTTCTTGGAGTTTGTACAGGTTTGTCTGTATGTCTGTTTTACCTTTTGGTTTGGATGTTAGCTAATATATTTTGCAGACAACTTAATCTGCATGGGTATCAGCTTGGTTTAAAGGCCCTGTGTTTCGAATTTACAGTCCAACTCTCCACTTATGCCGACCTGATAAATAAAAATAAAAAGAGTAAATTTCAATAAAAAGCGTAAAACATGTGTGTCCACAGCTAGTGGGCTTTGGGTTTATTGGCCTGAATGTAATGATAAAGATTCAAAAATTGCTGAAACACTTACTGTTATTAAGGGATCATTTGCATATATATCCCATGGGCCTCCATTGCAGGAGGTTGAAGGTATCACACAGTGAAAACTCCAGCTTGGCTGGATTTTTCTTGCAGTTTTTACTGAATAGGTTGCCTGTGTGTCCTTTTTATCCTATGGTTTGAAAATTCTGATAGTACATCCACTGCATAGAAAATAATTCTCTGATAGGTGAAAATACTGAAGCAAGTAGTTGACTTCAGCCAATAATTTCTGTAGGTAAGGGAGTATGTAGGGTGAAAAAGGAAAACAGATGACCTCAACAGTATACACAACAGCTGATACTTTACTTATTTTGTCCTATGTCAAGTATCCCAGTATATACAGCATGTTAAGAATGCAGTCAGTATTCTGTGAGTAAGTGCAGGCTTTAACTTTGGTTTCTCAGGGACTCATTGTTCATGAGTTCATCAGGTATTTATGAGTTATTATCCTTTGTAGAAAAACACTGTTCCACCTGCAAGTGGAAGCCTTTATAAAATAGTATAAGCTGCTATGAAGAGATCACATAGGAAGCAGTGAGGACAGTACTAAACATAATGTAATCATTTCTGCATGACTGAAATAATTTACTAAGACAATGTTTATTTGGGCTTTTTATGCCATACACACTAATACAAGAATATCTAGCAGATGAATACTTGTAATAAAGTAGAGGTCAGATATATATTGGAGGGGCCTTTGTTTTTGTTGGGTTGTAAAGCACAGGATCTCATCATTTTCTGAAATATCCATTGAGCATGATATTGATAATCTATCAATATGTACTGTCCTAGATGTGTTTGCATGCCATTAGTGCATGCAACATGCTCAATGCAACTTGCTGGAAACAGCAAGTGTATGTCCTTCCAGTGGTCCTGTCTTATTACTAAAAGTGACAAATATCTGGCCACAGACTAATACAATCCTACAACACACATACATCACCCACTCACTACACTAACTCTGAAAGATTCACATACTCCATAACCCTAACACTTTGAGCCCAGAATGACTTATAGACTGTGAGAGGTGGAAAAGAGCAGTTGTTAAAGTTAGAAAGTCAATGTATATGATTCCTTTTAGTAAGCAAACAAGTGGTTCTCATTGTATGCCAATTAAAGCTTTAAATTACTTGATATTTATACTAAATTAGCAGGCTGCTCAGTTAATTTTCTTGACTCGAGTGGCTGGATGAGATGATGCATATTTTACAATTTTCAAAATACTGAACACTTCAATTAGAATTAATCAACATATTTTAAAAGCTGTTTATCCTGCAGCTTTTTTCCCAATGAAACTTGTCTGTGGCATCTGTAATGGAATGAAGACAGCCCTGCCTTAAAGCACTACCACACCATGAAAGAAGTGTAATGGCATAAACTTGGAATCCTCCCATACTATAAGATCGTGTCTAAAAGCATGACAATACGTATGTTCTGGGTTTTTTTTTTTTGGGGGGGGGGAAGGGGTTTGCATAAAAACATGCATGCAAACACGTTTATATTAAAACAAAGATATGTTGTATTGTTATGCAAATAAAATCATTTTAAAAATTGCTTTCAATTGCAGAACTTTAAAAGCACACAGCAGTATTTATGGCATTAATATTTATGAAGGGGTAGGAGGCACTTACGTCACTTAGGGTGTTCATTTAGTAATTATGCTGGGATAGCAAAGGTAAGTAATTGTGCATTAGTTATATAATTACCAAACTGTTAAATTATCAGTATGTGTGCTTTTAGACCTCCACATTCAGAATCAAACTTTTAAATCAGATAAATGAAATAAGTCTTCCTTATTAAAGAATTTAAAAAAAGGAGAGAAAACTGATATCTTAATTGTATTTAAGCATTTTTCTTTTGTATCTTACAAAAGTAATTTTGCTAAATGACTCCAAGAGAATCTGTATCTCAGGATACCCCTCTATCTTCTTCTCATAGTCCCTGTCCTTTAGCTCCCCTCAGACAAATCCTCTATTTACAGAAGTGTTGTTTTCCAGTAAGCAGGGACAATCATTCCTTCAGTCAGTGATTAAAGCCATTATATGCAGCATATTAAAAAAGATGATAGAAACGGACTTCTTTGTTTCAGTGTCACTGGTAAAATATTCAAGGTTCTTTTTAGTGCTGAAGAAAATGGAATAATCCTGGAGATCCATACTGTATTTATTTTTCAACAAATGTTTTTACTTTGAATTATTCCTGACTGGCACCCAAAGCTGCAGCCACATGAAAAAAATAAACTTTTTAAAAAAGTTTTGTATGTTTTGACAGGGTGAGCAAGCCTCACTGCAAATATATAACATAACTCCTCTGTCACACAATCATTCATAAAAAATAACCAAACTCTGTATCACTGAAAAAGTGGGAAGCACACTGACAACGATTCCTTAGGTAAAACATCAATCAGTGAGTTGCATATCTGCAAAAAGGCAGTGACCATTCTAAACTTTTGCTGTTTACAATTACATAAAAAGAAGGCAGCCTTTGACAAACTTGTCAAAATAACGAAATTCAAAATCATCCGACTGCATTCAGTTTTCGCTGTTTAGCTTATTCTTATAGACATATCCCCTTTGTCAAGGAAGTGTTTGATCTTGACAGCTTATGTTGCAACAATTTGAACATAGAACTAAGGTTAGAGTATTATACAAGTTGTAATCTTCAGACTATGAGGAATACATTGTTATTTCCTTGTTTTGATAACTATCTGATGCAGGCATAGTGCAAGCGACTCTTAACAGCAAGTCAAGAGAGGGTGATTCCATTCTTAGATTATCTAGAACAGATAGTGTGAATCCATTGGCTTTGATCTGCTGCAATACATTACAATTTCTGGGAATGTGATTATGAACACCCTCAAACTTAAGACTGTTTCTTACTCAGAAAGGAATGTAAGATGACAGCCATTTTGTGCTAAGTAGTTAAACATGACTCACAATAAGCAAGGCTTTCTTTCTGGAAATCCTAGGACAGTTGGCAGGCAACATACAGATGCCACAGCATGCCTGGATACACAGGTGAAAGTGTTAACACTACCTGCAGGATCTCTTGGATTAACAATTTGATATTTTCAAAAAGCATCTTCCATTGATTCCTATTTGTGATGAGTTTATCTGTTAGACAAGGACAGCAATACTGTATCAAAGGACAGATTTCTTTCCTTATAACCTGTTGCAGGCCCTCATTATAGATGCTGTGAACACTGGATATCATGCACATCTACAGGTGATGACATTTCTGAGAAGCTGGTCTACAATACAGCTAAATATGCCTATAGTGTAAAATAAATGTGGGCAATTCTCTAGGCTCCGCAAATATTCAAGGAATGCCTACAAACTTTTAGCATACAGTAAAGCATCCATAATTTTACAGTGTGTTTTGCACATAAACAGGCACTGTAACACTTCTTCATACCAGCTGCATAAACTAATTATAAAGTCAAGGGATGGTGCACTGTTTTGGGACTATTTCTTACAACAGATTGTGTGGAAAGGACATGCATGATATAGCTTTCAACTTTATAATGTGTGCATGGGCCATGATTACTGATTTACTAAAAAAGCTCACCCAGACATTGCCACAACTTGCTGTGAAGAAAAGGTTAATTTGTTTTTGCTTTCTTGTGTTTTGTATTACTTTATTGCCTTCTTCTGCTTTATATATTGTGATTTATTTTCTTTACATTGGGTTATACTTGCATTCTGCTTTTAATTGCATAATTAGACTAGGAAGCAGACCACAGCTGTGTCTGTTGTGAGTCACACAGAATTTAAGTTTTTCCCCACTCTCCCACACTTGTGTTTTTAAACTCAACTTTCTTTCTAGTTCCCTATCACTTATGTTAATTTGACTACATATCTCCTTCCTTCTCCCCTTCTCCCCTTTCAGTGGCTGTTATAAATAAACAAAAAAAAAATTATCATTTTGTGAAATCACTTCCCTCAACTATTTACATTTATTGGCCATCCTGCTATATTCCATAGAACCAGAATACAAAATGCCCAACCCCTTCAAATCTATCTTGCAATCACTCAGGTTATTGGACCATAAGTACCGGTATGACTCAATCATAGTCCATGTGGGTGTAAATGAACTTCATATTCCATATGGGTGTAAATAAACTGAGATGTACCTCACTAGACTATATGAAAGAGACATCATGGTGCTCTCTGAATATGTGCCCCAGCCCCCAGGTTAGTATGAGTCTAGCATTGGGCAGCATTTTACCTTCTCCAATGTTGATGCCACAATATGAACAAAATATGATGGCTTTAATAACTGGTTTAATTTTTGGTGTCATTCTAAAAGGGTGCAGTATTTGTCAGCATGGAAGGAGATGGGCAGCAGATCATGTTGCTTTGCCAGGGATGGCCTGTGCCTCTCTGCTCTAGGCTTTCTAATATTAGCTAAAATATTGTATTCCCCCTGTAGCCTCTTATTTTAGGTAATGCTGGACTGAAAGTCCTTCTGACATAGCAAATCAAAACCCAGAACATCTAAATGTATTACTTCTTAATCATAGGAGTCCAAACAAAAATCTCCACACCAAAGAAGCTTTCTTCACCCAAGAGAACGCTGACACCTGCGCTGTCACTGAAACGTGGTTTAAACTGTGGCAAGCTCACTGGCAGGACAAGGTTATAATGTCTGTCACACGTTTAGACCAGCTACGACACAGACAGGGGCTAAAGGTGCAGGTGTTTCCATTTATATCAAAAATAAATATTCCTCAAGGCCAGTCAAACAGGACAATGCCCTCGTGCTTGTCCATGTTCAAATCACCATAGGCAAAATCCAGTACCACTTCCTTGCAAGCTATAGGAGCCCCTCTATGACCCAGGAAACCCATTCCATATATTTAAACTTATTGGAAACATTTACCATGCAACTGAATATCATATTCATGGGCGACTTTAATTACCCAGGGTACCTATCACGTTGTCAAACTTTTAAAAGTTTGAACGTCATATGGTCGACACCATATGATCGAACTTTTAAAAGTTCAAACATTTCAATGGAGATCCCCGTACAGTGGGGCAGTGGAAGTTTTCCATTGTCTGCACTGTAGTGCAATCTCAGAGTTGATATATTTAAAGAGCGGGGTGTTGAGGGGGTGCAGCCCCCCATGTGAGGGGTGCAGGTGGGCTTGCCCCCAGCTTAAGCTTTCAGGTAGTTTTTTTCTGTTGTTTTTTTTTTTTTTATTTGATTTTCGAACTTTCAAGAGTTTGAACATATTGTCTTGAGCATATGGTGTTCAAACTTTTAAAAGTTTGATTATCTGATATAGACCCATTACCCCACTATTAACTGGGAATCATATATAACACCAACTGCACAGGTGCAGATATTCCTAGATTTTGTAAACACAAACTTCTTGGACCAGGTTGTCCCCACACTGACATTGGGTAAAACAATACTGGATCTGGTTCACACTAATATGGGAGAGTGCTGCACACCCCCTAGTGTAATGTCTGTAAAAATAAAAACTAGATCCCCAGTTGACCCTGGAATAGACTAATTTCCTGCTATTAAGTGATAACCTGGCAAATTTTCAAGCCCCCATAAACCCTGAGGACACTGCTGCCTATGCAGAACTGTTCACAGAAACACTGTACAAGCATGTTAATAGCTGCAGAGAGGCAGCTGTACCCACCAGGAAGAAGTACAGAACTAACTCAAAAAACAAGCCAGCCAGGTAGAATAAAAAATAGGCTATATAACAGAAGGAAGAAAATCATGGCAAAAATTAGGTGATGAAGTACCCAGCAGGATAAAAGCACCACTTCAAACTAAACAAACAAAGGCTAGCAAAGCCAAATCTGAGGTAAATTTGGCCTCCCAGGCCAAGGACAACCATAAGATGTTATTTATCTATGTTGACAACCTCAAAGGCAATACACAATTGTGTGCAGAGCTCAGTGTAAATAGATCCACCTATACTGAGACAGAAGTTGTAGCAAACCTCCTGGCTGACAAATTCAGCTTCACCTTTACCCCTCTCTCCCCCTTAATCTTGCCGCAGGAAATACCATCAAATATAATTCCCCCTGCTATCACTAGAGAACAGGTCCTTAATGCTCTGTCGAAGTCCAAGAGCACTGCATCAAGGAGCCCAGACAATATCCAAGGATGTTCCTTCTAAATAGCATGAAACATAACCTATTATGCCCACTGGAATTGTTATTTAACTGTAGCCTCCAAACAGGCATTGTACATCTTGAATGGAGAGCAGCAACAGTCATCCCTCTGCACAAAAGTGAACCATCTACAGACCCTGGAAACTACAGACCCATAACTTTATTTAATCTATTATACATAGTCATGGAATGAATTGTCATGAAAATGACCAATAATGACATAGTAAACCACCAGACACCAGATCCAACCCAGGCTGGTTTTGTCTAGGACAGGTCATACCTACTTAAACTTGTGGACTTTTTTGAGAAAGTCGCCAGAACAATACATGAGAGAAAACTGGTTCACACTGCCTACCTTGGCCTGGTCAAGGCATTTGATACAATACCCCACTTGGGCATTGTTGACAAACTCATGATTTAGGTACAAACTGTTATGTCACCTGGTGGATAGCCAACTGGCTCACAGACAGGACCCAAGAAGTTAGAATTGGGGAGTCTACCTCTACAAAGAGGCCAGCCACAAGCGGAGTCCCTCACAGATCTGTACTGGGACCACACCTTTTTTGCATTTATTCTTTGAAGTCAAGGCCAATGTCAGTGGCCACTGGCTGAATACATTTTTAGATGATTGCAAATTAGGAGCTGCCTTTGAATCTCCCACTGACACAAATATTCTTCAGGAAGGGCTGACACTGACAAACAACTGGTGCAGAGCCATGGACTAAAACTAAATGCCTAGAAATGCATAATAGTATCCTTCATTAAGTCATCCATCCCTGGTAACTATCATATGGACAACAGACCCCTAAGAGTTGACCCAGTAGACAGGGATTTGGGAACACACATAGACAGTAATCTAGCCTTTGACCTTGGGAACACACATAGACAGTAATTTAGCCTTTTACCATCACATGTCTACAGTAGTGAGGAAATCATTCTATGTTGGGCAACATATAAACAAAGGTGTGACATCTAGGTCCAAGGAAGTCATTGTTCCACTATATTCGGCCTTCATTAGGCCTATCACTGAGTACAATGCCCCCTTTGGTATATATCTAACCAGGCATATCCAACAATTGGAACATCTACAGTGGCTCCTCACTAAAAGAATACAGTGAGTAAGTAACATGTTCTATGCAGACCGCCTCAAGGCCCTATCCCTGTATTCTGTCTCCTACAGGCTGTTGAGTGAGATCTATGCCTGGTATAGAAGGCATTGTCTGATGGACCTCATGCATAGCCACAAAACAAACAGCATCAGAATTGCCCATTCTAAACACTTAAGCCATGCCTGTGATATAAATAGGACCTGCTGGAGAGATAGGTATGTATCCCAGAGACTACTCCGTCTATGCAACAGGCTTCCCGTCCATGTGTAGCAGAGTTCCTCCATAACCCAATTCAAATGTAACTTGGACAACTAAATGGGGAGCAGGAAATTCATCCCAAGTTTGGCACCTATGTATCTAAAGGACAGATGCAGCCTGTAAATGATTCATCTCTCAGGGCCCTGCTTGTAAATGTTTCATCTCCCAAGCCCTTGCTTACACTTACCAAGGTATCAGAACTTAGAGATTTGGGATGCATGGCTAGGCCTAAAAAGGCTCTTGTGGTTGTTAGACTAGTAAACACCTATGAACCTATGTGAATGAGTTCTAAGATCTGACCAAGCTAGAGGTCTTACAGATGTTTACCAGTCTGCACCTCCAGGCAAAGTTCATGTTTCAGTTGATTTGGACTGGAGTGCAGAAACATGCTGTCCTGAAATAAGGGTCTTTGTTATATATTCGAACTTTCAAAACTTTGAATCCCATAATTTCGACAACATATGATCGAAGTTTAAAAGTTCAAATATATAAAAAAAAAAAAAAACTTACCTTAACTGTGCAGGCAGGGTGCAAGCCCCCCCTGTGCCCCCCACATGAGGGGCTGTGCCACCCACACCCCCCCACTTAAATACACCAACTCCAAGATCACACTTCAGTGCAAAAAAGGGAAATTCTCCCATTCTGCCCTGAACGGCGCCATTACGTCTAACCTTGGTGTTGACCATATGACATTCAGAATTTCAAGCATCCGTGGTTCTAATAGGAACCCTGAGATAAGGGATTCAGACTGCTGTTTATGTTTCATCCATTTTCTGTAAACTGAAAAATGCTACGAAAATCAAGCCTAGGAAGAGTCCATGAAATTCTAATAGCTTTATTATGGCAGTGATAAGGTGGCCTTGTTGAGCCTAGCAAATGATGATGCATTACCAACATCTGCTTCTTAGGGAACAGCAAAAACGAAAACTGGTACATTATTTTGCCAGTTTAATTTCTTCAAGTCGTTTGGGTTTGTAATACCTTAAATGGAATGGATCCCATTGCTTAGTCAAAGTATGATTAAAGTTTGTAAAATTAGTTTCAGTCTTGATGTTAGCCAAAAATGGCCTTTGTAGCACCTGTAATGTGCAGAGAACTTAGTCCTTCTGCAATTCATATGGAGTTACATGTATCGGTAATATATCTAAATTCGAATGCAAACTCTTTTATATGAGACCCATTGCTACTACTACTATTTGGAAGCACCTGGGTGTCCTGCGTCCATTTTACCATCACTTCTGCCTGCAAATCCTGGTATTTTATAACTTTCTGTCTTTCTGTACATAAGACATTGTAGTCACTGGGTGTAGCGATTTCAATGATCAGTGCTACTTTTATCTTCTTTTCATGAACCACTATATCTGGTTTTCTCACATCTATTTTTTGAACTGTTGGTAATGAATAATCCCATGTGATAAAAAACTTCACCATTCTCTATAAGGCTTTGTGATTCATGTTTCCAATGCTTCCCAGCTACTTAAATATTGTAATGCTTGTACAATCCCCAGTGCAACAGTCTTGCCACATTATTATACCTTTCAGTATTCAGGCCCGCTGCCATTAGTGTATCACACCCAGCAACATGATGTGCAACTGTTTCCAGTTCTGTTTTAAAGAACCTGCATTTATCTGTTTTTCCCACTTATGTAACAGTATATATCTCACATCATGACAGTTAAGATTTTATTCTCAATAGGGAATTATTTTCTTATTCAGGTCTTTGAGAATTTTTAAACGTAGGGAATATTGTTACTAGGAAAGCCTGTATCTTTAAACTGAAATGATTTTCTCATTAGCATTGTTCTTTTAATATCACTCTTCTACAAGTAAAATGTCATCACATTAGTCTATATATTCTGTCTACTTTCTGAGGCTCTTTTCTATTTTTCCATTCATGATCTCTGTTCTGATTTATTAGTAGCCCTTCCTTAACAGCCTCTGTTGGGTTTCACACCTATGCCAGAGATATTCCTTCAAAAGAGTATTGCTACTTAAGTCTCTTTAAACCACTTGTCCTTAACCAAGAGCCTAACTTTATTTCTGAACCTATGACAAATCAAATATTTCAATGTATTTGTTAATTTTCTGTAGGAGTGGTAGTTTTAAAAGGAACCATAACAGCTAACTGTAAATTCATATAATTGAAATGACATTTTTTTGAGGAGTAGCACTCAAAAAAGGTAAAAATTAAGTACTTTTAGGATGGTTGAACCCCCCCCCCCAATTCCTACCCCTTACTTGCGTAAACAACATACAAGTCACAAATAACTGTGGAAAGGGACACATTCTTCATAATACCATCCGAATGAGTTGAACCTACAGCAACCTGTACAATTTGTATATTTGAACACACATCTTTTAGAAGCTGGCAGGTTTTCTAGAAGCGGTGAAGTGCATCAAAATTTTGTGTTCTAAAGTGTTTTGAACTCTGCTCAGTTTTTCTCAAAGACCCAGTGAGACTTTCTGCCAATTCTTTGAGTTCTTTGTTTATTCCTAATGCTGTATTAAGCATTAACTTAAACCAAAAGATTCTATACTTTATGTCCAAGCAGTTGATGCAAGGGAACACATTCTGTATAGAATAGTTACCATGAGGCAGTTATATGCATTAATTATCAAAACAGAAGACACAACAAGTTCCAAGATATTTACTAGTCATGCAGTCCAGTAGGCCATTGAGGAGCCAACCCCAAATTCTCAGTTTCCCCCCAGCACCGTCTGGTCAAGTGACTTGCTAAGGGTCAAACAGCAGGCAAATGAGGGCTGTGGAAATTGAACCATGTACCACAAGAACTATAGCTCATAACCCTAAATTCCTCTGTGAACTGCCAGGCAAAAGCTCAGAGGTTCATAGGTAAGTAGTAGGTTAGGCGCTCTTGAAAACCATTTTATGTCTAGCCAATTTCTCTTTCATAAGTAAGAATCAAGCCCTGTATCTTGTGTCTGTGAGGTAAATAGCTTAACCATTATTACAAACCTTGTCAGATGACTTTTTTCACTGTCTTTTGCCCCTTTTACTTGGTTTGTCCACGGATAAACAAATTGCCTCCAACTAGATTTCCAGCTGTCTTGTCTTCTGATTCTATATACAAGGGACTTCAATAAATGGAGGGGGCTTATTCTATTAGGACAGCAGTGAATTATGTTTTATGTTTTCCAGTGGTGTTTTCTTTGCCAACACATGTAATATAGCAGCATATTTCTGTAAATAAACATTCATTAAAGATTACAGGTTTGTCAGCTAGCAAGAAATGTGTTGTTCCACAGTCTGAAACTCTTCAGATTGTCAAGCTATGGGCACAGAAACAATATATAATACATTCTTGTGAAGTACTCACCATAACTAAAGATGCCTGAGGTGTTTTTTGTTTTCAGAATGCATAAATACCTACTGTATATCTCTGCTTAATAACATTGGTGGCCTAGCTGCAAATTTAGGCAAGTCCTAAGATGATGTCTACTTTTCATTTTGCGTTCACCCCGCTATGACAGAATGGTGAATTAACTGTTTGATTGACATCATATCAGGAGTGTATGAGTAATTGGTTAGGTAACTGTTGGAAGCAGCTACACTTATGGTAATGTTTTACTGTCACTCATCATAAAAGTGCAATAAATGTGCTTTTTGCTAGGGAATATGTCCTAATTACTGGAGAGCATGGTGGATCCTCAAGCTAGATGTAGTAGTGGAGCTGGTGTTGCCTTGGACACAATGATAATAATTTGTGAGTTCTCCAAAGAGTGTAATTTTTTCAACTTACCACTAAACTGGGAGTGTGGCAGAGACTGCTATTATTTACTGGTTTTGGGATAAGCTGTTTGTTTTTTACATTTGCAAGCAATGAAGGAAAAGTGCCTTGGGAACTTTGCTTAGCGTGGTTACAGAAAACTAATTACAGCAGGGAAAGTGAGGGCTGTGTCTGCATATATTATTGTTCCAGCATTTTTTCCTTTGCATTTAGTAGGTGATAAGGGGATGTCAACCTGTATAACTCATCTAGAAAGCTATGCTTTAAAAGCTTTGTACTCTTCAGATATCTTTTGTTATGGTAGAAATCCCATGCAACTATTTCTTCTCACTGTATGAAACTAAAAAAAAAAAATAAATATATATATATATATATATATATATATATATATATATATATATATATAAGTTCATAGGTAGGTACTAGGCTGTCTGCCCGAGGACATTTTTAAGCCTAGCCAGACTGTGTCGGCTTTCGCCACCCCATTGATTAATTAACTGAGCCTCTGTCAAGCAGAGCCATTGAAGTGATCCCAGGGGTGTATTTTCTGTTACCCATCCACTCGTCAAGGCTTCTCTTAAAGAGTGTTAGTGAGGGGCACTGCCTAGTGTAGTTAGGAATTTTGTTTCAAAGCATGGGGAGTCTCTGTGACAGGAATCTATCCCTCCAGCATGTTCTATTTATTGTTGTGGCAAGGTTTAGCTCACTAGAGCACGTGGCTCGCAGTGACTTGGATTTCTTTAGGTGGAGCATGTCCATCAATTCTGAGTTGGACATGGCTTTGTAAGTCAGGCAGAGAGCACCTCTGATTAAGCGATATGCCACTGAGTACAGCTGGAGTTTTTTCAGTCGGGCTGCATAGGACATATGTTTGAGGCCAGTAATCCTCTTGTTGAGGTGCTTTTGTGGTCTTTTCAGCTGTTGGATGTGTGTTGTGAAGTACATCCCAAATGGGGCATTGTACTCTATGATGGGTCTGATGAGTGATGTGTAGAGGGGCATTATAACCTCTTTATTTCTAGATGCGAACCCATTAGTAATTAGATGGGCCACATAGAAGGATTTCCTAACTACTTTGGCAATATGATTGTCAAAGGAGAGATTACTATCTACCTGGGTCCCCAGATCTCTTATTACCTCTTCTGTATTAAGGGGGCTGCCACCTATGTGGTAATTCATGTTTTGTTTTTCCCAAACGGGATGACTATGCATTTTTTGGCATTTAGCTTGAGGCCATGACTTTGACACCAGGTGTCTGTCTCAGTAAGGCCTTTTTGAAGGATGTCCGTGTCAGCCGGAGAGTCAATTATGGCTCCCAGTTTGCAGTCATCGACAAACTTGGTTAGCCATAGTCCTCCTGTGTTTACCTGTACTTCTGAGAAATATATGCCGAACAGTAGGGGTCCCAGAACCGAGCCTTGTGGGACACCACTTGTGACTAGTTTAGAGTCAGACCTGGAGCCCTCTCTTCTTACCATGTGAGTTCTGTCTGTAAGCCAGTTGGCAACCCATCTTGTGATGTAGAGGTTTATGTTCAGGCTAGTGAGTTTTTCTATAATACTCGAGTGAGGAATTGTGTCGAATGCCTTGGCGAGATCAAGGTAGGCTGCGTGAACTACCTTTCCCTTGTCTATGGCCTTGGTGACTGTCTCAAAGAAGTCAACAAGGTTTAGTAGGCATGATCTTCCCTTAACAAAGCCAAACTGGGTCGGGTCAAGTGTTTGGAGGTTCCCAATGTCTTTGTTAATGAGTTCCATGATGATGCGCTCCATAGCCTTGCAGACCAGGCTAGTCAGGCTTATGGGGCAATAGTTACCAGGGTCAGTTGTGGCCCCTCCCTTGTGGAGCAGAATAACTGTTGCTGTGCACCATTCTATGGGCACGTAGCCTGTGGAAAGGCTGAGGTTGAACAGCGTGTTTAGGTGGGGGGTTAGTTTGTTCTGTAGTTCGTGCAAGATGCAGCCTGGGATACCATCTGGCCCCATTGATGCTGGGCTTTTAGCTTTTGAAAGGGCTGTTTTCACCTGTGCTTCTGTGATTTCCTGGACACTACACTTTTCCGGTATTGTTGTGGGCCCTTTTGAAGGTGAGAGGGCGGTGAAGTTTGCAGTGAATCTCTCTGCCATGATGTTGGCAATATCAGTAGGTTCAGTATATTTTATGCTATTTTGCACTAACTCAGAGCATATCTGTGAGTTGCCACTTAGATTCTTGACATAGCTTGTGGTTATCTTTCAAATCCTTGGCTATTTTTCTTTCGAAGTTAGCCTTGGATGATTTTATGAGGGACCTTAGTTTCTTACTGATACTGATCAGGGATGTCTTTCCTTCTTGGGATTTGCTTTTTTTCTGAACTAGTTTCCTCCTTCTGTTGTATAACCTGTTTATGGCAGAGGTCCACCAGACTGGTTTCCTTCTCTTAGGGGAGTCTTGGTCTTGCTAGGGATGGCACGATCCATGCATCCTTGTAGGTGCTCATAGAGTGCAATTGTAAAGGATTCTGCATGTTGGGCAGTGTTATCCTTTAGCGTGGGGGCTATGAAACTTACCACCTCTGCCTTAAGTAAGGTAAAGTTTGCTTTAGAAAAGTTTTTCACTGTGGTTTCCTTGGTTGGGGGTGGTGGTTGGGTGTGGACATCCAGGGTGATTAGTTTATGGTCTGATCTAACCAGTGACGGGTTGACCTCCAGTACAGAACACCTGTTGCCCATGTTTGTGATGACCAGGTCCAATATGTTGTGGCCTCTGGCAGGGGAGCTTACCAGCCGATCCACGGCATTTGAGTTGATAAATTCCAGAAAGCGCTGAGCCTGGGAGTTTGTACTCAAGTAGTTTTCCCAGTTAATGGTAAGGTAATTGAAATTGCCCAATATCAGGGTGTTCGGTAGGACCTTCATATTTTCCAATGTCTCCAGAAAGGAAGAGTGGTGGTCCTGGGTCATGGAGGGTGATTTGTAGCAGGCCACAATTTGCATTGAAGATTTTTCCAATGTTAGTTGCATGTGGATGATCTCAGAGGTATCATGCTGCGCCACTAACCTGGAGGTGTGAGTATCCTCGATGAATATGGATACACCCCCTCCTTTTGTGTTTCAGTCTGTGTTCTGTGGCCAAGATATGTGGTATGAGTTGTAGCCCAGTAGTGCTGGAGTGCTCTCTGGAGCCTTGTACCAGGTTTCAATTACTGCACAGATGTCAACGTTCTCCATACGCAGTAGTGCTTCGAGCGTATGCATTTTGAGATTTAAACTCCTGGCGTTGAGTAGAATAACCTTCATTTTTTTACTTGTGCTGTTTACGGTGGTGGGTTTGAATTTTGAGCCTTGCCTAAAAAAGGCACTATGGGGGCAGCAAGAGCCTTGTCCAGTATTCGAAAGCCAAGGGGTGACAGGTGCAAGCCGTCTCTTGTGAAGTAACGTGGCTTGTCGAGCATGTCATCCCAGGCTGACCGACACTGGATCCCCTTTGAATGACACCAGAAGCTTAGCCAATTGTTGAAATTGATAATTTTTTCTTTATACTGAGGTATCATTTTTGGTGAGGGCAGGATGCTACTCAGGGTCAGGGTCATACCTGCCTGGGCTACATGATCAGAGAGCTCTTTCATGTCTCTTTTCATGTAGTCCAGGGAGGTACATTTCAGGTCATTCACACCAACATGAACAATGAAGAGAGTCATGTTTGTACTTGTTCTGGAGTGACCTGAGTGCTTGTGTTATGTGGTGGATTCTGGCTCCCGATAGGCAGCTAACAGTAACCATCTCCTTGTCCAGCCTAGTGAGTGGGGCATCAGTGTGCCTGACTATTGAGTCACCTATTACTAGTGTGTTAAGTATGTTATTTCACCTTAAGGGCTGTGATTGTGCGGCACATTGATTTTGTGTTTTATGTGTTGTCTGGTTTGTGACGGGAGGTGCAGGTTTTGTGGGTGTCTGATTTGGAGCTCTCTGATGCTTTTGCAGGTTTTTATTTAGGGCTTCCGAGTATGATTTTGTGTATTTATGTGTATTTTTTGCCAGTGCTGGTTTAGTAGGTCTATGTGAGGCTGGAGGTGTGGTGCAAGTGTTAACCTTCTCCTCATGACTGTCTGTTCCAGTCTTGGGTGGTGAGACCTTAGCTTCCAGTTTGGCTGTATAATTGCATCTCTCGCATATGTTAATTTTTTGTGGTAGGAAGAGAGGGCTGTCTGTGTACATGAGGCAGTTGTAACATTGCCTCAGGATACCCAGATTCACCAGCTGGACTGGAGAGTACACCTGAAGTTGCCCTTTTGTCATGCCTGAATAGTAGGGTGAACTGCTTAGTCACATGGTTGGTGAGGGGTGGATAAAGAGCCTTGCCCTGCTGGGCAGTCAATTGTCTGGGTATATTAGTGCTTGCTATTAGGTCTGAGCAAGTGCTGGACTGTAGGATGCTTTTTGCGTACTTAGGTTGAGAGTTAGACTCGTTTCAAGTGAAAAACTGAAGAGGAGACTTAGTGGAGCCAGGAATAATTTAACCCTAGCTAACCAGTGCTGCTTGGTGCACAAAACCGTGCAAACACGGTTTTTAAACTACTAACTTCTGGGCTGGAACCATTCCTCCAGGGACAGATGGCTGCTCAAAGTTCCCCTCTCTCACAGGTGAACAGAGAAACTTCCCTCTATCCAAGTAAGGTATGGGCAACTAAGAAACTTGTAACACAGCCCTGAATTCAGCACTAGCCAGAAAAATGGACTATACTAGCTTAGAAAGGCGGGAAACAAGACATTTTTTTTTTTTGAAAAGAGGAGGCAAAAACAGTAAAAAGTACACTTAAAACAGCTTTAAATGTCTACAAGCGATCAGAAAAGGCTATTGCACTTTAGTGTGTACCCTACAACAGTTAAACAATTTATTTAAACAAAAAACAACTTTTTAAAGTGCAGGCAGTCAAATAAGTACAATATGTGAAAAAAACAAGCTTTTAAATAAGTGCTGGAAAGATCAGCGTTTAGGCAGAAAACAGTTAAGTACAGCAAGAAAATGCAGAAAACTGATACTCAATCATTCCAAAGTCTCTCTTTTAAGCTAGAAGGCTTGTATCTGTTTAAAGCTTTCTAGTGCTTTCCAGTAGGTTAGTTACAGGAAAGATGGGAAACAAGTGCAGATGTGGTCTTTTAAACCAGAAAGGTGAAAGAGATGGACAACTTCCTGAATGATCAATAAACTACAATTCCTGGGCCAGGAACCACTCCTCTTGTGATAGACAGGCTACCTATTACTTACCACTCCCACTGATAAGCTAGAAGGCTGCACCCCAACACAAAGGCTTGGGGGTCTCAGAAGCTTACAAACAGTCCTGGATACAGCAAATCTGTACCTGGACTAGACTAGTTATGGGAAAGGTGGGGATCAAGTGCAAACATGGGCTTTAAAACCAGAAAGTTGAGAGATGGAAAAAACTGCCCAAACGGCCAATAAACTACAATTTCTGGGCCAGAACCACTCCTCTTGTGATAGATAGGCTATCTAGTGCTTACCACTCCCACTGATAAGCTAGAAGGCTTCCCTCCAACACAGAAAGGCTTGCGGGGCTCAGAAGTTTACCAACAGCCCTGGATACAGCAACTCTGTATCTGGACTAGGCTAGTAACAGGAAAGGTGGGAAACAGCGCAAGTGTGGCTTTTAAACCAGAAAGCTGAAAGAGATGGGGAAAAACTACCCAAACGGCCAGTAGCTACAATTTCTGGGCCAGGAACCACTCCTCTTGTGGTAGATAGGCTACCTAATGCTTACCACACCCAGTGATAAGCTAGAAGGCTTCCCTCCAACACAGAAAGGCTTGGGGGGCTCAGAAGCTTACAAAGAGTTCTGGATACAGCAAATCTGTACCTGGACTAGACTAGTTACAGGAAATGTGGGGAACAAGCGCAAACCAGGTTTTTAAGCTGGCCAGTTGCAAGAGATGGAAAACTGCCTAAACAGCCAATAAACTACAATTTATGGGTCAAAACCCACTCTTCCCATGGTAGATAGGCTGCCTGATGCTTACCACTCCCACTGATAAGCTAGAAGGCTTCTCTGCAACACAGAAAGGCTTGGGGGGGGGGGCTCAGAAGCTTACAAAGAGTCCTGGATACAGCAAATCTGTACTTGGACTACACTAGTAACAGGAAAGGCAGGAAACAAGCACAAACACAGGCTTTTGAATCAGAAGGTTGAAAGAGATGGAAGAGCTTCCCAAACGGCCAATAAACTGTAATTTCTGGGCCAGAAACCTCTCCTTCTGTGGTAGATAGGCTACCTAGTGCTTACCACTCCCACTGATAAGCTAGAAGGCTTCCCTCCAACACAGAAAGGCTTGGGGGGCTCGGGGGTTTACAAATAGTCCTGGATACAGCAAGTCTGTATCTGGACTAGATAAGTTACGGGAAAGGCAGGAAACAAGCTAGGATTTTTTTTTTTACAGAAAAGCAGCTAAAACAGCAGTAAATACAATTCAAATGCAGTGCAGGCTAGCACATGTGTATCAATATCACGGCAAATACAGTTTAATTAAATGCAATTAAATTAACAAATGACTAAAAATCAAGTGCAGAAGGCATTAAAGTAGAAGGCTACTAACAAGCAGTAATAAGTGCAGAGTAAGTAACAGCACGCAGAACAGTAACTAAGACAGTTACAATAAGAACAGCTGAATATATATATATATATATATATATATATATATATATATATATATATATATATATATTTTTTTTTTTTTTTTTTTTTTTTTTTTTTGAAGCAGGGAACACAGTGGGATTAAGAGGCTACAGGGGGTTGTCCTTCTCAAATGCTCTCTTTGTACACAGTAGGAGTGCCTGAAATCAGAATATGATCTCACTGCACTCAATTGAGTGAGCAAAAAGTATCCAAATACAAACTTACAAGAGGGGCGGGCAGTTTCAAAGCCACCAGAATTAACACCAAGACAAGAACAGGGAAGGTGGGTGGGAAAAACACAGTGGAGACAACAAGAGACAGAAATAATACAGCACCACTATAAATAATAGGCAAGTGTATAAATACAACACAGTGCAAATTAAGTTGCAAAAAGTTTACTTATCAGTTGGAATCTATCAGCTTTCCAGCAGTTCACAGAAATGCAGTCTGTACTGTAATTACAGCAAGATACACCTCAGGCAATGACTAACAGCTAGGATGTGGGCTGGCTCAACAACCCCCTCCCTGAAACTAGCTTGAGCTACCCTGAGAAAAAACACAGTGGAGACAAGAGACAGAAATAATACAGCACCACTATAAATAAGAGTCAAGTGTACAAATACAGCACAGTGCAAATTAAGTTACAAAAAGTGTAATTCTGCAGCTCAAAGCAAATCTATCAGTTTTCCAGCAGTTCACAGAAATGCAGTTTGTATTGTAATTACAGCAAGATACAGCTCAGGCAATGACTAACAGCTAGGATTATGGCCTATAAAATCCTTTATAATCCGGACAATACTCCTGCACTTAAAAACATTATCTCCCTCTATAACAATCCTCGACTGCTTCGATCCTCTAACAAACTCCTAATTCAGACTAGCAAAATTAATAACACAGCCAGTGACTCTCTCTTTGCAAACTCTGTAAGTAGACCCTGGAACTCTCTTTCAGCTGATATTACCATACTTTCTACCTTAGGTCAATTTAAATTTAAAACTAGACTCAAACAACATTTGTCACTTAACTGTATATGTCAATATATCAAGCCTGGCTAACTCTCTCTAGAATGTGTAAAAATCTGTTATCCAGCTTACTGTGTAATTTAATTTAATCCTGATTTACGCTCAGGATTAACTCTAACCTGTGGAACTTGTTTAACTTACTTACTTAAGTAATCACTGTAAATAGTCTGTTTGTAATATGTAATGCTGGATCTGCTCACCCTTGGAGTTTTTCTCGCCGGGCCTCTGCTGAAAATGGACATGAATCCAGTCTGACTATCCCGGTCAACAAATGTAAAATAAATAAAATAAAAATAAAATGTGGGCTGGCTCAACAACCCCCTCCCTGAAACTAGTTTGAGCTACACTGAGAAAAAAACACAGTGGAGATAACAATATATATATATATATGTGTGTGTGTGTGTGTGTGTGTGTGTATGTGTATGTATGTATGTTTTTTTTCTTCGACCTTTGCATTGCTCAGTAGTCTTTCCCATCACTGTTTTGTTGTTCTGTTAGTGATCACACACACACACACACACACACACACACACACACACACACACACACACACACACACACACTCACACACACATGCTGAACAGTTCAGGTTTTCTAAACTGACTTATTTTAATTGTCATGATATAACTGTTACAGGATTGAAATAGGGTTGTCTGTGTTGTTTAGATGAATGGAATCTGAGAATTTTATTGAGTTACAAAACCATAACTTGTTCAGGTGGAACCTAGAAGACTGTTGGAATTTTGTAGAGTTGTTTTATCATTTGATATTTACTGGGACAAAAATCAAACGTTTATGTAATTCAAACAAAGAAAAATTAAATGAAATGAACGTAAGTGACATGAAAGAACCAATAATGCAATCACTATGTATGGCAACAGCTGTAAATTTTGGTGTGCACTGCAAATTATAAAAGCTCTGAACATGCAGAGGAACACTTTCTGCTACAAATTAAATATGGAAAGCAATCTGACCCAATCCTAAGCTTACAGTAGTAGCGATGAATATCAGTTTAGCAGTCTTGTCTACTTGTTGTATTTTTGGAAAATAATTCTCTAAGGGAAATGGTGAGCTCTTCTGAAGGTCTCATTGTTTTAAACATTTGCTTACAACACACAATTTTCATCTGAATTCAGCAGCCTGAAGAATGAGTGACAATCCAGCTTTTAAGTTCGTTTTTAATACTTATGTTTTATCTCAGATGTAAATTAGAAATTGACATTAATTTTTGCAGTTGCATTTCATAAATCAATGCCACTCCTGCACCACTGGCATCTGCTGATCATGTCCCCTGACATCTTGTGCCAATGGCAGCCACCCCATTGACCTACCATTGTTATGCCTGATAGTAGTGTTGTACAAGTCACTGGTTTATGCCAGCCAGCTCTCTGACACCAGCCACCTCTATCAACTGTTAACCATGCAAGTAGGACTTGACACATTGTAGTTTAACATTTGAACTGATATAATATTGATTTGCACCTCAGAATGTTGATAACCAGTTTAGCTTATATGTTTTAGAACAACTTCGATCAGATAAAATCTTTTAAAGCACACACACTGGCTTTTTTCCCCATTATAACCAGAAAGACTTAGTGTTAGGCCTCTGGTGATGTTCACGTTATGAATAACCTTGACTTAGTCCTCCCCACACACTTATTATTTTTTTAATGCACATTTATCTTCTATTTCCTCACTGAGTCAAACACAAGAACCAAGTCCAAGCCATTGATAAAGGTAACTGCCAAATAAGCACCAAAAATCCAAAGCATAAAAATTGGCAGGAACACCACAGCTTCACACGATAAAAGTATTTATTTGTAAAAATGGACCAGATAAGCACTTTCACGTTGTAAAACCAACACTTCTTCAGATCATAAAAGCACAAAATCGCAGCTCGGTTTAAAAACAGTTAGACGTTCAATCAGCTATGTTAATTCATCATTTCATTAAACCAATTTCCTCCCTTTCAATACAGGTTTTAAAGGGACACAAGCATTAATACCAGGATGGTTATTGGCCTGTAGCCACAAGATCCATTTAAGTTTTACTGTTTCAGTATAGTTAGTGAAATCACCCCTCCAGTGACCCACAAGCACTATTTGTAGTACTCTAAAAACAAACTCATGTCCAGCATTTTCTTTAATAGGTTTAGCTAGTACATTGTTCATATTGCAAGTCCTAATCTCATAAGAATGACTAAAAATTCTATCTTTTAATCTCGTTAGTCTTACCAACATAGAATCCTGTACAGGACTTGCATGTGGCTAAATAAATATAATTTGCTGTACTACAATCTGCATAGAATCTGGGACTAAAAATGTATGAGTGCTTTGTAGTTATGGTAAAATGCATGCAGACTTACTCAATGGCAACAAATGAACTTAGACTTCAGCTTCAAATACATCAATCTGTTGAATGAATATTTTCTGCCTTTTGAGCAAAGTTTATTAGAGGCAGTAGAAGCATGCAGGTTAAATATTGAGCAGCTCTTTAAGGGTGAAAGGTATATGCATACTCTAAAAATAACTTCACCAATGTGTCTAATTATGAATTGAAACTCCAGCATATAAAAACTGGAAAACTAATAAGAGACTATAATGACTTTGCATCTGGCCATATTTTTGTATGGCCAAGAACAACAGAGCGAAGGGGCGGCCAGCCAAGGGCTCTTGAGCGTGACCAGAATAATGTGGTAGTGCTGGAAAATCAAGAACCTAGACTAGAGCAGGAAGTAGAAGGAGCAGATAATGCTACCATAAGAACTGATGTGCTGCCTTCCCATAATAGTGTACAGAATGTTGCACTGAATAACCCTTTAGTGAATGATGGTCCACAATTGAGTAATTTGATGCCTGGAGGTAACACAGTACAATGTCATAATATGGGAGCCAGACCAAAAGAAAGCCCAACTGAGAAACAGGGTTTTCATCCCTTACCGGTGATAGTGAAGTACTGCGGTAGCGTTGTCACCTCATAGCAAGACATTGTCCCGTTCGATTCTCAGCTAGAGCGTCTTCTGTGTAGACGCATACGTGAATGGGGCGTGCCTTCGTTGAAGGTTGTGTGTCAGGGCTGGTAACCCAGTACATAAGAATCCACTACCAATCATTAGCGGACCGGAGTTCCGCTGTGGTGACCCCTAACCGGGAAAAGCCGAAAGACACAAACAAACCGGTGATAGTGAAGTCATCTCATTTGCTCAGCAGAGGGCGGCACAAGAGGAAACATTCCATTGAGTGTCCACAAGGAATACGCAAGATCAAGAGGTGAATTGTATAGTGTACAACCTTTCTGACCATGTTTTAACTGAAGCAGAACTATCCATGCTGAACAACAGACTCAAGTTTTATTTCGTCTGTACAATCAGAGGTGAGTGATGTTCTGATTGATTTAAGAATTTTTGTTGGAATTGACTTTAAAACTAATGTTTAATGGCAATAATGATGCTACTAACAGACCGTGATTCAGGCGGCCAAGTGTTTTTGTTCCATCTATGCCTTTACATGTACAGCTTTTTATAAAAATGTGTGAAGATGAGTTATGTGAATACATGCATGAAGAAAGGGCTAAGGGCTATTATAATTTAACAGCATCACAGCACTGAGCCCTAAATGATTTAAAGAATAATCAGGTTATAAGAATCAGACCCTCTGATAAAGGAGGGTCTATAGTAGTTATGACTCATAAAGATTATAATATGAGTATGCTTACCATACTGAATGAAGATACAACATATGCACCGATCAGCATGGAGAGGATCAGATCTATTATTGTTTATGTACATTGTGCCTTATATGAATTATTTATGGAAACTTCCATTGACCGTGACTTGTTTGATTTTTTGTATGTGACTGAACCTAAAACACCATTGATAAAGGGCCTTGCCAAGGTTCATAAATGTTTGACTAAACCACCCCTACGTTTGATTGGGACAGGGGAAGGATGGGTCACACAAACATGTTCTTTATATGTGGAAAGTAAGCTTAAGACAATGTTGGCTTTGGTCTCTGTTGTACTTAGGGACCCTGAGCAATTGTTAACTGACCTCTTCGTGTTTTTGGAGAGTTGTAGTGATATAACAGGGTTTTTTCTTGTGACCCTTGATGTAGTGAATTTATTTACATGTATTCCAAATGAGCATGGCCTTCATACCATTAGAGAACTGTCGACACATAGAGGGAATTTCAGCAACAGTCAGTTTGATATTGTTTGCTGCTTGTTGGACTTGGTTTAAACAATAATTTGTTTTGTATGGTGACTGCTTATATGCACAAACATGAGGGGTGGCCATGGGCACCCCCTGTGCAGATTCATATGTAAATGCAGTAATAAACTCATGGGCGGAACAATTTGTGCTTAACAACAACAATATATACAGACCATGCATTAGATTTCACAGTCATTTTGTGGACAATGTTTTTATCTTGTGGGAAGGGGGCCAAAAAGAATTATATGGTTTTCTTCACTACATTAACCATACCACTGAATTTTTCAGGTTTACTATGTCCATGTCACAGAAAGAGATAGATTTTTTGGATGTACAATTATTGGTTAACCAAATGGGCCAGACAGATAACAATTTATTCTGAAAGGGATGCTGGAAAAATAGTTACTTGTCCTTTGATAGTAAGCACCCCAAGCATATATATCCTAATGTAGTAAGAGCCCAACATATGAGAGCCTCTAGGCTATGCACACAAGAGGAAGCATTTCATGAAAACATTGATGCACTGAGTCAACATTTTTTGAAAAGGGGCTATAAGAAGGACCTTCTGATACAGCACAAGGAGAGGGTTGTTCAAGGATAGAAAAAACAGTGCTGCCCCATATTTCTTTAGACGTGCTTCTAGTACACATAAGGATAGCAGCTTTGTCAGTAAACTCAGATTTGTTTTGAAGTACAAAAATGATGTAGGCTCTGTATGTAATATACGGAAAAACTGGGGAATACTTATAAGTGACAACAAGACAGCTGAAGTAGCTGGGAACAATCCCTCTTTTATGTATAAAAAATGTTTAAACTTGAAAAGACTACTGTGCACAGGGACTTGTAATACTAGGTCAAGTAACTTGCTATCTGCCAGACTTGGTACATACAGTTGCAGGCATTGCAGAGCTTGTACATATATTTCACATGAACAAGTGTTTAAACATACACGGATGAAATATATTTCTAGTCCCAGATTCTATGCAGATTTTAGTACAGCAAATGTGATTTATTTAGCCACATGCAAGTCCTGTACAGGGTTCTGTGTTGGTAAGACCAACAAGAGATTAAAAGATAGAATTTTTAGTCATTCTTATTAAATTAGGACTTGCAATATGAACAATGTACTAGCTAAACAAATTAAAGAAAATGCTAGACATGAGTTTGTTTTTGGAGTACTACAACTAGTGCTTGTGGGTCACTGGGGGGGTGATCTCACTAACTAGACTGAAACAGTAGAACTAAAATGGATCTTGAGGCTACGGACTGATAAACATCCGGGTATTAATGATGAAAAACGACCAGACAAACAATTGAAGGAAAACAAAAATACAGTCCCCTGTTAGGCAAGCCCTTGTTAAAAGTCTATTTAAAATCTTCTTTTCGTCATCCGTCTTTTATTGGTGTTTGCTGCTTTGGATTGTACCTGTGGATTTTAAATAGACTTTTAACAAGGGCTTGCCTAACAGGGGACTGTATTTTTGTTATCCGGGTATTAATGCTTGTGTCCCTATAAAACCTGTATTGATGGGAGGAAATTGGTTTAATGAAATGATGAATTAACATAGCTGATTGAAAATCTAACTGAACTGTTTTTAAATTGACAAGGCAGCAACGCAGCACACCCACAGGATAAATGCTCCGTTCTACAAGAAGAAACAAAATATATCCAGAACTATAATAAAGGTAACGGAGCAAACAAGTAGACTCAAAGCTCTTAAAAAATCAGTAAATAATTTATTTATAACATCCAGTAAGCGCTTTCACTTAAAAGCTTCATCACACTGTTAGAAAAATTTTTAAAAGTGTGTCATATATGTAAATTCAAAAACTTCAGAGGCAATGACAATATCTAAGCAATAGACTTTTGACTAGAGGATATACTAGATATGAAATTAATAAGAACCTGGCAGAAATCTCCACTTTACGTGGGAATATAGCAGCACCATATTTTGTGCCCCAGAATATTACAACTTCTTGCACACAAATAAGTAAATCCAATACAATAAAGGTTCCTTTGTTTTATACCACGGACAACAGACAGCTTAT